>NC_135668.1:27092159-27397488 GCF_964188315.1 Podarcis muralis
GGACTATTCCCCCCCCCCTTTCCCCCCTGCCTCTAAATCTGTTCTGGGTTTCCCCCCAACTCTGGAGCAAATTAGGGGGAGATGTATTGGAAGGAGATGGGGCAGAAGTCCCACTGCAGATGTGGAAGTCATTCTGCTCATGAGCCTGATTTAGTGAAATACTGTACCGCCCTTCTAGTCCCATACCACAAAAAGAGTGTCCCTTGCTGCACTCAGTCATTTGGTTCCAACCTGTAAATACTGCCAGAGGTTAAGACTGCAACAGAACAGCACCATTAAATAATTTCAGAGCTTTTCAAACAACATTTCATGTGGCTTTCAACACACAGACACACAAAAAACCCTTCTCACCCTCCAAGTTCCCATGGCATCCGAGCAATTACGAGAAGCTCATCAGCTTCCCTTTGAACTGTCCAATTAAATTTGTCATAAACAAAGCTATTGTCTTACAGCTGCCTTGCCCTGGGAAGTGATGGAGGAGAATTGCTAACGAGATCATCGCTGCTAATTGGTCTGTTGTGCACTCCCCCTTAACTTTTCCCAACTGAAGACAACTTCACATTTTTTAAAAAGAGTAAAATTGGAGGGGGGAGAGAGAGAAGAAAAGGATTAAAGGAATCAGGGAGTGATGGTAAGCGGGTTTGTGAAATTTATTTCACCGTCTACACCTTACAGTTAAAACACATTTAAAACACATGTTTCCCCCCAAAAAAATCCCAGGAGTTATAGTTTCCTAAAAGTGCTGGGAACTGTAGTTTTGTGAGGGATAGACTGTTTCCAGTATTCTTTGGGGGAAGTCATGTGCTTTAAATGTATGGTGTAGGAAACAGTGAAGATGGGGCATGGAGACAAAACATGACCAAAGTCCTGCGAGCCCATTTGTTTTCTTCTATAGACTGGAATAAGAATCCAGAAAAGCAAGGCAGGAGATGATTGATAGTTTTATGAAGATTTAAACAGTATGCTCGTCTCCCTCTTTCGTCTCACTGTTACTGCTGATCCAACAGATTTGGTAGGCTTTTGAATATTAAAACCTGCCCCATCTGTTTACCCGAACATTCGATGCTGGCAGACCACCTGGTCTATCTAGCTCAGTACAGTCTACACTGACTGGCAGGGGCTCACCAGGATTTTAGATGGAGGGGATTTCTCCCAGTCCTACCTGGAGATGCCAGAGGTTGAACCTTCTGCATGCAAAGCAGATGCTCTGCTACAAAAATGCACATAGCATAACAATGCTTATATCTCTGAAAATAACATACAAAAATGCATTGTATTAGGGGGAAATGCCTTGCAAAAATAGTGGATATTAGGCAAAATTGCGTACACAATGTGTATATTAGAATATATTTGCGCTAAGATTCTGATAGATTTCCATGAAGACTTTTTTATTTTAAAAAATGCAAAAGGACTGAATTTTAGATTAGGAAAATGAGAAATCGAGAGAACCTAAAATCGACATATTCGCACACCTCTTAACTGCAGGTGTATTCAGTCTCTCAGCCTCCTCTGGACCTTTGCTGGTTGACAAACCCTTTCTAACCACTTGAATCACTCGCTACAGAACTCCTTGGCTCAGCCCCGGCTACAACTTTGAATCCGGTTCCAACCTCCATGACAGGTGCTGGACACAGAGAGTCTTACAGATCTATAGCCCCCCAAGGCAGACTACTTGTTCCTGGTGCTTGCTGATGCAATAATGTGCCTGCAAAACCTCTGAGCAACTCACAGTCCCCTTTGTGAGGGTGATGACCTTTCCCTCCCCTTCAAAAGTAAATAGAACAGAGTTCCTGCTTCAACTCTGGGAGTGGAGTCTGTTCCCTTAGGACAAATGTATTACTGCCCCACTATCTTCTGTCTGCCCCAGCCAGTCCCCACTTGCCTGCCACCTTACTTTGAACCAGTCCAGAGGATAGAACTGCCTGTCAACTTCCTCCTCCTCCTCCCTGGCAAGAGATGAGGACAAAACTAGATTGAGTGGGCTCTGGCTGTCATTGGCTCTGGCGCCACCTACTTTTGGGCTCCCTACCTTGTGCCCTACCGGTCCCAATAAGCACCTGACCTCCAGGGCCATTCTTGAACCTGAGGCCAACACACCTTGTCTGCTCACTTCCCTACTTTCTCACCTGATTCCCCAATCCGATTGCTGCCATCAAAGCAGATCTGAAAGCTTCTGAACAATCCTTTTCTCTTGTGATGCTAACTCTCCACCGTGGCATCAGCCATGCACTACTCAGCTCACTGTTACTTCTAATTAATTAATCTGTGGCTGCATTCATTTAAAATTGCAGTGATCAGAGGGCTTATCCAAACTGAGCGATTGAAGGTCTGTCTCAGACTAATTAAATGCCAACGTCTCTTGAAATCAAAGCGGGGGGGGGACCCCAAAACTCAACAACATAGTTTTATCTTACATCAACTTACACGCTTGATGTTTCTAATGCCTGTAGTTATATTCGGCAAAGGTTATCATATTTGTGAAATGTGTTTCTTCTAGTATACAAGGGCTTCAATCAACTGATGGAGAAATAGGTTCGTTCCGAAGAAAAGCTTTGTGGTTTTTGGAGAGTGATGGCACATTTGGCTGCCCAAAGGTACCCCTCTCCCATGAAAGTCAATGCTTTCAAAGGCTTGCTGCATGGAATAGACATCCATTCCCGTCTGCATCTATCTTCATGCACACCTGGTGCCAGTTGAAGCAGATCACTTCAATCTGGGGCATGGCAAGACCAGCCCTGTTTTCCACACATGCTGTCAGGGACTGGTTGGAGTGGTAGGAGGCACCAGCTCGGGAACCACACAAGGATACTCTTTGTATTGCAATCTAGCTGCACTTCGTATAGCAATCTGAGTTAATACCACCCTTAAAAGCAGAGCCATTTTGTCTGTTGCTCTCTCCAGCCGCTATGTCTGCTACTTTTATTCATCTCCACTCACCCTGTAAATAGTTCCTGCATGAATAAAGCCTTTGAACTCCAGAAACTGTAAGTGATTGTCCCAATGTAGTTTACCCAAGATGCAAAGTCTGCTGACAGTTCCCACAATTTCTGGAATAAATGAAAGCAAATTCAATTCCATTCCATTCTCATTTTAATTCTATTTTTTTATATATAATTTTTATAATTGCACTCCGCTCTGTGCTTGACTGTGACCATTGCATTTACCATTTTTACCTATCTGAAAAATGTTGATGCTGTCTAAGCTTAAATATCATAATTGTGGGGGGAAATAAATAAAACAATTGTTCATATCACAATGTGTGTGTTGATTTCTTTCTAGCCTTCTTGTGTATATATTTCATACTTAAGGAGAGCAACTTCAGCAGAGCAATTTCCTTTTAAAATCAACTTTCCAAGCACTGGACTCCCCTATGTGAAAAATTCAGTTGCAGAATAGGCCCACAAATTTCTCCACTAAACTCCCAGGACCCTGCCAATAAACTAACGTCTGTGTCTGTCTCCAAAATATCCCTATAAAAGTTTGCTTTCTGCAGCTGGAGTGCCTTCGTTCAGCGTTTTATCATCTCAGGAAAGAGGGGGGAGTTCATGCAAACCCCACCAGACACAGAAAGCTTACAGGAGACAGTTGTGTGGCATTGCTAACTAGCCATTCCTTCCCCACAAATCAGCCACATGTTTGGTGGCAATGCAAAGGGACTTTATGCATGTACATCCTTGTGCATGTGGGTCCTTCTCACATTGCCATAAAACACATGGCTGGTGGGGAGCATCATCACTGGGGTTGCCATATGCCCTCTTTTTCCAGGGCACGTCCTCTTTTTTAATGGGTATGTGAAATGAGAGTCGTCATAGCGATCCATAGTTAAAAGTAGAAGTCAGCCAATGTGTCCTCTTTTTTGCTCTTCAAAATATGGCAACCCTACTCATTGCTATGTGTGGCTATGGATACACTAATCTGTACATTTTGGTTTGCCTCAGTTTCTCATTTTTTGAATCTTAATTTCATTTCTCCACATTTCCACATTGTCTTGTGAATTCCTTTTAATAAAAATTATCTTGAAAACTAAAAAGCATTTTGGTGCGCATTTATCCTCATATCACATTTTGTGCGCCATTTTGCCTATGATACACCTTTTTGCAAAGCGTATTTTCCCTTATATTCATATTTTCCCCAATACATTGCATTTTGTATGTTATTTGCCCCATTTTAGGGACATTTTACCCCAGTATATGCACCTTTGTTTACCCTCCACAGTGGAAGAACCACACACTGCAACATTCTGAGAAAGGCAAATTTCAAAGTGTTTTGGGAAGTGTGGATTAGTTGATTCGCCTTTAAATGTGGACTGATCCAAATTCCTCTCCTATTCCTAGATGTGGGTGGCACCTATCCACGTGGGGGGCAGGGCAGCTGGCGTCACCCCCTGAGGGGTTTGTGTTCACTCTCCGTACTCTCTCTGTGTTGCAGGACCCCCTACTCATTCCATTTCCTCTCACTCTCACTGATTTGAGCCAGGAAGATTATTGAGAGAATTCAAGGAAAGTGGTTGATCAGGAAGAACAAGATACCTGAAGGCAGCAAAACAGGTTCGTCCCATCCATGGGAAATAGAAGATAAAAGGATCTCAGTTTTCGGATGCTGCACTGTTAGAAGGGATGGACGCCTCTGTCAGTTTTGGCTTTTCTCTGTTTCCGGCTTTGTTTCCAAAACCAAGTTCAGTTCATCACCTTGCCACATCCGATTTTGCAGACTTTTGAAATAAAATATGTATAATAATAATATTTTTGAAAAAATTATATCCCACCCTCCCCAGCCGAAGCCGGGCTCAGAGCGGCTAACAACAATAAAAGTAACATAGCATTCTAAAATCAATTTGTTCTAAAATCAGTTCAAAATCAAATTAATGGCAACTATTGGGCTAGAGTTCTGTGAGGATTGCCAAAGGAGGGGGTCAGACTGTGCCTTGGCCAAAGGCCTGGTGGAACAGCTCTGTCTTGCAGACCCTGCGGAAAGATGTCAAGTCCCGCAGGGCCCTAGTCTCTTGTGACAGAGCATTCCACCAGATCGGGGCCACAGCTGAAAAAGCCCTGGCTCTGGTTGCATCTTAAGCACACTTGGCATTTCAAGAGAGCAAGGGGAGGTTGAAAGCTGGAGACTAAGGTGAGCAGAGTTCCACTCTGTGCTCGGACATGAAAGTCACCTTGGACCAGGCACAGTCTCTCAGCCTAGCCTACCTCCCAGGGTTGCTGTGATGATAGAACGAGGAGGAGGAGAACCACATACACCACCTTGAGCTCCTTTGTGGAAAGGTGGAATAGAGACACAGCAGTCTGGTTAGCTCAGCTGGTTAGAGCGCCAAGGTTGAGGGTTTGATCCCTGCATATTCCTGCATTGCGAGGGGTTCGACTCGATGATCCTCAGGGTCCCTTCCAACTTTATGATTCTATGAAATAAAATTCTCCAGCAACCATTCACAGTTGCCAAACCCTAGTGAACTTTTTGCTTTAACTAACAGGAGAATGCACCATTCCCTGAGGAAACAGGGAAAGATTCGTGTGTCTTGGGTCTGCAGCTGCTGTTGTGGTTTGAGCTTTTGGCTGGCTGACAAAAATGACTTTGGAGCGGAGCAAGCTGCCTTAATCTGAACCGCTGGTCCAGCTAGCAGCATTTCTCTCCAGGGTTTCAGGCAGGAAACATGCTCTACCAGCCCCCACCTGGAGATGCTATGGTTTGAACGTGGAACCTTCCGCATGGAAAGAAGATGCTCCACCACTGAGCTATGGTCACACACACACACACACGCCCCAGGAACATAGAAAGCTGCCCTTTTACCAAGCCAGACCATTGGGTGTATTCAGCCCAGTGCTGCCAACACTGGCCTGCAGCAGTTCTCCAGGGCTTCAGGGAGGAAACAGGGAGGACCTCCTGCATGTGAGGGACCTTCTGAACCTGGGACCTTCTACATGCATGGGAGGCGCTCTGCCTCTGAGCTACAGTGCTGGCAAAGCAGGTTGCCAGCTGGGGTAGATAAAGCTAAAGATAAATGTGGCCATTAGCAGGAGCAACCAACTGGTTCTTGCCGAAGAGGAGGTGGCACCACCTCGTAATTTAATAGCTTGAGCTGAATGTTTCTTAAACTCGAGAGACAGCCTGTAAATCATGGAGATTATGCTTGCTCCTTCCAGCCCTGCTCTCCCTCTCCCACCCACCCCTTGCAAGTTGCTGCTGTGAGGTTGAGTATGGGAAGTCCGTTCCACAAACCCAGCTGTCCTTAAGCTCCCAAAGAAAGAGCGGGAGAGGCAGCTTAAGTCCCACTAGGTGTTCCCAGCTAGTAAATCAATCAGTTTCCCAAAGGCTTTGGACATGGTGCGTTGAGCAATTCGCTGGTTGGGAGCCAGAGAGGAATCTGTGAATTTCGGTTTCTCTCATGCTGCAGATGCACCGTGCCTTTAAAGTGCATCAAAAGCACATGGCTTCCTGGAAAGAATCCTGGGAACTGTAGTTTACTGCTCACTGGGGTATAATTCTGAGCACCCAACTCCAACTACAAATCCCAGGATTCTTTGGGGGAAGTAATGTGCTTTAAATGTAAGTGCGTGTGCAGTCTCAGTTTCTCATTTTTTCCAATCTTAAGATCCGTTCTTGATATTCCCACATCAGTTTGCAATTTTAAAGAAATCCTCATGAAAATTCACCACCATTTTAGTGGAAATTTCTCCTAAGATATCCATTTTTGTATGCAGTTTTGCCATGCATTCCCCTACTATGATGCGCTTTGCATGTTATCTTCAAGAATACAGTGGTACCTCGGGTTAAGTACTTAATTCGTTCCAGAGGTCTGTTCTTAACCTGAAGCACCGCTTTAGCTAATGGGGCCTCCCGCTGCCACTGCGCCATCCTGAAGCAAAGTTCTTAACCCGAGGTACTATTTCTGGGTTAGCGGAGTCTGTAACCTGAAGCGTGTGTAACCTGAAGCGTATGTAACCCGAGGTACCACTGTATATGCAATTTATGCATATATTCATTGAGATATTCATTTCCCCGTAATATGTACTTTTTGGTACACATTACTTGACTGAAGAACCGCATTGCAAAATTCAGAGAAGTGCAAATTTCGAAGGGCAGCTGTATTCTGGTTTGCGTATTGTTCCAGAAAGTGTGGATTAGGTAGGTAGCTTCACCTTTAAATGGGAACTGAATTGAATTTCTGCCCCATCTGTTCTGGTTGGGGCATTTCAAAGGCTCACACCCACGCACAAATCCATTGATTGCTGCAGGGTGTCCTTGGATGGATCTTCTGTCTTTCTCCACTTGAGTCTTCATCTGGGTGTGTTTAAAAGGCACACCCAGCAATTTTAGACATCTCAATGGCACATAGCAGGGAGTAGAGGCACATTTGTTCATTGCATGCCATTTTAAACCCTTTCTGTCCTCACTTCCCATTTTATCCTCACAACAGCCCTGCGAGGTAAGCAAGGCTGAGAGATAGTGATTGGCCCGAGGTCAGCCAGCAAGTTTGAGGGGGAAGAGAGAGAGCCTTCTCTATGGCTGCACCTAGATATTGAAAGTCTGGAGCTCCCTTTAACCTCCTCACTTGCTTTGCTTTTTGCTCCTTAGCCAGTAGGGATTTGGCCTGTCAAGTAGAAAACCCTTTGCTGATTTGGCCCCTGGCTTTCTTTGTTTTAATCTGCTACGCCCGTCTCTATTTTTACAGGGTCTTGTTTTCCTGTTGCTCTTGTCAATTGTTTGATTAATTTCTGTTGGATGTTTTATTTTCCCTTGCTAGAAAGGCTGACCTTTAAATATTGCCTCTGGGTGGGAAACAAATGAACAAGGAGTATCTAACGTGGGTTTGAAAAACCTGCCTTTGTGGGATAGATATCCCACTGACCTGGGTGGAATCTACACACATATGAAAAAACACTGTGAAAATGCTTTTTTTTAAAAAAAAACGTTTTGAAAAATATATTGAATTTACCAGAGCTCATCACCGCCATCTAGTGTCATATTTGTAGAATACACTTTACAACACAAAAAAACATTTTATTTGCAGCTGTATAGCTGAGTCCCCTGTTATTCTTAGGTGTGTGTGCTTTCTTTCTCTCTTGCTGTCTCTATCTGTCTCTCTTTCTCCAGTCAGGACTGCATTTCATTCTGGATATATCAGCTCAGTCTTTGCAATACTGGTGCCCTCCAGATGTTTTGTACTTCTTGGTTTCACTATCCAGTTGGCGTTGACTCGTGACAGGGCCTTTTGCAGTATTGGCTCCCCATTTGTGGAAATCCCTCCCTAGGGAGGTTCAGCTGTCTCCATCTTTATTAACTTTCAGGGACAGTTGTTTGAAAGCATTCCTGTTTACCCGGGCATTTGGTGGCCGAAGAATACTTCTCCTGGCAGCGTGGAGATCATAGGATGGAATAATGGTTTTGATGGTAGCTGCATTGAGAGGTTTTAAACTGTAATTGTCTTCAGAATGTTTTGATCTAAACAACAACAACAACAACACCCATTGGCTCTAGCCAGTGTAGTTGTGTCCTTTCTGCCCCAGCATGATACATCTCTCCTGGCCAGAACTTAGGTTGTGGTCCAAAAATATCTGCAGGAACCTGGGCTGGAGGAGGTTGGTATAGCCTGTGAATGTTTATTTTGATAAAAGAGCAAGCAATAGGCTGAACAGGATGTTTGGTGTGTGTGTGTGTGTGTGTGTGTGTGTGATGGACTGCCCTTTCCCTCACTTGGGGGGGGGAGGGGAGTATGAACTTCAAACTGAAGTTCCTCCTTCAACACTCAGCCATCTTAATTGGCAGCACGGCCACTTAGGAAAGCTGGAATATAATTAAGCTGTAGCCATAGAAACCAAGGCACCTTGATGAGATGGTGACAAAAAATGCAGTCAGATCCTTGAGAAGCTGGGATTCACAGGGTCTCTGCAAAGAATGAGCAAGAAGCTTCTTGTGATATTTGGGGGAAAGATGGGCCAAAATTCGTCATTGTCAATCTTGAGGAGTTGTGAGGGATTGCTAGAATATTTCTTAAGGTTGAAATGGCAGCCAAGCCACTCTTAACAGTGCATAAGGCTAGCAATGGCTACTAGTCATGAAGGCTGGCATCCCTCTGAACTCCAGTTGCTGGGAATTGGAAGCAGGAAGAGTGTTGTCACCCTCAGGTCCTGCTCACAGGCTTCTCACTGGGGCAGCTGGGTATCAGGATAGTGAACAAGATGGGCCGTTGGTCTGATCCTGCAAGGCTATCCCTTATGTTCTCAAAATGGCAGACAAGCATGTGCTTATTAGGCAATATTTGCATACTGGTGAATTTTCATGACTTTTTTTTTAAAAAAAATGCAAATTGCTGCCGAAATGCAGGAAACTGAGTTTGAAGCCAGGAAAAGGAGAAAAGGGAGAACTGAGATGAACAGATCCATCCACCCCTATGTACAGCTCCCCTATTCTCACATTAAAGTTAATTACAGCCAGTTTACCTGAGCCATTGCCTCCATGTCTGCGCCCCACCCCCTGCACAATTCTGAAGACTCTTCTGCATCTGCTATATACCTTTACTCTGCAGTAGAAAATGGAACACCTGGCTTCATATGCTACAGGAGCTCAGGAACCTCAGGGGGCAGCGAGGCCACAGAGGAGATGGGCCAAACCCCATGAAGGAGCATCTCCACCCCATTGTTCAGCCTGGACACCGAGGTCCAGCTCTGAGGGTCTTCTGGCGGTTCCCTCACTGTGAGGTTACAGGGAACCAGGCAGAGGGCCTTCTCGGTAGTGGCACCCGCCCTGTGGAACACCCTCCCACCAGATGTCAAGGAAATAAACAACTACAGTGGTACCTCGGGTTAAGAACTTAATTCGTTCTGGAGGTCTGTTCTTAACCTGAAACTGTTCTTAACCTGAAGCACCATTTTAGCTAAGGGGGCCTCCTGCTGCCGCTGCGCCACTGCTGCACAGTTTCTGTTCTCATCCTGAAGCAAAGTTCTTAACCCGAGGTAATATTTCTGGGTTAGCTGAGTCTGTAACCTGAAGCGTATGTAATCTGAGGTACCACTGTATCTGACTTTGAGAAGACCTCTGAAGGCAGTCCTGTTTAGGGAAGTTTTTAATGTTTGATGCTTTATCATGCTTTTGATATTCTGTTGGGAGATGCCTGGAGTGGCTGGGGAAACCCAGCCAGACGGGAGGGGGAATAAATAATAAAAGTATTATTATTATTATTATTATTATTATTATTATTATTATTATTATTGACAAAGCTTTGCAACTTCTGTTATTGTCCACTTGCCCCAAGGTTTGTGCACCCATTGTGGTTAGCTCATCGTTCCCAATAAGAGCCATTTGGGGTCCCCTGCGCTAATGAGTTTCAGACTGCAGTGTATGTGTGTGTTGGTTGGAGCATTATGAAGAGAGGAGACCCCTCTCAGGAACAGCTAGCCCCCCGTCCAAAGAGACGCCTCTCAGAGGAAGCCGCGCGCCGCCGCAAGTGTCCGAGTGAATGGGAACCTTGTTAGGTGGGAAACAAGGATCCCCTGCTAACAAGCTCTTATCTCTGCTTTTGTTTCCAACTGAAGGTGCCCGCCATTAGCCGAAGTGTTAACAAGAGCTCTCAATAGCCTCCAAAGCAGCCAGGCGCCGCTGAATATTCATGAAGGTGCGAAGAGAATGTGGGAAAGCAAACAAGAGGAAGAAAGGGAGGCAGGGGCGGGCGCATTGTCCAAGGAGAAAGGCCACCTAATGCACTGTGAGAAAAGGGGGGGGGGGTCACCAGAACGATATGGCCTCCCTTCCAGTAAACTCTGTCCCATCTGCCTGGGGAAGTTCTTGTCGATTCATGACACGAGAAGGATGGGGTTTTCCAGCTCACACCTGCACACACACACACTGTGCGCACACGGTACATTTCAAATGCATGACTTTCTCCAAGGAATCCTTGGGGTCATAGGAACGAACCCCTCCCTCCCCCCAAGGTGAGGGGCATTGCCATTCAAATGGTGTGTTTGTGATGCATCATGTGATCAATTATGTGGGGTGGAATTGTAGTCTGTTAAGGGTGCCAGGAAGGGTTGTTCAGTAAGGTGTGAACTACAGATCCCAGGATTCTTTGGGGGAAGCCATGTATGCTGTGTACACAGCTTGAACCTGGGATTTATAGTTCTGTAAGGAGCACAGGGACTTACACTAGGGGTTCTCAAACTGTGGCCTGTGGAACACCAGCGGTCTGCAAACTTTAATTTAAACAAAATTTAATTGCGTTTTAGTTGCTACTCTTACATCGCATGTTGTATTTGATTGTATTGCTGATCTGAATTCTATGGAATACAAGAAAATGCAATGTGTAATTAAAGAAGCAATAAAGGCACAAATACAAACCATAAAGCATCTAGCAGCATGCAGTACAACTGCTACAGTGGGTAGAAAAATCATTAGGTGGTCTGCCAAGACCTTACGCAATTTTCAAGTGGTCCGGGTGGGTGGGAGAAAGTTTGGGAACCCGTTTTCTACATTGACTGACAGCTGCTCTCTACTGTTTCAGGCAGGAGTCTCTCTCAGCCCTACTTGGAGTTGCCGGGGATTGAACCTGAAACCTTCTGCATGCAAAGCAGGTGTTCCACCACTGAGCCATGGCCCCTCCCCCTGCATCTCCCAACCATTCAGCTTCATTGGATGACCCTGGGTTCCTGAGGCATATTTACACCACACATTTAAAGCATTATGATACCACTTGGAACAGTGATGTCTACCTGCAAAGCATTCTGGGAGCTGTAGTTATCTGGAGAGCTGTTAGAAGACTCCCTCCCCAAGCTACAATTCCCAGAATTCCCTGTGAAGACGGAGGGGGTTGTTAAACTTCTCTGGAAGGAGAACAGGGATGTCCCAACAGCTCTTTCACAAACAACGCTTTCACAAACCACAGCTCCCAGAATTCTTTGGGGGAAGCCATGATTATTTAAAGTGGTATCATAGTGCGTTACTTCCGGGTGCGTTACTTACTAACGGAGCGCGTTACTTCCGGGTTTCGCTGCTCTCGCATGCGCAGATGCTCAAAATGATGTCATGTGCATGCGTGGAAGCGGCAAAACGCAACCCACAGACGCGCCGTCGCGGCTTACATTCCATTCAGGATGCGAACGGGGCTCGGGAACGGATCCCGTTCGCATCCCGAGGTACCACTGTATGTGGCCTAGAATTGTGAGAGAGGAAGGAAAACGTCTGTCTATCCATCTGTCATTAGCTTCGACACACCAGGTGTGGAATAGGGGCAGGACTTTGGGCTGGGCTGCGCCCTTCCCCAAGCAGTCCTCTTGCAAAGCAAATCTTGCCTCCAAAAGGGCTAGAGGAAAACCTGATGGGAAAAGGAGGGTTACAGTCTCTCTCTCTCTCTCTCTCTCTCTCTCTCTCTCTCTCTCTCTCTCTCTCTCTCTCGTGTGTGTGTGTGTAGGCTGTTCTTATTGCCCTGACCAGCTCCCTTCACAGCTGCTGAAAAGTGTGTTTGTTGGGGTGAGGGGTGCTTTTGGGGTTTTTTTCAAGCCTGCCTCCTCACCTCACTCCTCTTTCAAAAGTTTTCAAACTTTTGCATGTTGCTGGTGAGCCGAGGGTCATAGTTTTCACTCAACAAATCGATGAATGGAAACAGATTTGAGAACAGGAGCCACATGGGGAAATGGGGGGGGGGTGTTGTTCACGGATAACAACAGCTGCTGGGATTGAGAGGAGGGGGAAGACTGAGGAGGAGGGGGAGAAAGGAACAGATTTTTTTATTAACAAGTGGAAGGAGGGTGGCGGGGAGGAAAGCAGACTCAAGAAATGGGAACACAACAGAAAGAAAGCAATAAAAAAGGAGGGAGGAAAGAGGAAAAGAGCACCCTCTATTCCTAAAAGGGCCTTCTTTGGGTGCTGTTTACTGGTCTGCTTGACATGAAATAAAAAGCTAAGGAAATCTAAAAGAACCAGGGAGCTAATGATCACAAACAACTCAGCGAGAGGAGCCAAGAAGCCTTTCTGAGCAAGCGAATCACACACAGAATACAAAGTGGAGGGAGAAAGAACGGCCTCTCTAAAAGCAAGCTGGCTTCTCCTGGCAAAGGGAAGGGCGAACTGCAGCCTGCCTGCTGCTGCCGCTACCCATCTTGGCAGCCTCCTGAGAGGGAAACTCGGCCTCCTCCACCTCACCCCACACTCCTTCTTTGAAAGCTGCTGAGAATCACCAGTGGGGAGAGTCGCAGTTGCTCTCAGACCTGCTTTCCGCCTTCCCCTCAAGGTATCTGGTTGGCCACTGAGGGAACAGAGGCCTGGGCCTTTGGCCTGATCCAGCACACAGGCTCTTTGGGCCCTATTGCTGACAGGAGGGATGGGGGAAGAAATTAGGTTCAGTTTGTACCCACCTAATTAACACTTTCTGAATCAATATGTGAACTGAAGCACAGCTGCCCATCTAAATTCGCTCTTTTCTGAATTTTGCAACACAGGCCTCCTGCCGAATAAGACTCACAAAAATGCATATACCAAGGTGACGTATGCATAAAAGCTCACGCATTCGTGAAAATAACCTTTTAAAAATGCATTGCGTTAGGGAGAATAGAAATATTAGGGGGAAATAATACGTATCTTAGATAACTTTGCATATGAAATGTGCATGTTAGGAGAAATTTGCATGAAAATGTTGATGAATTTTCTTTTTTAAAGGAAATTTGCAATCTGGTGTGGAAATATGGCAAATTTAACATAAAAAAGTTAGAAACTGAGAGGAACTGAAATTGACAGATTTAGTCATCCCTAGAGGAGGTGGACACTGTGGAATGTGTTCTGCTTTTTTGGAGTGGAATAATTTGAATTGCTCCATCTTTTTCTTACTGATCAATCAGAGTCCTCCAGTTTGAGCCCTCTTCATATAAAAGGATGTGGAAAATTTGGGGGAATGGGATGGTGACCTTACTTCTCTCTTTCCCAGGGGCCTCCATCTCTCTGGCGTGCTCAGGACCCCCCCCCCCAAAAAAAAACACCACCTCAGCTGTGTTTGTGGTCAGCCAGAGTTCTGAGACACGAGATACAGACCAGCAGCTCCCAATTTAGATGCGATATTTTGTTCCTCCAATGATAAATTCACATTACCTCATTTATTTCTGGGCCTGCCACAGCTGTCTGAAATAGACTGGCTTCCTTAAATAGTGGTCCCAGCTTAGACAGACCATCAAACTCCTTTATGCCGAGAAACTGATCCTGAGCTGGAGTTATGCTTTCTCTCCATCTGATCTATTACACACAAAATTTTCTTGTTTCAGTGCTCTTCCACTGGCATTAATATTTTGGTTCATATTTATTTTTTAATTTGTTTTTAATATAAAAAATACTATAACAGACTGTCCTTCATTGGCGTTTTTTAAACATAGTTTGAATGGCCACCTGTCAGGGCTTCTTTAGTTATGATTCTTGCATTGCTGGGGTTTGGACTAGATCAGTGTTTCCCAACCGGTGTTCCGCGGCACACTAGTGTGCCGCGACACGTTGCCTGGTGTGCCGTGGGAGGCGGGGCGGCGGCGGCGAGGAGAGGCCGCCCAGCGCGGGGCTCTCGCCGTCTGCCTGCCTGGCTGCCTGCGTGGCGCTGACGTCACGGGGCTGTAACGTGCCCCACATAGGCACGCTTAGACCCTGGCTAGGAAGCGCCTTTGCCCTTGCCTTTTGCTCTCCTTACTTCCAGAAAGCTGGGCTGGTCGCCCGCTCCTCTCGGCGGCGGGAAGTGGTGCCGCTGGGAGCTCCGGGAGGCGGCGGAGGGGGCGCCGTGGGCCGGGAAGCCCCTCTCCGTCGGGGCTGGCAGGCGGCTGCCGCTGCTGCTACGGGTGCTGTACAGCCTGGTGCTGGCGATGCCTTCGGAGCCGCCGCCGCCTCCGCTGCTGCGCGGGAACTCCTTGAGCGAGCGGCTCAGCTGCTTGCCTTTGCTGCGGAAAACCTCGCGCTTGTAGGTGCCGCTGGCTTGCGGCGTCGGCGCCGCGCTCTTGGGCAGCGGCTGCAGCGTGCGCTCCGTCCTGCCGGGCTCGTTGGTGAAGTGGACGGGCCTCAGGAAGCAGATGTCGATGCTGGACTCGGACGAGGCCGGCGAGCACGCTTCGAAGGCGGGCAGGTTCCGCAGCGGCTCCACCTCCTCGTAAGGGTCGCCCCGGTACTCGAAGCCCTCGTAGTCCGGCGCGAAGCCGGAGCTGTCCTGCAGGAGGTCCGCCGCCGAGGCCCACCGACGGGGCCGCTCGCGGTTGCCGTCGGGGCCCGTCGAAGGAGGCGCGCTGCTGCCGCCGTACTCCAGGTCCGGGAGGGCGTGCAGGGAGGCGGCCAGAGCTTTCAGGTCGTGCTCGCTGAGCTGAGAGGGCGCCAGGTCGTGCTCGGGCCGCCGCCCGTCCGTTTCCCACTCGCAAGGGGAAGCGCCTTGCAGGCCGTTGAGGCCTTGCTGGGGGCTCGCTTTCATGTGGGACCTCGAGTGCCTTGGAAGGGAGACCAATCAGTGTCGGATTTAGGTATAAGCTAAACAAGCTATAGCTTACCATTACCTTCTATGCTGTTACTATTTTTTTATTATTTTTTTTACATAGGTAAAAAGTGACCTTTCCCCATCTGGCATGGTGGTGTGCCTCGAGATTTTTTTCATGAAACAAGTGTGCCTTTGCCCAAAAAAGGTTGGGAAACACTGGACTAGATCACTTCTGTGAAGCCTTCCAACAGTTCTATGGTACCATAGAACCCAAAGTACTGAAATATGACTCCCAAGTGTGATTCTCCTTCATCAAGGAGCTGAGAACTTGCAATGCATATTCACATGCTTTGCGGCTGCACATTCACATTCCTTAACATTTGTTCTATACCCTGCAATAAGGTTCTGAGCGTGGCTTAACCATCAATCAATACATCTTGCTTTATTCACCCACCCACCCCTTTTTCAGAAAACAACAACAACAATGGTCATCTGTCATGGATGCTTTAGTTGAGATTCCTGCATTGCAAGGGTTGGACTAGATGACCGCCAGGGTCCCTTCCAACTCTACAATTCGATGATTCTATGAAAACTGCTGCCACAGGCTCTCTACCTTTCTGACTTGCTCAGATCATGGTTAGCCAGCATGCAGCCCTGCAGATGCTGTTGGACTCTAACTCCCATCAGCCCTAGCTAGTATGGCCAACGGTCAGGGATGATGGCAGTTGTAGGCTCCTTATAAAGGTAAAGGGACCCCTGACCATTAGGTCCAGTCGTGACCGACTCTGGGGTTATTGGCCAAGGGAGCCGGCGTACAGCTTCCGGGTCATGTGGCCAGCATGACTAAGCCATTTCTGGCAAACCAGAGCAGCGCACAGAAACGCCGTTTACCTTCTCGCTGGAGCGGTACCTATTTATCTGCTTGCACTTTGATATGCTTTTGAACTGCTAGGTTGGCAGGAGCAGGGACCGAGCAATGGGAGCTCACCCCGTCGCAGGGATTCGAACCGCCGACCTTCTGATTGGCAAGTCCTAGGCTCTGTGGTTTAACCCACAGCACCACCCGCGTCGCCTTGGGCTCCTTATATCATCAGGCAATTGATCCATCTAACTCAGTATTGTCTGCACTGACTGGCAGTGACTCTCCAGGGTTTCAGGCAGAGGACATTCCCAGCCCTACCTGGAGGTGTCATTGGAGATTGTACCTGGGACCCAGGCTGGCTACCTCTGGCTCAGATCATTTCTCCCTTTCTAAAGGTGTTTCTTTCTGCAGAGACGCACTCAACGAAATACTGCAGGAGCAAGCAAATCAGCTGCCCTTACCCAAAAGCATCCGTCAGCCCCACAGCAAAAGCACAGGAAATCGATACACCAACAGTAAGATAAATGCCTACCATTCTCACACAAATGGGCTGCCACTTTGGGCAGGAGAAGCAGTGGCAGAGGATGCAGAGAGCTAATCTTCAGTGGGGTTTGGGCCTAAATCCTTCCTGGGGGTTTATTTAAACATTTCCTTCCCGCCATTCCTCAGAAGAGTTTGAGACGGCTAAGAATGATAACATAACAACAACAACAAACTTTATTACGGTCTCAGACCAGCATGAGTTACAAACATGCGAATGAAATAAAGCACATAAGTCTTAGAAGGGAGAGGGATAAAAGCTAATAGTTAAAAGTGGTTATAACTCACATAAACAGACAGAGACATAAGCAGACAGAGACAAAAGACAATAACATCAAATAATGCAACTGTGTATAACAATAGCGACAATAATAATGCTGACAAAAGGGAAAATGTGAAAAGGAGTTCTTAAGGTATTGAGGTCCTGAGACAGGTAAGGGTTTTTCACACAAAGGTGCTCACCTTCTAGCCTAAAAACCATTAGAGGCTCATCTGGAAGTATGATGGAAACACAAGGAAGGAATACCAAAATAAAGACGCCAACAGGGCTAGCAAGAGGTTTGGTGCTATTGCTTGCGGACTGAACAGAGACAACGGATATTTATAACATCACATGTGTGAAGTGGCTTACATCAATGCCAATGTGTCCGCCAACCTTTTTGTGAATTACTGCTGTCAATACCGTAATTATCACCATCTCTGTAGCATCTGCATTTCGTTTGCCTTTGACCTCACCATTTGCAACTCCCACCCTGCATACGTGTGCCTGCAACTCAGGATAACGTTTCATGCATCTGATGAAGTGCACTGTAGTCCACACAAAAATTATGCCACAATAAATTTGTAGGTGCCACAGGACTCTCTGCTGGTTTTACTTCTGCAAACCAACAGGACTATGTCTCTGGGAAGCCCCTCCTGCACCCTGCTGGGACACCGATGCAAACCGATTAGCAAAACAAGGTGATAACCGTCCTTTGGGCTGGGAGAGTCAGCTGGGGATTTGACAACAAAGCCTGGCAGAGATTAAGTGAGCCCCTCACCTTTCCGAGCTGTGTAGGCAGAGATGGCTTAGGTTTCTCTCCTCCCAGAGCGCATAAGTCAGCATAATGGAAACTGTTGTCCTTTGTCCTGCCTGGCTGCCCAAGATCGTGACTCAGCAATCTGAGAACAGAGACGCAGCAACATGGATGCACATTAAGGAGGTACAATATGCATTTTTCTCACTGGGTACTTTGCGAAAACACACTTCAGAAAGCTGAGCCATGCCATGGCTTTTTTAAACAAAAATTAAGGGCTCCATCCAAAGTTCTGTGTCACCAGCACAAGGGCTTTTGCTTTAGCGGACAGGTGAGTTTTGGTATTGTGCAACAGAGGAATCTGATGCAACAGCTGCACTTGTTGTTGTTGTTTAGTCATTTAGTCGTGTCTGACTCTTTGTGACCCAATGGAACAGAGCATGCCAGGCACTCCTGTCTTCCACAGTTGCACTAGCCTGAGCTTACTCTCAGTATATTGAATAAACTATGTTTATTTTAGAATAAGGTATTTATGGTTGAATATAAGCAGCCAATGTGCAAGTAGATAAATAGGTACCACTCCAGCGGGAAGGTAAACGGCGTTTCCGTGCGCTGTTCTGGCTGGCCACATGACCCGGAAGCTGTATGCCGGCTCCCTCGGCCAGTAAAGCAAGATGAGCGCCGCAATCCCAGAGTCGGTCACGACTGGACCTAATGGTCAGGGGTCCCTTTACCTTTATAAGCAGCCAGCAGGCAAAGAAAAGTGTCTGGAAACAAGAGGGCTTCTGCTCTATAACTTTTCTTTTATGAGAGCCGTTCTGTGTGTAGCAACCAACTTTTGCAAAAGATGAGAGTTCACCCTCTGGATCCTTGTTAATAATAATAATAATAATAATAATAATAATAATAATAATACCCCCCTATCTGGCTAGGTTTCCCCAGTCACTCTGGGTGGCTTCCAGCATATATAAAAACATAATAAACTTCTTTGCTGAAATAGCTCCATATAATGGATCCTTTGCTCTTTGTAAAGAAACTTAGATTTGGCATTTCGCACCATCCACCCAGACATGTGGCAGTTGAAGCTGTGAACTGAATGCGCATCAACACTGTTTATTAGCGACAAGGTAAAGCAGCAGAGCTCGCATCAAATGTCCCGTGATGGGACAGCTCTCGCTGTCTCTGTGGCAAGACCATATTTCCTGCAGCTACACACACCATCTCACTGGGGATATTGGTCTACCCATTGTTGACCCCCTCTAAGATGTCATCCTGAGGCTCTGACCGGGAAATGCAAGCCCTGGCGGTCCAGGAATCCTATTCTTAGAACTGGGTTCTTGACCCTCTGTTTAGAAAGAGGGCCCCACCAACAAATAGGGCAACTGTAAGGACACACCACATAGTTAAGACTTCCAGACACACACCCCTTCTGCATGTAATATAATGTTTTACGAAGCATCTCCTCATCCCCAAGGGTACACAGGGTTGCTGGCCCATTTCTGAAGTGGTAGTGATGAGTACTAATTGCTCTGGCCACCTCCAGATTGGGGATTCAGCTATACAGCTGCAAATACAGTGGTACCTTGGGTTACATATGCTTCAGGTTACAGACTCCGCTAACCCAGAAATAGTACCTCGGGTTAAGAACTTTGCTTCAGGATGAGAACAGAAATTGTGCTCTGGCAGCGCGGCAGCAGGAGGAGGCCCCATTAACTAAAGTGGTGCTTCAGGTTAAGAACAGTTTCAGGTTAAGAACGGATCTCCGGAACGAATTAAGTACTTAACCCGAGGTACCACTTTAAAACATTTTGAGCATGTTGTAAAGTGCATTATACAAATGTGGCACTAGGTGGCGAACGTGAGCTATGGCAAATTCAATAATTTTTTCAAAACGGTTTTTAAAAGAGCATTTTCACAATGTTTTTTTATACAGTGGTACCTCGCAAGACGAATGCCTCGCAAGACAAAAAACTCGCTAGACGAAAGGTTTTTCCGTTTTCGATTTGCCTCGCAAGACGAATTTCCCCTATGGGCTTGCTTCGCAAGACGAAAACGTCTCGCGACTTTGTTTTCTTTGTCTAAAAACAAAGACATGTTTTGTTTATAAAGTTAATTTATTTTCCCTTCAATTTTTGAACTGCTCTTTACAGTATGTGTGACTTTAAAGAGCAGTTAATAAACTGTTGTTGTACCAAATTTGGCTTTGTTTGGACTTTTTTTGACCATAGGAACGCATTAATTGATTTTCAATGCATTCCTATGGGATTTCGTGCTTCGCAAGACGAAAAATTCGCTAGACGACAAAAATTGCGGAACGAATTAATTTCGTCTTGCGGGGCACCACTGTATGTGTATAGATTCCACCTGGGTTACTGCATAAACTGTTTGGAAATTTCCTTTGGTTCAAAATGTAGCTGCAGGGACACTTTTTAGAGACCAACCAGTATTTGAACAGCTTGCAGGCTTCTCATTGGGGCACGGGGTTGGCCATTGTGAGAAAAGTCCAACAGGACTTTTCTTACGCTCTTAGTTAAAGTTCTTAGTTATTTCAGCCTTCAGTCTACAAATGATACGTGTAATTAATCACAACCCCACTTTGCATTTCCTTTCCATTGAAATGAACAGGGTGGAGCAACACAGTTCACATCATTACAGACAGCAAAACGAAGGATGTAGATTTTGGTGAAAGATGAACTGCAATGGAAAGGAAACAGCTGCAGAATGGAAAAGGATGCCTTCTTGCATTCCTAGTCCTTATTACAATCCTCATACCTCCAAAGTGAAATATATAATTTTCCAGTTGAACAACAGACTGTACGAGAGAAGGAGAAGGAGAGGGAGAGCATTCCCTCTGAAGGAACAGGGGTCATTTCTCTCTCCTCCTGAGTAATGATTGCTTTGTCTGCAGAGTCGATTGCTAGAGAGTTCTGAGCTGTTCTCTCCCCCCATCCTCCATTTCCCCACTTCCTTCACTTGGGCTTCAGAAATGATGGAGTGGCTTGTCTCATTTCCAAGCCCCTCTGACAAATGAGCATTTATACAGCTTCCCGAGAACTCTGGATGATTTTGAAAACAAGTTGAGGTCTGCTAAGTAACCATTTATCAAGCCATTTGCAAAGTAAGGAAGGGAAACTGATCCCACAAGCTACTGGGCAGTTATGAGTGCTTCTCTTTTTTTATTTTTATCATGCTGTGAAAGTTCTTCATTTTGGCTACTGCCCCTTAGGCACTGAGCTGGATTAAAGAATGAGACGACAGAGGAAGGTAGGGAGCTGCCTTATACGCGGCCAGACCGTTAGCCCATCTCACTCAGTATTTCCTACCCTGACTGGCAGCAGCTTTCCGGGCTTTTCCAGATGGGGAGGTTCCCAGCCCTACTTGCAGATGCCAGGGATTGAACCTGAATGCAAGGCAGATGCTTTGCCACAGAGCTATGGTCCAGTCCTCTAAAACTAAAGTAAGATTCTAGTCCTCATGGTTCAAGCGGGGAGGGAGCTGCTTTAAACCAAATTAGGCAGTTGGTACCTCTAACTCAGGGACGCGGGTGGCGCGGTGGGTTAAACCAAAGAGCCTAGGACTTGCAGATCAGAAGGTCGGTGGTTCGAATCCCCGCGACGGGGTGAGCTCCTGTTGCTCGGTCCCAGCTCCTGCCAACCTAGCAGTTCAAAAGCACGTCAAAGTGCAAGTAGATAAATAGGTATCACTGTGGCGGGAAGGTAAACGGCGTTTCCGTGCACTGCTCTGGTTCACCAGAAGCGGCTTAGTCATGCTGGCCACATGACCCGGAAGCTGTACGCCGGCTCCCTCGGCCAATAAAGTGAGATGAGCGCTGCAACCCCAGAGCCGGCCGCGACTGGACCTAATGCTCAGGGGTCCCTTTACCTTTCCCTTTACCTCTAACTCAGTATTGTCCAGCCCTTCCTGGAGATGCCAAGGTTTAAACCTGGGGTCTTCTGCATGCAAAGCAGATGCTCTACCACTGACCAGCATCCCCTCCCATACCTCCTGGATGTTTAAGAACGGCAGGCTGACAAATCCCCACAAACACACCTTGAGCTTTATGAATGGAGCAAGGGCAGCCTTTTGAAAGAAACAAGAGGTGCTTTGTGAAGTTGGTCTACTCAACTCTTTTAGGCAATGTATTATTCTTTATTAGACTCACTCCTGACCTGTACCTATATCCCTGAAGGAGCACCATCTCCCCTATCATTTGTTTGTTTGTTTGTTGGATTAATACCACCCTATACCCGCAGGTCTCAGGGCAGTTCAGCCCGGTCCACCTCCGAGGGTCTTCTGATGGCTCCCTCACTGTGAGAAGTGAAGTTACAGGGAACCAGCCAGAGGGCCTTCTCAGTAGTGATGCTTGCCCTGTGGAACACCCTCCTGTCAGATGTCAAGGAGATAAACAGCATCTTTTGGAAGACATCTGAAGGCAGCCCTGTACAGGAAAGTTTTTCAGGTCTGATGTTTTATTATGCCTTTATATTTGGTGGAAGCCACTCAGAGTGGCTGGGGTTACCCAGTCAGATGGGTGGGGTACAAATAATTATTATCATCATCTCCATTCCAGATCATGTCTTATTTTTCCCCTTCGCAAAGGTGCTACAAAGCCAAGAGCTGAGCAACTGCCTTCACTGAATCAGAGCATGGGTCCTCAGTATGGTCTGCACTGACTGACAGTGGTTCTACAGTATTTCAGGCAGGGATTCTTTCCCAAGTGTACCTGGAGATTTCCAGGATTGGACCCGGGACCTGCAAGGCAGATGCTCTGTCGCTGAGCTACAGCCCTCCCTATGAAGAGAATTTGCAGGATTGTCATCCTCCTTGAAGCAGCCATTTCGAAGGCTGACAGTCCCAGGGTTAACTTCAAAAGAACTCCCCTCCTTGCCCACTCAGTGCCCTCCAAGATGTGTTGGACTCAGCCTGGTGGGAGTTGCCCTCTCAAACATCTGGAGGGCACCGGCTTGGCTAAGACTGGTGCAAATGCATCTTTACTGATGAGAAACGAAATGTTTCCTGGAAAACAGCTCACTTCATGTTCTCAGCCAGGCTGATTTCATAATCCATTTTAACATAAAGGCAGGATTTTTCCATCAGTGTCGCTGTCGAAACGGCAATAGCTATTAATCAGGTGCCAAGGAAAACAGACTCGCTGTAAGCTCATCTTCTGCCTGTCTTGTTCAGTTGATTTATACGCTCTACCATTCTTGCCCAAATAGAGCTTTCTGTTTCAAATAATTGCGGGGTGCTGCAACCAGGGAGCTACCTCCCACTTCCCTTTCGGGAACAGCCACCCATTTATTTATTTTTTCGGTTTTTTAATTAGGCCTTGTTTACAAAAGGTCACACTGCAGTAAACAGACTCTGAGGCAGGGTGGAGATGAGCCATGTCAGGTGAGTTGCCCCTGCTGTGCCCCAGGAAAGGGCAGCCCGTTCTCAGTTAATTGGAAAACGACGAACTGTTCTGGTGGCCTCACCTCAGGAAGGATATTGCCGAGTTGGAAGAAGTTCAGAAAAGGGCAGCCAAAATCATATCAAGAGGGATGGAGGAACTACCCAGCGAGGAAACATTGCCACATTGTGGGTCTTCGTAGTTTAGAGGAAAGGGAGACATGATACAACTGTCAAAAAATTATTCACGGTGGGGAGAAAATGGATACAGAGCTGTGTTTCTCCCTCTCTTGTAATAATGCTACAACTCACAGACATTAAATGAAACTCAATGTTGGAAGCCTCCAAACAGATGACATAAATTACCCATTCACAAAATGCCTAAACTATGGAATTTGCTCCCACCAAAGGTTTTCATGGCCACCAACAGGGGTGGCTTAAAAAGAATTTTAGACAAGTTCATGGAGAATAAGGCTATCAATGGCTACTATGGTTATGTTTTCACCAGCGTGAGGAGTGCTATTGGGCTCTGGACTTTGTTAAGGGCTTCCCATAGGTATTGGGTTTGTATTTGGTTTGCTATGGTGAGAACAGGATGCTAAACTTCCTGGGTCTTTGCTTCACTGGGGAGCCAGAGTGGTGTAGTGGTTAAGAGCGGTGGACTCGTAATCTGGGGAACCGGGTTCGCGTCTCCGCTCCTCCACATGCAGCTGCTGGGTGACCTTGGGCCAGTCACACCTCTCTGAAGTCTCTCAGCCCCACTCACCTCACAGAGTGTTTGTTGTGGGGGAGGAAGGGAAAGGAGAATGTTAGCCGCTTTGAGACCCCTGAAGGGGAGTGAAAGGCGGGATATCAAATCCAAACTCTTCTTTTTCTTCCAGCTGGGCTCTTCTTGCATTCATATATCACATACAGGTGAGGCACCGAGATGCCTTGTGACATCTTGGACAATAAAACAAGTTGCTCTTTTGGGCTGCAGCATCTTTAAACACACTCGACCTGAAGCTGTGGATGATGATCTCCCGCAGCTCCCTCTATAACCACGTGTAATTTGCAGGTTGCCTTGTGTTACAGCACTGCCTGCTGGTTGTAGGAGAGGCTCCCATAATTTGATCTAATGATTCCTCACAGCCACAAGGGACAAAAAAATTAAAGTTTCAATCTCTGATTGTAGCAGGCCGACAACACTCCCATGTTCCTTACTTGCCGTTCCTGACTCAGTTAAAGGAGCAGAACTGAGATATGAAATCCTCTGCCCCCCACCCTGAAAGCTTTGACGTTGAGTTCGAATTCCACAGTCTTCGCATAGAAAGAGGTTCTCCCCTCACTGTGCATTGCCTTAGCTCACCAAGTCAAATAAGAATGGTTTCTTCCTTTTGTGCATTTCTCTCTTTTCTCCTTCTCCTTTTCGTCATCACCATGGACTGTATCCAATGCTCTCTGTCCATCTTGCGTGAGCTGATGAGTGAGTTTTAATATTGTGCCACAGAAGAATCCAAGAAAACTTTTGTCTGACAGGTTGCACAATCTCCCGTGCAAAAAAAATAAAGTCACCAGCTACCTGCTTGTGCATCTTATTATTATTTATTATTTCATTAAATTTATACACCTCTTGATGGTTTAAAAAACAAAAAACACCTCAAAGCAGTTTACAAAAAGATAAAACCACAAAATCAAGAAGAAGAAGAATCACAATCATACTTTAACTCATACAATAGTTAAAATACTAAAGGAGATTAAAATTACCTCAACTTTACAAGCGTCTCTGTAGGCTTGTCTAAGCAAGAATGTCCTTAGCAGGTGCTGAAAAGAGTGCTTGATCCCAATAGGCAACGAATATTTTACTAGCAGAGCAACTATGCCACTAAGTGACTAAAACTTAGCACTACAGTGGATATAACCCTGTTACTAGGAAATAAAAATTAAATAAGGACATTGGCTGGGATTAATTTTCTGGGGTAGGGTTGTAGGGCTGGAAGGGATCCCAAGGATCATCTAGTCCAGCCCCTGCAGTGGAGGAATCACAGCTAAAGAATCCCTGACAGATGGCCCTCCAACCTCTCTTTAAAAACTTCCTATGAAGGAGAATTGGCCACCTTCAAAGGTAGTCTGTTTCACTGTCCAACAATACCTACCATCAGGAAGATATTCCTAATGTTTGGCACTGTGGTCTAAACCACTGAGCCTCTTGGGCTTGCCGATCAGCAGGTCGGCGGTTTGAATCCCCACAATGGGGGGAGCTCCCATTGTTCTGTCCCAGCTCCTGCCAACCTAGCAGTTCAAAAGCACGCCAGTGCAAGTAGATAAATAGGTACCACTGTGGCAGGAAGGTGAACGGCATTTCTGTGCGATCTGGCTTCTGTCACGGTGTCCCACTGCACCAGAAGCAGCTTAGTCATGCTGGCCACATGACCCGGAAAGCTGTCTGTGGACAAATGCCAGCTCCTTTGGCCTGAAAGCGAGATAAGCAGAGCGCCGCAACCATAGCCGCCTTTGATTGGACTTAACCATCATGGGGTCCTTTACCTTTTACCTTATTGTCATTTGAATTAATTGGTTTGAGTCCCACCCTCTGGAGCAGGAGAAAACAAGCGTGCTCCATCTTCCATGTGGCAACACTTCAGACATTCAAAAACAGCTCTCATTTCAACTTTCAGTCTTCCTCTTCTCCAGGCTGAACATACCCAACTCCCTCAACTGTTCTTCATTAGGCTTGGTTACCAGGCCCTTTATCATCTTGGTTGCCCTCCTCTGCGCAGAATGGGACACAGTAATAGAGTGGTATTATTACTTCCCTTGATTTGGACACTAGAGTTCCGTTGATGCAGCCTAGAATTGCATTGAATTGATTCATGTTTAGCTTGTGGTCTACTCCGACACCTACATCTTCTTTTACATAGACTGCTGTCAAGCCAGGTGTCCCCCACCTCATATTTGTGCAGCTGGTTCTTCCTGCCTAAGTGCAAAACCTGTCATTTGCCCCTACTGAAATTCATTTTTGGACCCAGTTCCCCAACATGTTAAGGTCATCTTGAATCCTGATTTCGTTCGGTGACGTATTAGCTACCCCTCCCAGTTTGTAGAGGGACCGATAAATTACCATATTTTTTGCTCTATGAGACTCACTTTTTCCCTCCTAAAAAGTAAGGGGAGATGTGTGTGCGTCTTATGGAGCGAATGCTATCACAGAAGCCAGAACAGCAAGATGGATTGCTGCTTTCACTGGTGGTGAGACCTTCTTAGGAAAGGCTACCAGGCTGTTCGGTATGATTCCAAAAGGAAGGAAAACACAAGCTAACTAGACGCTTCCTCTTTGCATAATCAGGAACATCGATGTGCAGACGCGACACCGGAGATGCGCAGCCTGGTTACTGTGAGCCAGGTGTTTCGAAACAGCAGGACGGTGTGTTCTGAAACTGAAAACCCGAACGTCTACTTACCGGTGCAGAACAAAGTGAACAAGGCGTCGAGATATCCTTGACAGGGTGGGGGTGGGGATGCATGTACAGGGACACGGGGTTTATTTGCCGAGTTTTCGTTAGCCAAGCGAACAGGAGCTTCGGTGTATGTGTGGGTGGCTGTTCCAAGCCAAAATGCTCGAGTTACCTTAGTACAACCTTCCCCGCTTGAGCTGAAAACGCAGAACAATCTGCATTTGCAGCTGATGAGACCCCCCTCTCTGATCACCTGTTGAAGGAAGGTGCGGCAAGGAGATAAACAGCTCGTGGAATCTCAGGGGCTTTGGGAACACAAAGCGCTGACCTTTGAAGCTGCTTATAGTCTGCACCTGCAGCGTTCAAGAGAACCTCAACACTTTTAAAGATCAGGAAATCTTCCCATCAGCTCTTAGGCTGGGTGGCCACCAATGAAAAATTGTGCTCTGCAAAAAGGATGACAGCTTGCCCCTTTGAAATGGGTGGTTCATAGGGACATCGGAAGCTGCCTTACACTAAGTTGGCGCATCAAGCTCAGTAATGTCAGCACTGACTGGCAGGGTTTCAGGCAGCGGCCTCTCCCAAGCTTACTTGGGAGATGCTGGGGATTGAACCTGAGATCTTTTGCATTCAAAGTGGGTGAGCTGCCACTAAGCTACGGCAAAGCGGGTCCATTTATAAAATACAGTGGTACCTTGGGTTACAGACGCTTCAGGTTACAGACTCCACTAACCCAGAAATAGCACCTCGGGTTAAGAACTTTGCTTCAGGATGAGAACAGAAATTGTGCTCCGGTGGCGCAGCAGCAGCTGGAAGCCCCATTAGCTAAAGTGGTGCTTCAGGTTAAGAACAGTTTCAGGTTAAGAACGGACCTCCAGAACGAATTAAGTTCTTAACCCGAGGTACCACTGTACAGCTTCTCCTACCAAATGGGCTTCTTCCTCGACGGCCAACAAAGCTCTCAACTGACCACCCCATCATTAGACACCCATAAGAGTGTTCATATTACGTGGACAGAACGTCCAAAGCTACTGTATTTTAAAGAGCAAAGAAACTGGGGAGGGATAGGAAAAGAGCCAAAGCAAGCCAAATAGTAATAACTGTGCAAATGCAGCACTTGACAAGAAGAGTTCAGTTGCTGCTCATTCGTAGAATCACAGAGCTGCAGAGCTGGAAGGGAACCCAAGAGTCATCTAGCTCAACCGCCAGCAATGCAGGAATCACAGCTTATCACACTGCGCACTTCTGTGATACATAGTTTTTGTTTTTATCTCGTTTTCGGAACTTTTACTGGATAATATATGTTGTATTATCATTGTTTTTCAGAGTGCTTAGAGATCTTTACGATATTAAGCAGTAAAGTCGTACCTTGGATCTCAAACACCTTGTTCCAGTTTCAGAACAATTTTCAGAAACCGAACGTCCAGCATGGCTTACGCAGCTTCCAGCTGGCTGCAGGACACTCCTGCAGCCAATAGGAAGCCACACCTTGGTTTTCGAACAGTTCCAGGAGTTGAACGGACTCCTGGAACGCATTCTGTTCGAGAACCAAGGTACAACTGTATAAAGCAGGGGTCAGCAAACTTTTTCAGGAGGGGGCCGGTCCACTGTCCCTCAGACCTTGTGGGGGGCCGGACTATATTTTTTGGGGGGGGAGGAAATGAATGAATTCCTATGCCCCACAAATAACCCAGAGATGCATTTTAAATAAAAGCACACATTCTACTCATGGAAAAACACGCAGATTCCCGGACTTTCCGCAGGCCGGATTTGGAAGGCGATTGGGCCAGATCCGGCCCCCAGGCCTTAGTTTGCCTACCCATGGTATAAAGTTTTGGGTAAGCACACTTACTCTAGAGTGTGTGAACCACCCTTAAAAGAGAAAAAAACCCTCTGGACTGCCAAGTAGCACAGATGTTGACTTTCTTTATTTACATTTAAAAGTATTCATTTGCTGTACAGCGTCGTCTCCTTGTATGGCACCGGGTTGACTTTTTTAAAAAAATAAGGAGAAATAAAACGAAGCAAGGCCGAGGACGTGTCGACTGATCTGTGTGGGAAGCAGGCACCAACAACATGACGCCCCTTTCCGAGGCGTTTGGTTAAGCAGCTGTATTTGTCTGTGCTGAGAGTTCCTGGAAGGGTGGGCGGGAGGGAGGGGGGTGTCATCAGTGCTCTGCCTTCAGCACGGCCATGTGTGAACCCAGATTCTCCTGGAGATAATACAGGAGGTGCAGTTCATAGTGTTCTCCAGACTCAGGGACCCTGATGCTGTGCCTCTCTTGTGGATAGATCTAAAGAAAGGGGGGAAAGGAGTCAAGTTTCCTTCTTTCTTGAGGTATTCACATAATCTGCTGCTTCAGATGTCTTGTAAGGCCTTTATCTTTTTGCCCAGGCTTTCTTTGGCCCTGCCTTCGCTGTCTGAATTCTTATTTTTAATATGCTTTTATACTACTGCTTTGCTGGTTTTAAGTTCTATCACTGCATTATTGTTGCAGTGATATTTTTGCTTTTGTGTCGTGCGTTGCTAGGTATCTTTCTGAATGTTTTTGGCCTACAACTCCCATGATCCCTAGCTAGCAGGACCAGTGGTCAGGGATGATGGGAATTGTAGTCTCAAAAAACATCTGGAGGGCCGAGTCTGAGGAAGCCTGGTTAAGAGGTTTACAAATGCTTCTCTAAATGCCCCCCTTTATCACATATACAGCACAACACGACAACGGCTAATAATAATAATAATAATAATAATAATAATAATAATAATAATAATAATTTATTATACTCTGTCCATCTGGCTGGGTTTCCCCAGCCACTCTGGGTGGCTTCCAACGAAATATTAAAATATAGTAGTCCATCAAACAATAAAAGCTTCCCTAAACAGGGCTGCCTTCAGATGTCTTCTAAATCCCCCCACAAAAGCATCTGACCCACTCAGCCCACCCGTCCCCCTGCAAACAAAACATACTGCAACCAACCAAACACAACCAACCAAGCTCTGGACCCTCCATTCTCTTGCAGTGCCAATAAAAATAAATATATATGTATAAATAAAGGACCTACCCATGTGATGCTGACACAAAACCCCTACAAACACTATGCAACAGAACGAAATATCATTTTTGCCCCCCACAACCGATCTCACTCTCCCTCTCTCCTTCTTCCCCCAAACGCACAATGTCTTTAACAATCGTGTTTCATACCAAATGTAAACAAACTGTGACAAAGACTCAACGAATTGAAAGTGGAGACGCTCTACGTACTTTCTCTTGTTGATTTGTTGGTTTTATTACACAAGAAAATCTTTAATAAAAACTTTAAAAGGAAAAAAAAAAGCTTTTATAGAGGAAGAAGCAGGAATCCTCAAACTTTGCCGGGGGGCACATTTGGAAATTGCCCTTGGCACCTCAAAGCAACCATTTCAAGAGAAGAAAAACTAGAAACGCTTGCAATTAGCACTGGTAAAAAAAAATTAACTACTAAACTAAATATAGCCAAGGGAATTAAACCAAAAGACACATTTTGGGTGAATTGGCATCCTTTTCTTACATACAGTGCTAAAGAGGAAAATCCTTTTCCACGATATTCCTTTTTTTGTTTTGTTACTGTGATTGCATGTGGTAACTGGAACTACCACACCACTAAAAACAAAACAACTTAAGAGATCTAAGCACTGATGTAATGTAACCTCACGTATTCAGAAAGTCCGGAAGGGTAAGCTTTGTTCTAACGCTATGGTTGCTGTTTTGTAATTTAAGAAAATAAAGTTTTTGTTTTTATTTTTTTGCAATGCTCAGAACCATAACAAAACAAGCAAAACACCTACACACCCCGCAAAAAGCCCAATAAAGCACAGACAACAACAAGAAGTAGGCACCCCCCAACCAACCTCAACTGTTTTGATAAAAAAAATTAAAAACTAGAAGGGACAGGAGCGGTTGGTGGGCAGCAGAAACGATGGTTAAGAGCAGGGGTCAGCAAACTTTTTCAGCAGGGGGCCGTTCCACTGTCCCTCAGACCTTGAGGGGGGCCAGACTGTATTTTTTTTTGGGGGGGGGGAAATGATGCAAGAGCACCATGAGCCCCGGTGGCTGCTACCTGTGTCTTGTGAGCAGCAGGGGCTGGTGGAGGGACGATGAGCGGCGTGTGAAAGGGCTCCAGAGAGGGGCTGCTTAAAATGGCAGCTGCTCAAGTGCTGCTGCTGGCACCAACAAAGCCCAGCCCCCTTCCTCCTCTAGGCAGGGCGGGGAGAAGCCAGGAGGGAGGGAGGGAGGAGCCGCCACTGCCATGGAGGGAAAGGGAAAGAACACACACGCTGGCGATCCAAATGGCGATTCCCAGGCCGTCCGCGGGCCGGATCCAGAAGGCAATTGGGCCTGATCCGGCCCGTGGGCCTTAGTTTGCCTACCCATGGTTAAGAGGTTCGGAGAAGGCCAGGATATGAAACCTTTGTGGATATGAAGCTTATCCTAGCTTGTTCCGAAGGCACTAACCACGGTTTCTCAGTTGGGACAAAACGGTAAACTATAGTTAATGGAAGACTCCCTGGTTTGTTTGCTATACTGTGAAGAGAAAAGCAAAGGAGATGTGTATGTGACCAAAAGGCATGTTCGTATCTGGCTGGGGCTGATGGGAGTTGTAGTCCAAAATGGGTGGGAGGGCACCAGGTTGGTGAAGGCTGCCCTAGAGCATCTTACCTGTAGATCGTAAGGCTTCGCAGCCCGGACCAGAAAACTAAGCAAGATGCTGGTATGTGCAAAATGAACATTTTCATCGAGGAATCCATGCAACAATAACAACCGGTTGGGTCTGAAAGGACGAGGGGAGAAACAGTAAGCAAAGCTTCAGATCGTTTGAATTAGAATTTCTTCGAATTCTGGTATCGTCTGAAGATACCTATGTAGCTAATACCAGAAGGGGAGCGTGAAATAACAGACCCCCAGGGTTGGAATTTCCCCCACTGCTTTATTTTCCCCACAGCCCATTTTCATTGTTCAGAAATAGAGAGAGACTCATAAAATCAATTAGTAACAAAATGCAAAACACAAGTCATACTGGGCAACTGAAACCTGGATCTGAAAATCAGAGTGGCAATTCTTTTTTCAGCTGACTATCCCTAGGAAGTGACACAGAAAGATCTTTAGGCCTGCTAAATGAGTTATGTTAACTTTTTCCAGTGCTTTTTCATTCAACCCTCCAGTTAAAATCTAAATAATGGAAGGGAAGCTTTAAGCTGACATGTTTGGGATTCCTTTTTTAAAAAATAAAGTATTTTTTGTTAGACTTTATAAAGAGAAATACAAAACAATCTCAAATATCCTTTTTGTCCAACATTATTCTAAGTAAAATAAAAACATAACAAAAAAAGAGATAAGAAGAAAAGATAGAAAAGAACTTTCAAGAGGAAATAGTAAACATGCAGTTCAGAGATTAAATAACTTCCCATTCTTAGTCTGTCCACTATACATAAACAATAATCACTTCATCCATGTTTAGGATTCCAACAAAATAATTTCGAAACAAAGTTTTGAATTAGCTAGGTCATCTAAACCATGCGAATATCACAATCCTATCAATGACTGCTTATAAGTCGTATTAAGTTCAATGGAACTTACTCCCAGGGAAACACATATAGGAGGGTTGGGGAACTTGTGACCTTCCAGTTGCTGCACCCCAACTCCCAATGGCTCCTGCAGCCAGCATGACCAATGGTCAGGGATGTTGGTGAACTGCAACAACTATAGGACCACAGAGCAGCCACCCCCAGCCCAGAAGATCACAGCTGAAACGCACTTAAACTGATTTCCCCCTTTGTAATAAAACGATTTAACTACTTTCGGATATTGGGCTAACGGTTCCCATATCTACAGAATATGCCTGTTCTAGTTTATTTATATACCACTTTTTGCCGCAAATGCCAAGAATAATTTATGGGGTAAACGTCTGTGAAGCAAATCAAATCAAAAGTAAATCAAAACAACTGTGTGAAATCAGATCTCTCATTGATTTAGGACAGCAGAAATGTGTTCTAAGTTTTCAGGGAAAACCCACATCGCTGATCCCAAGGCTCCAAAACAATACAGTGGTACCTTGGTTACATACGCTTCAGGTTACACACTCCGCTAACCCAGAAATAGTGCTTCAGGTTAAGAACTTTGCTTCAGAATAAGAACAGAAATCGGGCTCTGGTGGCGCGGCAGCAGCAGGAGGCCCCATTAGTTAAAGTGGTGCTTCAGGTTAAGAACAGTTTCAGGTTAAGAACGGACCTCCGGAACGAATTACGTACTTAACCCGAGGTACCACTGTACACTTCCTCCAGCCTCCCATCTCTCCATTCACTGTCCCGGAAGATTTAAACACAGAATTTAAACCCCAGGCCAATAAGAAAAGGTGGGAACGGATGGCAGAATACCAGCCTAAGTCGGAAGAAGCAGACGGTGTATGTGTCTGTATGGAGGAGCTGACAGGGCCACTCTAGGACAGAAGACACAATCTTCCCTCTCAAGCCCTGTTAACAACTCCTGTGGCTGATCTACAGCCAGCCACTAGGGTGGTATGTCTAATTAATGCACTTAATTAGCACTGGGGCTAATTGCGTAATTTGAGGCAGGGGGGAGGTCCGCCTGCAATTTCTTGAGGCTAAAGTTAATACTTTAATGACAACAAGGCTAGAAAAGCAGATTACTCGTAATGGGCCGTGATTATGTAAATGCCCATTCAAGTTTATTAAGTGGTTCTTTACTACCACACAACCGTTTAAGCATTTAATTAGGCAAGAAACAGCAGCGTTAGGTCGGAATTTAGCACAGTTGGGGGTGAGGGGGGGCAGGAACACACTTACTCTGAAGGAAACTTATCCGCTTGCATAGCCACGGAGCCGAGGTAATAGCCCTGTTCGTTATTATCTGGGTGACCCATGTAGCGCTCGGTGTACCCTGTATCGTAGAAGAGCCACAGGGTGACTGGGGCACCAGCAATGGCGACCTATGGAGAAGACGGTTAGTGTTGTGTTATTCTCATTAATGCATTTATTTCATAAAATGTACATATATAACATTGGATTGTTGGGGGGGGGGAGGGAATATGAAAGCAGTCTGCAAAAAGAATGAAACAATGAAATTATCAGTAAAAAGAAAAAGTTCAAAACCCCAATGCTAGCTTTTGTGCAACATGACTTTTTCTTTTTTTAATATAATTTTTAATTTTTCTGTTTTACAATTTCAAACAGACATTTTACATCCTTAAGATATCAATGACTTCCCTTCTTCTCTTTCCATAGTTCATTTGATATATCTTATATCCCTGCATATTTTACAAAAACTATGCCAATCGGTTTACACTGTTGAATTTATCTTAATGCTGCCAGCGTTTTCAGCCGTACACAATTATTTTCCATATTTTCCATAAATGGTTTCCAATCTTCTCTAAACTTTATGTTCTTCTTGTTCTCTTATTCTACAGGTAAGTCTGCGAGTTGTGCATATTCTGTCAACTTAAGTTGCCAATCTTCTTTGGTTGGCAACTCACTCGTTTTCCATTTTGGGGCTCACAAAACACGGGCTGCAGTTGCTGCATACATAAATAACCTTTTCCGTAATGTGACCTTCCTCCCTTGACATATAGCTTATGTCTCCCTTCCACAATTGATGCCACTGATGGCAGCTGTCTGTGTGTGAATTTGTGACCACACGGAAATCAAATTGACTTTTATCAGAAAAAATAAACTCTGGATATGACTTGACTCTTTAAAAAGAGGGGAAGGAGGTGCCACCACTCTGAAGGCCCTATTGCAGGGGTCAGCAAACTTTTTCAGCAGGGGGCTGGTCCACTGTCCCTCAGACCTTGTGGGGGCCAGACTATCTTTGGGGGGGGGGGGATGAATGAATTCCTATGCCCCACAAATAACCCAGGGATGCATTTTAAATAAAAGCACACATTCTACTCATGTGAAAACACCAGGCAGGCCCCACAAATAACCCAGAGATGCATTTTAAATAAAAGGACACATTCTACTCATGGAAAAACACGCAGATTCCCGGACTTTCCGCAGGTCGGATTTAGAAGGCGATTGGGCCGGATCTGGCCCCTGGGCCTTAGTTTGCGACATTGTACAGAATGGACTAGCTAATGAGATGGTATCTGTTGGAGCCGATGGGCTGGGTATATAAAAGACCACCTTTCAAGTTATCCAGTTCCAAGTTTTATGCAACTTTATATAGTGGTACCAGTACCTTTTGGTCACCATGGGCAGAGATGACCAGCTTTTTAATTTTATGAGGCAGGCACTTGTCTTCTCCTGACTGGGGGCTGAAAGTGAATTTTTCCATACAAACTTGACCCCTTCCAAATGGGATTCTTTGGGGGAAGGACCATAGGTCAAGAAGGGTTGATCACCTGCAGAGGGTCCCAGGTTCAACCCCTGGCAGCATCTGCAGGTAGGGCTGGGAAAGATTCCCTGCATGAAACCCTGGAGAGCTGCTGCCAGTCAGTGTTGACAATACTGAACTAGATGGGCCAACGGGTCTGGCTCAGCATAAAGCATCTTCTTATGTGTTATATTTACAGATGGTACAATCAATCCTAACAAGACTTGAACTGTCAAATGAACAGGGCATCTTGCAAAAGCTGGAAATGGAAACACACAACACAAACACAAACACACACACAGACAGACACACAGCCGGCTGTCTTGTTGTACATTATCCTACCTTGAAGATCTCTGGCTTCTGCAACAAGGCCATAAGCGAGAGGTATCCCCCGTAAGACCAGCCATGAATGCCAACCCGGTCCAAGTCGATGAATTCGTATCGGGAAGCCAAGTACTGCAAACCTTCCACTTGGTCACTTATTTCAATTTGTCCCTGTTGGAAGAAACCAGCCCCCACCCCCAAAAAATAATATTAGGCTTGGAAAAATAATGGCAACATGGACAATGGGGAGGGGGAAGTGTCATCATGCACAGGGAAGGGTTAACCTTACACTCCCTAGCTGTTTCCCCCCCCCCAAAAAAAAATCAGAATTAGGCTTGGGGGGGGGAAGCCTTCTATGACCTCCAACGCAATGCTTTTTCTGAACCTAAATACAGTGGTACCTCGCAAGACGAATGCCTCGCAAGACAAAAAACTCGCTAGACGAAAGGGTTTTTTGTTTTTTGAGCTGCTTCGCAAGACGATTTTCCCTATGGGCTTGCTTCGCAAGACGGAAACGTCTTGCAAGTTTGTTTCCTTTTTCTTAACACCGTTAATACAGTTGCGACTTGACTTCGAGGAGCAACTCATAGAACGCGGTGTGGTAGCCTTTTTTGAGGTTTTTAAAGACTTTGGTGATTTTTGAAGCTTTTCCGAAACTTTCCCGACACTGTGCTTCGCAAGACGAAAAATATCGCAAGACGACAAAACTCGCGGAACGAATTAATTTCGTCTTGCAAGGCACCACTGTACAACTGGGAAAGGAGGGATGAGGCCTCTGAGGCAGAATTCTATGAGATTATCTCATCTCTTAATAAAAACGCAAGGTCGCAGCACTTAGACCTGAGTCAGGACTTCTGTACCCACTGAGCAACTTACCATCTTATATTTAAAGGCACCTTCGAACTTCAGACCGCGGTGGCAGGATCCCCTGTTGTCAATCACCACCACAACATAACCAAGGGACGCTAGGGTGTTCAGGCGGAAGTATTTGACCCCTTTAAACCGGTTGTTCACAAGTTGCACCTGGAAGGAAGCGCAGATTAAACGTCTACATTGCACACACGGGGGCTGATTAAAAACAGCATTTTTTTATTAACAGCTTCCAGGAACAATGTTATCAACTGACCTGGGGGCCCCCGTATATGAAGAGTACTGTGGGGTACTTCTTCCCGAGCTGTAGGTTGTGGGGCTTGTAGATCATCCCATAAAGCAAAAACCCTGAGGAGCTCTCGAAAGAGAAGATCTCGGGCGGAACGTAATCTGGGAGAGGCCCTGCAAGGATGCAAGCACAGGTGTCGTTTGCGTTCGGCATGGCAGAGCGGAGTTGGCCATTGTATCCCAACGCTGAACATCCACAGGTTCCCAAACCCTTCAGTCCAACCCATCTCAATAACCACAAGCCTCAATTTAAAGCAAGATGTATTTAGCAACAGCTTCAGATGGGTGTGTGGGTGTCCCTACTGGCATCCAGGATGTCACAAGTACTAGCCAATAGGTGCCTTCAGATGTTTTCTAAATGTCAGGTAGTTGTTTATCTCTTTGACATCTGATGGGAGGGCGTTCCACAGGGCGGGCGCCACTACCGAGAAGGCCCTCTGCCTGGTTCCCTGTAGCTTTGCTTCTCGCAGTGAGGGAACCGCCAGAAGGCCCTCGGCATTGGACCTGTACACCCCTGCATAAAATCAGATTCTGACTGCACAACCACAATCCTTACACCAGGAAAGGGGGAACCCCAGTCACATGGGCCAGAAGTGGCCCTCCGAGCCTCATAGCCCTCAGGAGCCTCCCTGGTCCACCCTCCTCTCTCCAGAAAACCAGTCCGGCATGGCACCCTCCTCAAATGCTTTTGCCTGGCCTGGAATGTGGAGGGGTGTGTGTGTGTGTGGGGGGGGAGAAACCTCTGACTCTGGCTTGGCCTACCAGACAGAGGCCATAGTTGCATCTGTTGCTCTGCATACCAGGGCCCTGTGGCCCGCTAAAGGCTGCCCATGAGGGAATATGGCCGTTGGGATGGAAAAGGTTCCCCATCTCCACCTCACGGAGTCCCACCAGTTTTCAACTGGCTTCCTCACATGAGGAAGCACTGCAAAATTCCTTCAGGGTGCTTTGTAAGAATTGGTTCACACGTGAAACGAACCGACAAATAAAGGAAGAGTTGTCACAGAGGATGCATGAGGGCAAGGATGAAACAAGGCTCAGGGACAGATGCCCTTTCACCTTCTTAAAAGCCTGGCGCCATATCTGAAATACCTGCAGAATCTAAAATGGTAGCCCAGAATTCCTTGGACCTGTTGGAAATGTCATCTTCGAGGCCGGTCAGCTTGTAGAGAGAGACCTCGTGCGGGTTCCTCTGGTTGCTGAATTTACAAATCACCATGTCGCAGTTCTAGAGGGCAGGAGGAGAAAGAAGTGACCACCTCTGAAAACCAGCTTGGGCCTACCAAGCAATTTCCCTCAAGGTTTATGCTGCCATCACACAGCGGTTTATACCATTTCCCTGTTAGTTTCCATTTTATATTTGAGCTTCCACCCAACGTAAAAGCCATCTCTGGAAATGTTGTGGAAACTCTTAGACGTTTAGTGCTCATGCCTGTGTTAATTGGTTCCAGAAATAATCAGTTTGCAAACCAATTAACCCATAAAATTGCAGGAGTAAAGTGATGAAATTCGGGGTTCTGCATCAGCGCACAGTTCCTTCCTGCTATCTTCATGTGGGAACTCAGCACAGAACAAAACCACAGCGAAGGAGGTGTAATACCTGACTGACGCAGCAGGCGTAGGAGAAACCAGCTTCTGTCAGCCGCTTGATCTCCCCGGGGTTCTCGTAGTTAACAACATACAAGTGATGTTCCAAGGGGGAATCCTTTGTACCTTCAAAATATACCAGTTTTTTAGCTTCATCCACCCGGATCTGATAAAAAAACAAACACACACACACAAAAAACACAGAAGTGACCCAAGTTTGTACCATCAACAATTCCCAGGTTGGATTTAGTACTAAGTTCATTTCAACTGCCTATGTGGAAAGCTAATTTAAAACCCAGGTATGCCTAAAGGAAGAATTTACATCCCACTGCAACCTCCTGGCTCAGGAAAAAAGCTCTCGGGTGAATCTTGATGCTGGCCAGAGAATGAAGCGGTAGGACAGACTATACCACTCACTGCAGGGCACATACCACTTCCGACTGCAAATCCCTGCAAACTGAGAACTAGCACATCAGGAACAAGGGTTCTATCTCAGCACAAAATATGCCAACTATGTTCGATTTCAACTAGCAGGGAGCATTCTGTTTTTGTGGGAAATTAGCTGACTTCCCTCCCTTTCTATGTCTTGTTTGCTCCCACCCCCAGAAAGATCCCTTTGGACACCAATGCCCCTACTCAGGGGAGGAGTGGGAATTCCAAGAGCTGCAATGCCTGTTTTCCCTCCATTAAAAGGTAAACGGACCCCTGACCATTAGGTCCAGTCGTGACCGACTCTGGGGTTGCAGCGCTCATCTTGCGTTATTGGCCGAGGGAGACGGCGTACAGCTTCCGGGACATGTGGCCAGCATGACTAAGCTGCTTCTGGTGAACCAGAGTTGCGCACGGAAACGCCGTTTACCTTCCCGCTGGAGTGGTACCTACTTATCTACTTGCACTTTGACGTGCTTTCGAACTGCTAGGTTGGCAGGAGCAGGGACCGAGCAACGGGAGCTCACCCCGTCGCGGGGATTAGAACCACTGACCTTCTGATCGGCAAGTCCTAGGCTCTGTGGTTTAACCCACAGCGCCACCCACATCCCCCCTAACCCATGTTTCAGCTCATGCTTTTGGGGGGTGGGAAGAGGTCAAGCACATACTTAAAATTCCCGAACGCATTTGCCAGATTAAAAATAAAATAAAATTGAAGGGTCTTACGTTGGACCCGTGTCGGCCAAGAACTTCCCATTCCCCACTGGTAATTGGCACCTCTTCTTTGATGGGACACAGGAAATCACCTGCAAAAACCAAGATCAAAATTATCAGAATGTCTGTGCGGTGGCAGGGGCTGATGGGAGCTGTAGTCCAACAGCAGGCAAAGGCTGCTTATGGGGCTGCTACAAGACCCACACACTTCTGAGGGCGGCGGAACAACCCAAGGGGCACCCTCTGCTGATCTTGACATGCAAGAAGGCTGGTAAGGAATCACAGAATTGCAGAGTTGGCAGGGACTCCAAGGTTCCTCTAGTCCAACTCCCTGCAAGGGAAATCTGGGCTTTACAAGCCAAAGTTTGGATCCTTGCCTGCCCAGCACAAGGCAAGCCAGTCAGTTTCGGCTGTCAAGTTCTCCAGTCTAGATTACAGAGAGAAAATGCAAATTGTTGCTTCGTTTGCACACTGTATTCCACAAACGTTGGGTACCGGTCTAGACAAAGCAAAGCACCCGCACTTTCCATATCTTTCCTCTTGGGCTACTGAGATTCCTTACAACACTTCAAACTCATCTTCAGAATCATAAGGACTCGCAGCTTACTTTACTTTAAAGTGGGGCGCAAGCTGACTTGCAGAAGTGCAGGATGCTTACAGCCCTAATCCAAGCCTAATGGGCCACTGCAATGCTGGGATGCCAACCTGAAAGAAATCTCTATTATTCTATTTCATTTGAACTTAGGAGTAAAAATGGCCAAAGCTAGTTACTTGGAGCAGGGAGTCCTCCACTCGAGCGCTTGTACCGGCTCTCCTTTAAAACGGTTGTGATTCTGTACAGGTGGCGGAATCCTGTTTTGCACTCGGAGGCAAAGATGAACTCTATCTCATCCTCATTGGTTTGGGGGAAAACGTGGAAGATATCGTGGACCTGTTGGAACACAGGAGGGTTGGAAGTTGAACTGAAGGATGGAGATTGGGCCCATTCACATGCAACTGTAAACTGAGGTTTAATATTATGCAGACAAGCCTAGTCAATGCAGAGCAAAGCGTCTGCCTCCCACACCCCTTTCTTTCTTCTTCCAGCACAGTCATGGCAGAGTCTTTTTTCACTTTTAAGGAACGCCAGCTTTGTCTGTTTTATGTTTGAATTAGGAATCTTGGTTTACTAATAAATAAATAAATAAATAAATAAATTTTTATTTATACCCCGCCCTTCCCAGTTCAAAAAAACGGGCTCAGGATGACTAACAACAAATTTAAAACACTTAATTGATGCAACAAAAAACAGACTAAAATACAGTATAAAATGTGAATAACAACAAATTCAGAATTCAAATATCAAGTTAGGGGGGAAATCCATCCAATAAACATTACATGATCACCAGGGCTAGCTGGCTAAATTAGTCCTATTTGGGCCAACGAGGAGACCAGGGGAGAATTAGCTTAACACAAGATCTGTTTAGTTAAGGTTTGGAGGTGGCTTGCTGTGAAACTTTTCCATTTGTTTCAAACCAGGATCCCTAGTACAAGCAATTAAAGCTAAGCTGGGATTCTTTAAAACTGAAACTAAGCTCTGTCAAAGTCTTCCTCCTGGACACAAAGCGTTAAGGCTTGCCAGCGCAGTGCAATGGAGCACAGTTTGGTGTTACCTGAAAATATGGTCACTAGCAAAATCAGCCTACCCTGAACAACTCAGTCCTTCTCTCTCCATCACCTTTGAGGTGCCTTCCTTCCAAAATTCCCCTGCCTGTCCAGTCATTTCTTACCGATGACACAATCAGCACCTACCATCCCCTGGAGCCTGTGTGAGCTATTTCCTGTAGGGCAGGCAAACTGACAACCCACTTTCATTTAGAAGCTGCAATATTTGTCGAGATTCTGTAGCTGACACTTTCCCTCCATGCAGTTATAACGTTGTCAATAAACTATGACATCACACTAGGGCGTGGCTGAAGAACCTCAGACCCAGGAACTGAACGTGGCCCTTCAGGCCTCTCTATCTGGCCCTGAGGACTTCCTGTAGGATCCGCCCCTTCACTAGGCCACACCCCTCATCAACCCTGCTTGTATCTGCCTTGAATGTGTCCTTGGACTGTGGCAATGCTTCTTGCTTGCCTGGATAGAAAATCACGGGATTAAGCGGGGCATAGGCGAAGCCTCTGACGTGGGTGTGGCCTGAACTTAAGTCTGTTGCACAAAGGCAAGAGCCACGCCTGTTGCTCCGCCCACTATTGCCTCTTGCTCCACCCACCACTAGCATGCGGCCCCCAGACTGTTGCCCAGGTGGCTGAATGAGGCCCTTGGCCTGAAAAGTCTCCCCGCTCCTGGTCTAGGGGCTGCTAGCAGGACTTCGCTCAAAGGGATAACATTCTTACATTTATCCAGATGTCTGTTGTTTCCTCGTAAACAATCAGCGGCGTGACAGAGTCGGGCACTGCGTCGATCAGCTTCTGCCTCTCCATGGCGTCCTCTTCCACAGGGATAAATAAAGCAGGGGGAAGGAGCACAATTTGAAGCCGCGTTTGAGAGCGATCAAGCAAGATGGCCCAAGCACTGTGGACGGAAGGGGGAGAGCTTCGGAACATGGCAAGAGCTACGGCTGAGCACTGCAGTCGAAACCCCAGGTCCCACAACCCCAGCTGGAGAGATCCGAACCCAAGTCCCTGTGGATGCCAGTGGGGCTTCCTTCCACGTTTCCGAGCACAGTTCCAAGTGTTGGTGCTAAGCTTTAAAGCCCTAAACGGCCTCAGCCCAGTATACCTGAAGGAGCGTTTCCATCTCCATCATTCAGCCCAGACACTGAGGTCCAGCTCCGAGGGCCTTCTGGTGGTTCCCTCACTGCGAGAAGCCAAGTTACAGGGAACCAGACAGAGGGCCTTCTCGGTACTGGAATGCCCTCCCATCAGATGTCCAGAAAATAAAGAACTACACAACTTTTAGAAGACATCTGTATCAGGAAGATTTTAATGTGTGATGTTTTATCGCTTTTTTATTATTATCACTAATATTCTGTTGGGAGCCACCCAGAATGGCTGGGGAAACCCAGTCAGATGGGCGGGGTATAATCATCATTATCCAAGGAAGAGATTTGGACATTGAGCTCAACAAAAAACAGCTATGGACTATGCAAGGGCCATTTGGAACAACTGAAGAAGGCTGATTTCATATCATATCAATCACAGATACGTTGTATTATAAATGTTATTGTTATTTATCTTGCAATGCCCCTCAATCGGGTCTCAAAAGCAAGACAGCAAACTGCTTAGAAGCATGTTAATGGAAAGGGATCAAAGCATCGCAAGAGGTGTTGAAATTTTGAGAGGTTGGATAGTTACAATGGAGTGGTCTCAGGGTGCACATTTTTATTTAATATTATTACTATTTATTATTATTATTATCATCTTCATCATCAAATAATGTATTTAAAAATTATTATTATTATTAAAATAAAAAAGTTTAAAAAGCGTATCCTGGCACTAAGCCGTATGTACTGTAATAAAAAATAACATTTATTTATTTCATAGAATCATAGGATTGTAGAGTTGGAAGGGACCCCGAGGGTCATCTAGTCCAACCCCCTGCAATGCAGGAATCACAACTAAAGCATCCATGATAGGTGGCCATCCAACCTCTGCTTAAGAACCTCCAAGGGTTTATTATATCTATTGACCACCTTCTTTCCTCCAAGGAGCTCAAGGTGGCAGACATGGTTCTCCACTCCCCATTTTATCTTCATAACAACCCTGCAAGGTAGGTTAAGCTGAGAGAAAATAACTGGCCCAAGGTCAAGCCCAGTGAGCTTCATGGCCAAGCGGGGATTCGAACCCTGGGATCCCAGGCCCTGGGCTGATCCTCTAACCATTACGCCACACCCAATAATAACAAAGCCCTCCAACACCAGGAGTTTGCCTCCTGCTCAGAACAGTCCAGTTCCAGCCAAGAGCTGCTGGAGAAATGCAGGAAACCATACAAACACGCACTATTTCCCCTCTCGGGTCCATCCAGCTCGAGTGATATACTCCACGCCTTCAAACAAGATCTCGAAGGGCTGGACGAGTTCCTTGTCAACCACATCGGAAATCTGCCAAGAGAGGTGAGGGTGAGGGAAGTACCGTTCAGAAGTCTGCATTTGCACTGGGACTGCTTTTAAGAGGTCTTAAATAAAAAATTTTAAATTGTTTTCTCCATTGTTGTTTGCTACCCTCCGGGCTCCTCTGGGAGGATGGGTGGCATTCGCATTTAATACATAAAATAAAAATATAAGCTAGTAATTTCACAAATTACTGTGATTATAATTCATTAATGAATGGTTTGCACAGTAGTGGACTTGTTTCAGTTACTATGCATCTTAATTACATTAACCCTAAAATAAAAGGTAAAGGTAAAGGACCCCTGGATGGTTAAGTCCAGTCAAAGGCCACTGTGGGGTTGCAATGCTCATCTCGCTTTCAGGCTGATGGAGCTGGCGTTTGTCCACAGACAGCTGGGACCGAGCAACGGGAGCTCCCCCCGTTGTGGGGATTCGAACTGCCGACCTTCTGATCGGCAAGCCCAAGAGGCTCAGTGGTTTAGACCACAACGCCACCCGTGTCCCCACAATACATAGGCATTAATCCTACCAATTCACATTTTTCACTCTATAAGACACACTTTCTCCCTCCAAAAAAGTAAGGGGAAATGTGTGTGCGTTTGCCCCCTCCTCAATTAGTCCCAACAATAACCCTGGGAGACAGGATGGGCTGAGAGGCAGTGTTTGGCTCAAGGTCACCCAGTCTCCTTCATGGCTGAGTGAAAATTTGAACCCTAGTTTCCCCCAGCTCCTTAGTCCGACACTCTAACCAGAACACCACACTAATTTAAAAGATTTTTAAATGGCTATAATGCAAACCATGTGAAATGTACCTCCCGTTTTGCAGTGCAAGAATCCAAACCTTTGCCCCACCCCCACCGCCGTTTGGGCATGTGGCCCCCAGAGGATTTGAAACAAGGCAATGTGGCCCTCAGAACGGGAAAGGCTAGCCACCCTTGTCTGAAGGGGTGCCTCATGTTTCTAGCCCCGTTGGCTTTCCAGCAGTTTACCGATTTGCCAGCAGGCTAGACAAGTCACCAAACTGATTCAAATGAGGCGAAACAGAGCATCAGACTTACTCTGCCGTCAGCGTCGATGGTTATTTCAGACAGCTTGAAAGTTACTTTGGGGTTAGCGGTACCTAAAAAAGAAAAGACAGCAGTCAATGGTCACTAAGGAATGGCAGAATTATAGAATTATTTCAGGGCAGTGTCCTAAAAATTGGCATTTTCTGCTGTTGCCCCTACACATGGAAATGGCTTTTCAATTATTTGCTTCCGACAGCTTGTAAAGATGTATCTTTTTGCACAAGCTTTCCTTATTCTATAAGGTTGGATCCTGTACCACTGATAATTTTGTATGGCTCCCCCCCCCCCCCGGGTTTTACTATATTGTTTGAGAGTTTCATGTTGATCTGACCACTCAGAGCGTTTTAAAATTATGAAGTGGTTTGGAAATACTTTTTAAGTGAAATAGTAATACAGGGGTGAACCCAATGCTAGTCCTACTCAGAGTAGGCCTGTTGAAATTAACGGACGTTGCTAACACAGACCCATAAACGTGAGTGGGTCTAGCACTTTGTTGGATATACTGTAACCCAAAGCAAACAAATTTCACAGTGAAATGGAAAGGAACTGCTGGTGGCTTTCACTAGGATTAAACCGCCCCCATTTGAGCCATAGCACAATCTATCTCACCGGTTTTGGGGTACCGAAAGGAATCTGTCCTCCTTGTCTCCAACATGGGGGATGTGACATGAATTATCTCCACCTCCGACTCGTCATTCTCTTCATACAGAATTCTAAGGATTTTGCCTCCACCTACAGCTACCAGAAAGATGGATGCAAAATGAATTTCAATTGGAACAAATGCAAGGTTCTGCATTGGCAGGTATAACCAGCTGCACAAATATAAGATGTGAGATATCTGGCATGTGAAAAGGATCTAGGGGTCTTAGTAGACCAGGAGTCAACAGTGTGATGCAGCAGTGTAAAAAGTTAATGCTAATCTGCATACTTACTCATCTCTGAATCGGGACACCACCAGTAGCCGGAGTATCTGTCAAACTCTTCCTGTAGCACAAAGGTAGCAACCCCAGCAGACTTGGGGTCCTCTTCAATGTTGGCAAATTCTATGCAGGCAATGCCAAGAAACATTATTTTTCAGAGAGAAGAATGCCCATGGAAAGCTTAAAGCATGCATTGTGACTCATAAAATGTCCATTATTGTAGCTGAAATGGCAAGGACTCCATCCCACAGGGAATGGAGAACCTCTCTGGCTCTCTGGACCAGGCCCTTAAGAGGGTCAGCTTTGGGGGCCAGATATGACGAGTGGACAGGGCACCTACCTATCAAAATTCCGTGGATAACTTTGCAAGTCTCCACCATCCTGCTTTAAACTTATAATGTTGGAGGTTTAAAAGGGAACTGCAGAGGCTCAAACAGGAGCATGAGGAGTTGTCTTAACATTCTTTGCAAAAGCACTCTTTGAAACAGCCGACCTCCTTCTCCTTTAAGCACCTTACTGACAGAGTGGGTTGACAGACAAGCCCTCCACCAACTGCCTGACTGCACCAATATTTAAAAGAACAGGAGTGGCTGCTTCAAAGAGTGCTTTGGCAAAGGGCTTGCGCTTTGCCAAAGCACTCTTTGAAGCAACTCTGCTTCTCTTATAAGAGAGTGAGATGGTGGCAGCCAAATTTTATTTGTCTACCACTGGATTAAAACACATCAATATCTGCATGCATGGACTGGCTTGCCTAAATAAACATGTTTCAAGCAGACGCTGAAAGGAGTTCAGCAAAGGCACCTTCCTGAAGTCAACAAGCAGGGAATTCCAAAGTGTAGGTGCCACTACACTAAAAGATCCATTTCTTACAACTGCAGAATTAGTATTATGTGGCACCTGTAACAGTGCCGGTTCTGCAAACTGAAGTGGGCACAATCTCTACAGACCCCATGCCAGAGACTGATGGCCCTCCTACTCTGTTGGGGCATCCTTGCCCATGAGAAATGTGTCACCTACTCGGCTCACATGTAACTCCCAAGCCACTTTTGCCTCCTCGCACTGCCCCACTCGTGCTGCCCTCGACATTCTTCTGCATTTGTCCCATGCTAAAAACAACCATACCTTTGTGTACAAATGTCAGCCTCCGTTCTTCTTTGGTTGCTAGATTGGAGATCCAGATGTCATTGCTATGGATAAAAGCAATCCAGTTTGGATCTGCTGGGCAGAGCTTGGGATCCATCCGTATGTTTGGACAGCTCGTCTCTACCAAATTGGGCTGCAAGGGTTGTTTCTGCAAAAAAACGACCGTGGGAGAGAAAGACACTGGAAAACAGCCCTTTTGAACTAGTGAACCCTTCCCATGAGGCTCAAGGAATTTTTGCAGAAAGTGTCTGGGATGCCGTAAGAGTCAGCGAGAGTGAATCACCTTACGGACTTTATTAGCTTTGGGAAAATGGAGAGTAAAGGGAGGGGCATCAAATGAATCGGGAGATGTTTCTCACCCTCTCTCTCAATATTATTTGATTATTCATTTATTTCAAATGCGTATAACTCGCCCTTCCTTCACCAAAAGAGGCCATAATAAGAAAACCACACAAATGCAGTCATAAGCAATGCGGCAAACAGCAATTAAAAGCAGCATTTGTTCATTTAGAATAGTGCGTGCTACTTGCAAATAAAGAATATTAGAAGTCAATGGGGTCAACCAATGAAGTAGAGGCACAACCTCTTCTAGGAGTGAATCCCACACCATGCACAGTGTGAAGAAGCCCTTCCTTTTGCCCGTCAAGAATCTTCCGATACTCAGCTTCATTGGATGGTCCAGAGCTCCAGTGCTATGAGAGAGGAGACTGAAGGAAAACTCTTCCAGAAGATCTCAGTTGGTGGGAAGGATCAGCACCACATGGCTAATTGTCCCCCATGTTACAGAGGCCCAATTGGCCTCCACTAGGAGTCAGGCACCTCTGGTTACACACTGTGGAACACTCTTCCAACAAGAATGTGGCAAGCACCTAAGAGCCTCAGAAGAGCCTGCAGGATCAGGCCAAAGGGAGCCCCTCTAGCCCATTATCCTGTTCTCACATTGGCCAGCCAGGTGCCTTCATGTGAAAACTCCAAGCAGGTAAAGGTAAAGGACCCCAGGACGGTTAAGTCCAGTCAAAGGCGACTATGGAGTTGCGGCGCTCATCTCGCTTTCAGGCCGAGGGAGCCAGCGTTTGTCCACAGACAGCTTTCCGGGTCAAGTGGCCAGCATGACTAAACCGCTTCTGGCACAACAGAACACTGTGACAAGTGCCAAAGTGCACAGAAACGCCGTTTAGCTTCTTGCTGCAGAGGTACCTATTTATCTACTTGCGCTGGTATGCTTTCAAGCTGCTAGGTTGGCAGGAGTTGGGACAGAGCAACGGGAGCTCACCTCAATTGCGCAGACTCGAACTGCCAACCTTCTGATCGGCAAGCGCAGGAAGGCTCAGTGGATTAGACCACAGCGCCACCTGCTCCCACTCTCCAAGCAGGACCTGAGCACAAGAGCACTCTCCCCTGCTGTTTCTAGCAACTGTCACACACACTTTTGATTTTCAGTTGTATCTTAGAGACCTTTTTCAATGTAAAAGGTAAAGGTACCCCTGCCCGTACGGGCCAGTCTTGACAGACTCTGGGGTTGTGCGCCCATCTCACTCAAGAGGCCGGGGGCCAGCGCTGTCCGGAGACACTTCCGGGTCACGTGGCCAGCGTGACAAGCTGCATCTGGCGAGCCAGCGCAGCACACGGAACACCATTTACCTTCCTGCTGGTAAGCGGTCCCTATTTATCTACTTGCACCCGGGGGTGCTTTCGAACTGCTAGGTTGGCAGGCGCTGGGACCGAGCAGCGGGAGCGCACCCCGCCGCGGGGATTCGAACCGCCGACCTTTCGATCAGCAAGCCCTAGGTGCTGAGGCTTTTACCCACAGCGCCACCCGCGTCCCTTTTTCAATGTAGCTAGGCCTATGTAACTGTCTACATTTTTTGATCATTTTGATGACATTTCCCCCCCTTTAGTTTTCATGGTGTTTTGTATTTTATAGCATATTGCATTGTATATTTTATTGTGGGGTTTATGTTTCAGCTATTTTATTTTTTGTTGTCCCCCACCATGCTATACTGTATGAATTGAAAACACACACACATAAATAAATAAAATCACCCCGGAAGTTTGGACGACTAGCAAATAATTGTAACCCGCTTCCAGCACTGAGGTCAGGCTGCACTTTCCCTTTAGCCTCCGCCCTCCAGAGGGCACTGTACCTAAAACCCAGGGCACAGAGCAGTTCACAAAAGTCTAGCTTGCCGTCTTTGATTACCGTGAACCCGTGGGGACCTCCATCTTTCACGTGGTAAATCCCACTTCCGGCTTGGAACAGGAAGGTGCCACTTTCTTGGTGATAATCGTAAGAGGCGATACCAACCGTCCCGATCCGCTTCCTTTCCCGCAGCAGCTCCTCCTCCCGAGAGTACATCCCATAATCGAGGCTGGCCTGACCGGGAGAAAGCAAAAAGGAGAAAACTACAATCCACAGTCTGTGTTTTCTTTTGTTGTTAGGGTGTTTTTTCACTGCCACTGAGGTTTTGTTTTGTTTTGTTTTACATTGTCAAAGAAAATCCAAAGCACGATTCAGCAAAAGTTAATTTATGATTATGGCTGCAATCCTATGCAGAATTATGTGAGGGTAACTCCTGCTGAATTAATTCTAAGCATTTATATATTTGTATTGTTTACTACATCCTCCCTATCACCACCCAACCCCAGCTGGCATTCCCAAAGCACTTACAAAAAGAGGGGAGGGGGAAATACAAATATTACAAATCGATAAGGTAACCCAGAACCGAATAAAATACTGCACAACCATTAAAGACTTGTGTACTTTTACTTATTTTTTTAAATTTCAGACATGCACAGGAGCAAGATGTCTGTGACACAAAAAGCAGTGGGGCTCAGTTGCAACTTCCTTAAGGTCACAATCCTGTGTTTACTTATGTGGGGTTTAATCCCATGGAATCCAACTAAAGCTGCATTCACACAATAGCTTCTTCCACTTTACCAGTGTTTCTCATTCCATTCATTTCTTCCTTACATTTGAGGCTTCACACACAGTAAACCCCACTTATGAGAAACAAATGGAATATAGTGCATTTTTACCACTCGTTTCCATGTTATTTGATTCCAGAAAAAAATCCAATTGCAGCCCTCTTAACCCAGATAATTGCAAGAGTAAAGTGACAAAAGCTGGGGCGCTACACCAGCATACAGTTCCTTCCTGCCTTTTTAATGGGGGAATCAAGCACGCATGTGCAGGAAGGGTCATTGTCCAATGGCATTTGTTGTTGGGCCCAATGGTATGAAATGTAGCATGACATGCCAGTATTATTGGTCAAAAAACACAGTTCCATAGCACAATAGGCACCGCAATACGAATGGCACATTAGGAAACAAGACAGAAGCACTAGCATTATAATCAGGAAAACAAATGCAGTATTTCCTATGTCTGAGTGTGCCCAAAGTAAAGGGGGAGGGCTTGCTTCTGTATACTCATAGTATGAGGAATGAAGTCCCATTGACTCCAAAGGGGGCTTACATCACAATGATCAGATTCCCCCCCCCCCCCATGTAACTGAAGAGTAGTCAAATGACCTGTTTTAGACACCTACATGGGAGCATTGATTTTTAGAATGCACTACTCATTATTTTCATTCTCGATTTTTTGAAACTGCAATATTGACAGGATGCATTTAGTTTCACTTTAGGGTTTCTACTTTGTATATTTAAAATATATATATTAAGCAGATTAAATATAGATTAAATATGTTGATATTCAGCTAAAGAGCAGACCCACTGAAACCAATGGAAGTCAACAGTGGACATCTCCCATAATAAACAAACACTTGCTGAATTGTGCCCAAAGACCTCTGCCATGCCTTTTTCCTTAAGAAAACCGCAGCAACCAGGCCGAGGCAATCAGTATTAAATGCTTTTTTAGGTAAATGGAAGAAGGAGCTGTCTCAACAAAGGGCGGCTCACCAAATGCATACAAGCAAAATATATTAGAAATGGAAAATGCTTTGAATTTTTAATTGGCAACGAGTGTAGCTAGGCAGGAGGAGAGCTGGAACAAACATTAGAGCTGTTAAGATACCCTTTGCTAATGGGTTTTCGTCTTTGACAGCTGCCAGTCTCTCAAACAGGGCGTGTCATTACCTGGAAGACTGTCCACTGGAAAAGGAGAAAGGGAGGGGATGAAATGTGAAAGATTCAGGCTAGTCACCTACGTGAAAAAGATCCAAGAGTGGCTTCCAGCTGAGCAAAAGAATCGCAGCCTTGTTTATGTTTTTGGGAACTTCAGAATAGAAAAGCGTATTTTCTCTGTTCTCACCGGACATTGCTGAGTATTAAAAAACAAAACACAGTTTGCAATTTATTTATTTTTGCATTAGCAGAATACCAAGCAGATAAGCAAGAGAGAAGCCAAATCCTGTTGGGAGACTTTAAAACCAAAAACTACCATGATTTCTAAAATAAACCCTTTTCGATGCAGTTCTATTTTTATTTTCATGTTCAGTCAGTATTATTTTAACAATTCACTATTCAGCTAATAAAGTTAAGAATAAGTAGCTGATTCGGCTTGTAATCAATTCAATTTTAACAAATCTGCACAAATTTCCCAAAATCTTAAGGAAATAAGAATATAACATGAGCCTTCCTGGCTTAAACTGAGGATGAATCTACTCCAGAATCTTCACATGGCATTATTTCCACCACCCCAATAACTGGTATGTAGAGACAGACAGCCTTGGTTTGAATGAAACACTAAACCATGGCTTACTGCTCTGTGAACCCAACATAGGTCCCCTCTCCTCCTCGCAGGAGGACTTCTGATGAGTTTATTCTCACTTTTAAGGGTTACACATGCCAGCTTTATAACCCATGGTTTAAAGCTGGGTTGCTTGGAAACTAACCATGGTTTGTTGCAAACCAGGATCCCTGGTTCATACACATTGCTTAGCTGAGATTCTTCAAAAGCAACACTAAACACAGCGGAAATCCTCCAGGCTGCATGGGAAGCTGTCAAAACTTACCCAGGTAATAGACCCTGTCTGAGTGGGGGCTCTCTGCATCCGTCCTCTTCACAAAGGTGAAGTCGTGGGGCGCCTTGGCCATCAGGCAGCCGTGGTCCTTCCTGGTGTCATTCAGTAGCTTCTTCAGGTGGCTCCAGGAATACCTCTCCACGTAGTACGGTTCCAGCTTGGCCTTCTCCCCAGGCACCACATTCTCCCTGTGCTCGGCCGTTTCAAAGATTTCGAGCCCTGGCTGCTCAGTCTCCATTGCAGCTGCCATATTGCATGTTGATTCCTGGAAGGGAAAACCCCGTGAAACCTCTTTGAGCTGCAGCAACCTCTCCCCAGCAGACCAGCCATGGACTGGAGAGGTTCTCTGATGTTTCAGGAACGGAGACTTTCCAAGTCTACCTGGAAATGCCGGAGACTGAACCTGAGACCTCACCTCAAAAAAGGGGTATTGCAGAGCTGGAAAAGGTTGGGAACCAAAACGATCAAGGGGGTAGAGAGATCCCCTTAAGTCGCAGCACTTGGGACCTTTAAGTTTCGAGGAAAGGAGAGTTGAAATAAAACATGCGTGGAATGGAGAAAATGGATAGAGAAAAGTTTTTCTCCACCTCTCGTGACTCTGGAATTCATGGCTATCCAATGAAGGTGAATGTTGAAAGATTCAGGACAGATAAAATACAGTGGTACCTCGGGTTAAGTACTTAATTCGTTCTGGAGGTCCGTTCTTAACCTGAAACTGTTCTTAACCTGAAGCACCACTTTAGCTAATGGGGCCTCCTGCTGCCGCCACGCTGCCGGAGCACAATTTCTGTTTTCATCCTGAAGCAAAGTTCTTAACCTGAAGCACTATTTCTGGGTTAGCGGAGTCTGTAACCTGAAGCGTACGTAACCTGAAGCGTATGTAACCCGAGGTACCACTGTAAAGTCCTTGCTCCCACAGGTAAACTATGGAACTTGCTCAGTGATGGCTACCAACTAGGATGGCCTTCAAAGAGGATTGGACAAATTCAGGGAGGAGAAGGCTATCAAAGCCTGCTAGCTATGCTTTGCTTGCATGTTTGGAGGCAGCAATGCTCCTGAATGCCAGTTGCAGGAAACGGCAGGAGGGGAGAGGGCACTTGGGCTCCCGTCCTGCTTGAAGGCTTCCCACAGGCACCTGGTGGGCTCATTGGCCAGCTCCAGCGAGATCCTCTTATGTACTTCTGCAGCTGACTTACAGGGAGTCTTTCCAGCCCTACCTGCAGAGCAGGGCAACTGAGATGATCAAAGGTCTGGAAACTAAGACTTGTGAGGAACAGCTGAGGGAGTTGGGTATGTTTAGCCTGGGAAAGAGAAGATATGATGGCCATCTTCAACTATCTCAAGAGCTGTCACGTGGAAAATGGAGCTAGCTTGCTTTCTCCTGCTCTGGAAAGTAGGACACAAACCAATGGATTCTAATGACAATAAAGGAGATTTCAAACAAAACATCAGGAAGAACTTTCTAACACTAATAGCTGTTAGAGTCAGACAGTGAAACACTCTCTCAGAAGGTGGTGGACTCTCCTTTCTTGGAAGTTTTTAAGCAGAGGATGGATGCATTATCAAGCTGAGATTCCTGCACTGCAGGGGGTTGGACTAGATGACCCTCAGGATCCCTTCTGATTCTATGATCCTGTGATCCTTTGCTCTGCCACTGAGCTACAGCCCTTCCTCAGCCTTGGAATCTGCCTTTTGCTGATGCCCCATCTATATTGAACATTTAAAGCTGCATCACACCACTTTGAATAACCCCAAAGAATTCTGGGAGCTGTAGTTTGTTAAGGGTACCAAGTTTTAGTGAGAGATCCCGTTCCCCCCCAAAGAGCTAAAAATTTCTAGAGTGGTTTGACTGTCAATCATTCTTCCCAGGGAACTGTGGGGGTTGTAGCTCTGGAAGGCAATAGGGGTCATGCCGTGACTCTGTAAAGCTTTAAATATTTTTGTGCACATAGGGCCTGAATGAGACCAAGAGTCCATCTGGTTCCTTTGACATTGTTTACACAACTCTCTGGGGTTATTTCCCAGCCCCACCTGGGGATGCTGGAAATTGAGCCTGGAAACTTCTACATACCAAGCAGATGCTCCACCATCGAGCTACAGCCCTTCCCCTCAAATGAGATTTCAGGTCTCATGTCCTGAACATAAGGAAATAGGGAGCCGCCATGTACCAACCATTGGTCCATCTTGCTCAGCATCAGGGCAGCAGTTCCTCAGGCTTTCTGGATCCCTCCCAACCCCACCTCCAGATGCCCGTGACTGAACCCAGGACCTTCTGCATGCCACGCAGGTGCTCTTGCCACAGAACCACCAGCCCTTCCCCCTAACAAAAACCGACAGATGCCTTATAGCACCACAGATCATTGGTCTGCCTAGCTCAGCGCTGCCTACACTGACTGGCAGCAGGTCTACCGGGTTTCAGGCCGGAAATCTTCCCCCAGCCCTACCTGGAAATGTGGCGGGGTTGAACCTGGGACCTTCTGCATGCCAAGCAGGTGTTCTGCTCCTGAGCTTCCGCCTTTCCCCTGCCGGGAGGTGGGTAGGAAAAACACACGATCACCTCTACTCCTGGGTGGCCAGTGCCCCCGCTGTCCACCCTCTCTCCCCTTTTCTCCGGCCACGGAGGCCAGAGGCGGAGGGGCGTCGCTGCTCTCTGTGGGGGGGGGGGAGAGATATTTCTGCGTACCGGAGGTGGGGGGCGCGCAAATGACCCTGGCCGGCGAGGGGCGCGCGGGGCGCAACCTACTCCAGCCTTGCGCAGGGCGCGGCGCCCTCTCTTGGGGGATCCTGCTGCGTCCGAATGGGGGGTGGGGTGGGGTGTCAGGCCTGCTGCTCTTCCCCGTCTCCCCGGGGTGGGGTGTTGCTTGTGTGTGTTGTGCCGGGGGGGGGGGTCCGTCCTTACTCACTCCCGGGGGCGGCGCGTCCCTGGCCGGTTCCTCCTCGTCTTCCTCCTCCTCCTCCTCCTCTTGCTGCTGCTGTGCTGATGTTGCAGCGGCGCTTCCGCTTCCTCGTCTGCCTCCGGCGGCAGGAGCGGCGCCCCACGCCCTGCCGGAGCCCGCGCGCTCCTCACACCGCCCCCGCCGGGCACGGAGGAAGCCCCGGAGCTCACGAGAGAGAGCCGGGGACCTGCGCACGGGTGCGCAATCCGGGCGCAGCGCAGCAGCCTCGGCCGCCCGCGAACGCTGCGGCCCACCGCTCCGGAGAGGAGAGCAAGGCGAGCCCCACAGACCCAGAGCCAAGCTGCAGCAGAGAGGGTTGTTTTTTTATTTCTTATTTCTGTGCACCTCCACACCGGTAGCTGAAGAGCAGGATAAAACTCCTTTCATCTGCTTTTTTTTTTTTTGCATTTTGCATTTTGCATACAGGGCGCGCATGTTATCTTATTTCAATCATAAAATTTATACACCGCTTGATTGCAAACACACACACACACACACACACACACACAGACACACCTTCAAAGGCCAGGTGACAGCAAAAACTGCAAGGTTTTTAGAGAGGGCATTTAGAATAAAATCTATTATTTTATTATTAATGCAAACCTCCAAAATGTATTTTGTACAGTTAAGTTTTTACCTCTTATCTTCAGTACATTTTATTTTATTGCTATGGCTAGTGGCTGATGCAAAGAAGAGTTTCTTCTGAGCTGAGCTGATCACCTCAAAGCCGTTTACAAAAAAGAAATAAAATTATCCATAAGGAATTGTTGTTGTTTTATATGCCACCCATCTGACTGGGTTGCCCCGGCCACTCTGGACAGCTTCCAAGAAAAATATTAAAACACACAGTAAATCATCAACCATTAAAAGCTTCCCTGAACAGGGCTGCCTTCAGATGTCTTCTAAAAGTCAAATAGTTGTTTATATGTGTTACATAGATGGGAGTGCGTTCTACAGGGCAGGAGCCACTACCAAGAAGGCCCTCTGGCTGGTTCCCTGTAGCTTCTTGTCTCACAGTAAGGGAACCACAATGGGGGTGGAGATGCTCTTGCAGGTATACAGGGCTGAGGCCGTTTAGGGCTTTAAAGGTCAACACCAACTCTTTGAATTGTGCTCTTAAACAATTTGAGGCTTTTGATAAGTTAACCAGCAGATTAAAACCTTCTAAACTTCCGGACAGGCTTGCCTAAACAAAAATGTTTTTAGCAGGTGCAGAGAAAAAGTACATCAAAGGGGCCAGCCTGCTGTCAAGAGGCAGAGAGTTCCAAAGTGCAGATGCTGCCACACAAAGAGATCGAGTTCTTTCAAGTGCAGAACAGGTATTATGTGCCACCTGTAAGAGTAATACCTTGAACTTGGCCCAGTAGCAAACCAGCCACCAGTGCAGGACTCTGAGCATAGGTTTTCTATGCTGACAAGGCCTCTCTCCTGTCAGCAATTGTGCTGCAGCATTCTGTCCGAACTGCAGTTTCCAGATCAAATGCAAGGGGAGCCCCACATAGAGCACATTGCAGTAATCCAGTATTGAAGTAGCCAAAGCATGAACTACTGTGGGAAGGGTCTCTTGGTACAGGAATGGCCGTTGCTGTTGAAGAAGCAGCAGTTGGTAAAAGGCACTTCTATGCACCACACATATGAAATGTTTTGGAATATTTCATTTGAATGGTGTTTCATTCTTTCAGGAACCACAGTATTCTTGTGAATGTAATATGTTTTAACTGTTCCTAATCCTGAATTTTCTCATCTATTGAAGTAGAGATGTCACCTTGCCAACAAAGGTCCGTATAGTTAAAGCCATGGTCTTCCCAGTAGTGATGTATGGAAGTGAGAGCTGGACCATAAAGAAGGCTGATCGCCGAAGAATTGATGCTTTTGAATTATGGTGCTGGAGGAGACTCTTGAGAGTCCCATGGACGGCAAGAAGATCAAATGCATCCATTCTTAAGGAAATCAGCCCTGAGTGCTCACTGGAAGGACAGATCGTGAAGCTGAGGCTCCAGTACTTTGGCCACCTCATGAGAAGAGAAGACTCCCTGGAGAAGACACTGATGCTGGGAAAGATGGAGGGCACAAGGAGAAGGGGGCGACAGAGGACGAGATGGTTGGATAGCGTTTTTGAGGTTACCAGCATGAGTTTGACCAAACTGCGGGAGGTAGTGGAGGACAGAGGTGCCTGGCGTGCTCTGGTCCATGGGGTCACGAAGAGTCGGACACGACTAAACGACTAAACAACAACAACAACAATCCTGAATTTTAAATTGCCTTTTAAATAATTTTTATTACCGTAGTTTTCAATTACGTACAATAATAGCCTCATTATAACAATGCCAAATTATAATACAATTCCTAATACAAATCATTCAAATACCAAATTATAAAATTTAGGTGGCCCCCCGCATGCTAGAATTGATGGTTTGATGATTTACTTTGTTCCTGCATTCCAAAATTGATTTCATTTACATTCCCATCATGATAGTAATCCCTTATACAACAGCTGCAATATTTATCACTTCTATTCGTGTTAACACATTAAGTAATTTATAAGACTGCAAGTGAAGATCTCATACAGCATCATTTTAAAATTGAATTTTATTATTTTTATTGTCATAAAAAGCCAGTTTAGGAGGATCCAATGCAGTGCATGCGCCCGTTTTAGAAGACTCCGGATGGTCGAGGTCCAGCTTCTATGCTCCAAGGGAGGATAATTTTACATACGCAACGGCAGGAACCCTAGCCGAGCAGTGGAATGGGTTGCGACTTGGTAAACCTCAACTCTCTGCAAGGAGAAAACTAGCATACAGAACTTGGGCTCCATTGGATATTTGGAGTGGGAAGGGGGGCGGCGCGGTGAAACCACCGAGGCCTCCCCGCAAACTGTGCATCCTAACCCTGATGTTTTCATTCTCCCCCAGAGCCAGGCGCTTCTTGCCTGGTTTGCTAGCTTTCTCCTTGCGGGGAGTCGCGTCCGTTGCATGCGCGGGGCGGGGCTGGCCTGGCTTCCTCTCCCCGCCCCCCCCCCAAAGGAAGCTGCTGCGCAAGGCGGAGTCTGTTAGGCTCGCGCGCGCCCCGAGAAGCGGGACGGGGGCGGGGGAGCGGGCTCGCGCGCACGTGGCCGCGCGCTCCCGATCAGCGCGGGCACCATTGGCGCCGCCCCTTCGCTTGCCTCTCTGCCTTCTCCCGGCGCTTCCCGCACAAGACGCGAGGAAGAGGATGCCGAGCGCCGACGCCAGCCTGACCCCGCAGGTGCACTGGGCGCAGCGGCACCACCAGCTCTACCTGCGCGTGGAGCTCAGCGACGTCCAGGTGAGCGCCTGGCCCGGTGGGCTGCGGAGCCGGGGGGGTGGGGAGGTCAGGTAGGTGTCGGTCCCCCCCCATAACACGCAATCTCTCCTGCGGCCTTTCCCACCTCCACTCCTGCCCAAGGGATTCTGGGGCAGCCTCTCTTCTCCCCACCCTCCCGGGTGCCCTATAGATACCCCACTTCCCGGGGGGCCGCAGGTGCTTTATTTGATGCCCAATAAAGCACCCCCCAAAAAAAAAATTCCTTAGAGCGACAGGTACGCCCGCAGGTGCTTCCACGGCGAGGTATTCGTGCTCCTTGATCGCCACCGATCCCCATTTGGCCGAGGAGCGTTTTGGGGGTGCTTTATTGGGCATCATTGGGCAGGCCCCAGGCTGTTTGCAGAGGAGGCTTCAGGGCCATGCAAGTTAATAATGCAATCATCGTTCTTTAGTAACATGGTGTGCATGCCGGTTTTGCCCGGAGGGATCCACAGGGGCAAGTGGGTGTGCAAAGGTGAAGGGAGAAAGCAGGTTATTATCTCTTCGATCTGGTTGGTTCCCTGTGCGCATGTGTGCATACCACCTACATTTAACACACCTACATTTGACACAGCATACAGTTAACACACATTCCTCTCCCCTGCAGATAATCCTGGGAATTGTAGTTCCCCCCCAGGGTGCTGGGAGCTGTAGTTCTGCAAGGAACTAAAGACTACAGTTCTCAGGATTTTGCACACCTTGGCACACTTTTCCCTTTTACAACCCTTCTCCTACAGGAAAGTTTTCCCCATAAATCCTGCACTGGTCTCCGGCGCTATAAGGGTATTGCTAAAAACTTTTGATTTGATTAGATTTATAGCATTTTGATGCCGCTTTCCATTCAGAGAAATCTCATTTTATGAATACATATTGGGTGTTGTGATTAATTTATGTTTGTAAAATCATTCAAATACATCTCAAAGCGTCTGACAAAAAAAATAACAAAACGAAAGAGAACCTCCCAAATACAGCACAAATAATATAAAGCAAATAAAACAATTACAGTCTGTAAAACACTCTTAATGAAACAGCAGCTAAAAAAAATAATCTAAACATCAGAGCAAAAACTCTATTATATGATCCGTAATTCAATACACCATTTATAATCTATAAATCAATGTTAACAACATTAATGAAAAGCGTACGCTAAGCACAAGTCCATACACACACTTTCCACGCCCCCGTGACTCATATTCTTTCACACTTTTCAGTTCGTTAAAATACACATAAAATACACATAATTTTAAGCCTCATTGTGGAGATAGTGAGGTTTGGGGGGTTGGTGACAGCATTATGCCCTTTTCACCCTCCTTGTGGAATTCCTGCTGCTCCTTTTTGTGTAATAGGGGAGAAGAAGCTATGCTTTATTCCCCCCCCCCCTCATCTGCAACACATTGCAGCTTTGGTGACCCCTTTCTGTAGGGCCCCCATCCCTATATGTCTCACATTAGGCTTCTGAAGGCCCTATTATTTTATAGGGAACATTCCATCAAGGCTTTTCCCCTAAGCACCTGACCATGGTTTAAAAAAAAGTTTATTATAATTATTACATTTATATGTACATTTTATAATTTCCGCCAAGGAACTCAGGGTGGTATACATTGTTCTCCTTCCTCTGCGTTTTATCATCACGACAACCTGTGAGGTAGGGTATTCTGAGAGTAAGCCCAAAGTCACCCCACAAGCATAGCTGTCAACTTTTCCCTTTTCTTGTGAGGAATCCTATTCAGAATAAGGGAGTTTCCCTTTAAAAAAAAGGGGAAAGTTGACAGCTATGCCGACAGGCTTCATGGCTGAGTGGGGATTTGAATAAAAGTATGTACTTTCCCATTCCAAGCTGTGATGAACAGCAGCTTAGAATCTGCTGGGATAAAAGCATGATAAAATTACCATTATGCCGTCCTCTGCAGATCCCTGTCTCTGATAGTCTGCTTCTATTATTATATTATTATTATTATTACCACCCTTCATCTGCAAATACAAAATAAAACCACAAAATACATGATAAAGCCAGGAACAAAACCACCACAAACTAATAACACCCCTTCTCCTACAACAATTCTGTGAATGGGTTTTAAAAATATATTTGTAGGTTTATGAAACCGCTTCACAGGCAAGAGCTACAAAAGTGGGGTGCAGTAAGATACAAAAGGTTGTCGAAGGCACCTCGGGTAATTTAAATACAAGCAAATGGGCTAATGAAAACCTTTATCAGATCCAATACAGCTCTTTTTCTTTTGCCTCTTTCTCTGCAGGATCCTGACATCACAATTACAGACAATGTGCTCCATTTCAAAGGTAGGTCAGTTTTGTTGTGTTTTCATGATTTTTTTCTGGAAGAAAATGGCTATGGGATCTTGCTGTGGCAAGATTTTACGCAGTAGATGGCAATTTAGTATCGATAAATAATATGTAATATCCTTTTTTAAAATCACTATTTCCTCCTGACTTTTGTTAAACTTTTGCTTTGGGGGGTGGGGAAGGAGAAGCCGTGTTTGCATTTTAAAAGCGTTATTTTTTTTTGTCACAAGGCCTAAAACAACTGAGCTCTTGACATAAAAGCCACTACTGTATCTGTAAAATTAACATGACTTTGGAGGCTTTCCCCTCCTGTGCCATAATTTCAAACAAAATTCAACCTATTTGAATAATAGCAGTGAAATTTCCCCGATCTATTGAGTTGATTGTAAGCCCTGCTAATAATGGTCTCTCTCTTTCAAAACATCTTGTTTACTGTTGCTGTTGCATAAGGAACTGACATTCAAATTTGAAAGATAAGTGGATGCAATGCAAATGTTTGTTTGGTTTTTATTTTGATCTTCTGATTCCTCATCATGGATTTGCCTTATGTCTAAAAACTTGTAAGAGCAATGCATTGCATTACTTTAAAAAAAACAAAAAACCCCAACCCAAATCCTGTCTTTGAATGAGATTTAACTCATTATTATATAGAGGGGTGTGTGTGTGTCCACTTACATACCATACATTTAAAGTACTATGATACCACTTTAAACACTAATGGCTGCTCCCCAAGAATCCTGGGAGCAGTAGTTTAAGGGTGCTGAGCGTTGTGTAGAGCAGTGTTTCCCAACCGGTGTTCCGCGGCACACTACTGTGCCGTGAGACATCGGGTGGTGTGCCGTGGGAGGGAGGCGGGCGAGAGGCGGCGGCGGCGAGGATCCGGCGGGGGTGGGGGGAGCGGGGGCCGTCGTGCGCAACCGAACTCACTTGGCGCGCTGCCGGCTTGTCCTCCTTCAACCCGGGTCGGGCCAGGCCTGCTCACGTCCCCGGATCCCCTAGCAGCAGCCGCACGCTCTCCAAAAGCGCAACGCTGCGCGCAACCGCTCGGCCAGCTGGTGCTCTGCGACTCCGCCCTTTCCCCTCCCAGCGCCGGAGGGTTCGCGCGACCGCAGCTGTTCCCTTTCGCAGCGCGCGGGAAACAATTCCAGGCCGATTGCCTTGTGCCGAAAAGCACCGCCTCTCCTTCCAGCTCAGGCCCGGGCCGCCGGCTCCCCGAATGACGTCACGGGGGCGGGGCTTTAATGGTGGTGTGCCGCGAGATTTTTTTCCGGTAAACAGGTGTGCCGTTGCCCAAAAACGTTTGGGAAACACTGGTGTAGAGCAGTGTTTCCCAACCTTGGGCCTCCAGCTGTTTTTGAACTACAATTCCCATCATCCTTGACCACTGGTCTTGCTAGCTAGGGATGATGGGAGTTGTAGTCCAAAAACAGCTGGAGGCCCAAGGTTGGGAAACACTGGTGTAGAGAATCCCTTGTTTCCCTCACAGAACTACAATTCCAGAATTTCCTGTGAAGAGGAATTGATTGTTAAACCATTCTGGGAATTATCGCTCTGTGAGGGGAAAAGGGGCCTCCTACTCATTCTCAGGGGACACGGGTGGCGCTGTGGGTTAAACCACAGAGCCTAGGACTTGCTGATCAGAAGGTCGGCAGTTCAGATCCCTGCGACGGGGTGAGCTCCTGTTGCTCGGTCCCTGCTCCTGCCAACCTAGCAGTTTGTAAGCACGTCAAAGTACAAGTAGATAAATAGGTACCGCTCCGGTGGGAAGGTAAACGGTGTTTCCGTGCGCTGCTCTGGTTCGCCAGAAGCGGCTTAGTCATGCTGGCCACATGACTCAGAAGCTGTACGCCGGCTCCCTTGGCCAATAAAGCGAGATGAGTGCTGCAACCCCAGAGTAGCCTGCGACTGGACCTAATGGTCAGGGGTCCCTTTACCCCTTTAATCATTCTCAGAATGATCCCTTAACTAAGAATATGGCCTGTGAGGGGCACACTTACCACATTAAAATGCATTATTATTATTATTATTATTATTATTATTATTATTATTATTATTATTAGTTGTGCATTATTATTATTATTATTATTATTATTATTATTATTATTATTATTATTTGTTGTTGTTGTTGTTGTTGTTGTTAATATTTATTGGACTTGTTAGTTGCTTGTTACCCAAAGGTCTCCAAGTGACTAACAACACATTTAAAAACATAAACATAACTATATTAAACAATTAAAACAAAGCAAAAATGACCCCCAAAACAAAGACAAGAAGCTTGGGCAGCCTTTACCTGGTTCTGAAAGATGTCAATGAAGGTGCTAGCCATGATGAGGACAGAAGTGAACTCTTGTCAATTTTAGCAGTTCCTTGACACCAGACTTGATATGTGGCGGGTTGTGCTTGGATGCATCACTGTGCCCTGCAGAGGGCCAAGTCCTGGTGTTTCCGATTTATCTTTTACCTGCTTTAAAAAAAAAAAATGCAGGAAGGACAGACGGACAATTAACCTGGAAAGCCTTCTGAGAAACGGAGCTGTCATTCAGTTGCAGAGTTGTACCACTCCCTGCAATTCTCAAGTAGATTTCTTACTTCTGCTTGTTTTTCTTCCTAGCTCAAGGCCATGGAGCCAAGGGAGACAACGTGTATGAATTTCAAATTGAGTTCCTGGCACCAGTGGACCCGAAGGTAACAGCTCCTGGTGTTTTGCTTCAGCTGAATTACAAGACCAGTGCTCTGACCAACAGGTGGACGGTGCTTTGGAGTTTTGTCTCTCATGGGTGGTTTTCTGCATATACCTCTGCAACCTTCAGAGTTCCCCTGAGTATGCTTATACCCAGCACTTCCTCTATGACGGTACTCACTGGTACAGAATATTAATTTTATTCCCTCCCCCCTTACATTTACATCCCACCTTTTTTTCCAAGGAGCTCAGACTTCTCCTGCTTTCTATTTTATCCTCACAGCAACCCTGTGAAGCAGATTAGGCAGAGAGACAGTGACTGAGCAGGGATTTGAACCTTGGTCTTCCAGGTCCCAGTCCAGCACTGTAACCATTACACAACAGAGACTCTCACTTCTTTTTGCTGCTTATTGTAGCCATTTTGTGCTGGACCAACAGCACTTTTATCAGGATATGAGTACTGACACCTCATTTTTTAACTTAAAAAGCAGTGCTTATACCTGTAGCAATCGCACAACTATCCATCCCCCCTTGACCAGTCCTCCAAACGCCGGTCAGACCTGGCAGGGAGAGGGGTAGTTACGCGAGGTGTTTCAAGTCACAAAACAAATCGTAAGCTGCCGCCACCTCCTCTCCTGGGTCAACCCTCAAATGGGGTCCAAGGAGGAGAACCCCCTTCAGTATTTATCGGGTTGCCCAGCTCTGTGTCACTTAACCGTGACACAGACAGAAATCCAACAGGTCATGTGTACTAAGTGGTCAAGCACCAGTTCAGCTTCTCTGGGCAAAAGGCACAGAATACAGAAAGGCAAAAGTCCTTTCCCAAATTTATTGAAAAAGCTACTCAAAGAGTAAAAGCCTGCACATTTCTTAAAAGGTTACAAGCAAGAAAAATAACAACATAATATCACTAACTAAAACATACTCACAAGTAATCAGTAGTTCGAAGCATAGTAAGAAGTCACAAAGGCCGGTTCTTCTGGTCAAACGCCCTCAGGCGAACACCAGGGCAAGGTAGTCTGTAATTTGCATCTGAATTCCCCATACCTTTATCCTTGGAATACAGGTTTGGGAACCAATCGTTTCTTTGGGTTAATTACCAATTTGCCAATGGCTGTATGATGAGACAAGAACTCCTGATTGTCAGAAGACCCACACAGCTGAACTTTGTTTATTCTCAGAGACCTTGAGATCAAAAGGCTCTCCCTTCATTCCCAAACTTCTCTGACCCATACCAGGCTCTTGAGCTGTAAATTACCTGATAGCCTTTTGTAACTTTTCACACTCCATCCACATTCAAGCCCTCAGCTGTGCCAGGATCTGCAAACCAGATAACATAGCATCCCACCTAGAGTCAAGAGGCAATTTGATCTACACTTCTAAAGACAGGGAGTTTTACAGTTAAAGAGACCAGATCTCTATTTCCCAGAAATCCACAGTTTTAACTCTCCCACAATGCATCATGCCTACATGAACCAAAGTTTAACATACTAAGATTTCCCAACTTCACTGTTGTTGTTGTTGTTGTTGTTTAGTTGTTTAGTCGTGTCCGACTCTTTGTGACCCCATGGACCAGAGCACGCCAGGCACTCCTGTCTTCCACTGCCTCCCTCAGATTGGACAAACTCATGCTGGTAGCTTCGAGAACACTGTCCAACCATCTTGTCCTCTGCCGTCCCCTTCTCTTTCCCAACATCAGGGTCTTTTCCAGGGAGTCTTCTCTTCTCATGAGGTGGCCAAAGTATTGGAGCCTCAGCTTCAGGATCTGTCCTTCCAGTGAGCACTCAGGGCTGATTTCCTTCAGAATGGATAGGTTTGATCTTCTTGAAGTCCACGGGACTCTCAAGAATCTCCTCCAGCACTACAATACCTCTTGTTTCTCAGTGGTTCCCATCTTGAGTTTGCTGTTTCAGAGAATGATGGTGTGGCCATGCAGCTATGTAGATAAGATCAGCATGTGGGATTGCTCAGTGGTTTTTGCAACTCTGAAATTCCAGTCAGCACTGTTTGTGTGATAAGCCAGAATCCTGTGCGTAGGTTGTGGTATTAGCCAATGAAGTTGGCTAATGCTTCCTGCCTCTGGCAAGAACCTGCTCTGCCTACATGCCAGCATCCTAGAGCTACCTGCTTCTGCTTATCCTAGAGAGTTTCTTGGAGCCACTTCAGTATCAGATACCTGGCTCAAGTTTCCTGCAGTGCTCACCTAACCGCTTGGATGGGGAAAACTGCCTGCCTGGATCTTAATTTCTGCAATCCTCCTGCCTGCAGGGGAACAGAAATGTCAAAGCCCCCTTAGAAGCTGGAGCAATTGTGATTTCTATGCCAAAAGCTCAGTCACAACTATAGAGTTCCAAACCCTGACAAGTGAGAGATAAGAAATTCACCCCAGTCGAGCACACAGATGGGGCCAGCAGTACACAGAACTGGTTGCACAAAGTGACCCAAACAAGTTATGAAACACAGTGAGGGAAATCTGAAATTAGTCGTGCTCAAAGTAGACCCATTGAAAAATGGGTTTGTTTTGACTAATCCTGGATAGCACCAAATTACTGTGAAGCAAGAGAAGGGATGGCTTCCCAGTCGTAGCCACAGATGTCGATGTGCTACAGAAATCTGCACAGAAACGACTCCACAATTCTTGTCTGTGTAGCCTTGTTCAGTTGTAACCATCATAGTATGATAAAGAATAGTTTTGGCTGTCAGACTGACAGGCACCTGCCTGAAGTATCCTGATGGCCTAAGAGGAAGAGAGCCTTGCTGCTTCCGGTGTGAAATATGGTACATTCTGTGCCAAATCAACAAACAAGGAGTGCACGATAGTCATGAATTTTGTGGGTATTTTGCAAAGTCCGTTACTTATGTCAAAATGTATCTTACAGCAGTGGCATTAGTATTCCCCCTTATGTCTAGGAGCAGGGCCACACCCCTCTGAAAGTTCATTCAAGGTCGCAGTACCCTTGGTAATTTTTGCCATTGAATGGCAGAATATTCACTGAACATGCTACCTGCAACAGTCGTCGTGGGGCCGTTTTGAGGCTCAGGGTCTCTTTAAACCGCTGCTAAAATGGATATTTGAGCACCCTTCATTTCAGCAATGGAAACTGCTTTCTCCTCCAGGAGTAAGGTGCACACCCAGCCAGGGGCATAGGAAGGGGTGCGGTGGGGGTGGAGCGCCCGGGTGCCCTCACTGAGGGGGGTGACATTCGATGCGCTGCCCACCTGTGACTCCCAAACCTACCCCGAGCCATGGGCAGCTCGCTCTGCCCCCTGCTGCAGGGCGCGCACGCCTCTCTGAACACCCTAGCAGCTATTCTGCACCTGGGAGGCCACACACCCCTCTGGGGTGCGCCCCCCTACACAGCGTGGGCATATGCTCTGCCGCTGCACCCAGCACCCATCAGCACCCTCCAGCTCTTGATTGTAGCTTTGAAGGCTTGTCCTTACCTGCATCATGATGTCAGGTGAAAAGAATCCTGTTGGGTAACGGCTTGGGTCACAAATCTGAACATTCAGTTTTAAAAGTTGCGAATTAGTAGCTTGGTGTGGATGCTTTTGCAAAGCCAGGGTAGCCTGTGCTGAGTAGCACTGCAGGTTATCCACAACTGTGCTTGTGTGTTTGTGTGTGTGTGTGTGATTTTTGGTGAAGTTCTTTCCAGCCCACTGCTTAAAACAAGCTTCGATCAGAGCTGTTTGATAACGGAACGGTCTCCCTCGGAAGGTGGTGGACTCTCCTCCGTTGGAGGTCTTCAAGCAGAGGTGGGGGCGGGTCTGTCTGTCGGGGCCTCTTTAGCTGTGATCCCTGCATTGCAGGGCTTGGACTAGATGAGCCTTGGGGGCTCCTTTCCAACTCCAAAGTTCTGTGTGATTCTGTGGTTGTCTTCTTTCAGCCAGCCTATAAAATGACACAGAGGCAGCTGAACATCACCGTAACGAAGAAGGAGAGCCAGTGGTGGGAACGGCTGACCAAGCAGGAGAAGCGGCCGCTGTTCCTTGCTCCGGACTTTGATCGTTGGTTGGATGAGTCGGATGCTGAGATGGAGCTGAAAGCCAAAGTAAGGCCTAGCCAGTGGTCCACAATGTGCTCTGTCCCATCCCTGCTCCATGAGGACATGTGGGCCTGTCTGCCTGGCTGATGATGGAAACAGACTACAGTGGTACCTTGGTTCTCAAACTTAATCCGTTCCGGACGTCTCTTCCAAAACCAAAGCGTTCCAAAACCAAGGCTTTCTGTAGAAAGTAATGCAAAACGAATTAAGCCGTTCCAGACGTTAAAAACAACCCCCAAAACAGAAATTTAACATGAATTTTACTATTTAACGAGACCATTGATCCACAAAATGAAAGCAATAATCAATGTACTGTACTAGAAAATAAATAGGACAGTATTGTAGATGATAAAAATTAAAAAAATTATAATTTCTTAACTGCACTGATGATAGTCATTGTTTGGATGGGGAGCTTTTATCCATTTCCGCAGTCACACAATCAATCAACCAACCAGTCGCTGAACTGGGTTCCACACAGTCACAAAAACAAATTAACTGGAAAAGCCTCAAAAACAAAAATGCAAAATAAGTAGCAAAAACAAAAGCGCCAAACTTAATCCATTCCGGGAGTCTGTTTGACTTCCGAAAGGTTCAAAAACGAAGGCGCAGCTTCTGATTGGTGCAGGCGTCCCAGAAACAATAGCCGACAACCGCATTGGACATTCGGCTTCTGAAAAAGTTCGAAAACCTTTTCGGCGTTTGAGAACCAAGGTACCACTGTATTGCCAGCCCGTAACTCCAGTGTTCAAATGCTTGCACTGGCCGCCTATGCTCTCCTAGGCCAGGTTCAAGGCTCTACTATATATTTACAAGGCCCCCCACAATTTGGGTCCATACATCTCTGTCCAACTACTGAAGTCTTTGGGGGAGTCACTGTTAGTTTCCAGGCCCAGTTCAAAGGGCTGGTATCGACCTATGAAGCCTTACATGGCTCAGGACCTCAAGACCTTAAGGATTGCCTCTCCCCATACAAACCAACCCGGACCCTGCACTTGTCATCTGAGGCCCTTCTCCATGTCCCCCATCCCAGAAATGTGGCAGCAAGAGAACGGGGCCTTTCCTGTGGTGGCTCCCCAATTGTGGAATGCTCTCCCCAGAGAGGCTCGCCTGGCGCCGCCATTACATGTCTTTTAGGTGCCAGGCAAAAATATTCCTCTTTAACCAGGCCTATGGCTGTTAAATATTCTATGGCCTGTAAAAGTGTGGGGGAGTGGAATGATTGTTTTATTATTAGGCTATCTGTCAGTATGCTTTTTACTCTGTTTTTAATTATGTTTTTAATCAGTGATGTTCTGTAATGTGTTTTTAATGTTGTACGCTGCCTTGAAATCTTTTGATAGAGGGTGGTATATAAATAGAATTAATAATATAATAATTGTTGGCACCCCATGGCTAGAATGCCCACCAGGAGCTGTGCATCCAATATTGTGGGGCTAGTTCTATGGAACTCCCTTCCAGCTGAGGCCAGGCAGGCTCCCTCCCTGTTGAACTTCTGCCTACTGAAAACCTTTTTATATAAAAAAAAATTCCAGCAGGCATTTTAACTGATTAATTCTGATGTAATAGTTCGTTCGAAGTCATTTTTATTTTCATTGGATTGAGTTTATTGTATTTTGCCTAAGAGGCCATTGCAATGAAGTGGTAGAATAAGTTTTCTAAACATTACAGTGAGTGTACGAAGCACTTTGAACTGTGCTATTTTAAATGCTAAGTAGTGTTGTTTTTTGCAAAGGCAGCTTTTGTTAAAGGCAGACAGGACTGCGGGGTGAGTAAGTAGCAACTGCAAAGGGAAGGCAGTACTTAGCAGGGACTTTTGAAAAGGAGGAAGAGAGGCAATTTAAAATGAAAGCAAAAATGAAAGAGAATGCCCCAGGCAAGTTGGGGGCTGGAGGGGGGGAAAGAGCTGAAACTGGAGGCCATCTGAATTGTCCAACAGACACCATTGCCCAAGAACTGGCTGGCTCAACATCAGCTCACATTGGATGTTGTTGAGTTGGTTTTTCTGTTTTGTTTTTTGGCAAAGGTCTGTCCCAAAAGTCAGCAGGCGGCTTCCCAATGGCACTAAGGTAAAGGTAAAGGGACCCCTGACCATTAGGTCCACTCGTGACCGACTCTGGGGTTGCGGCGCTCATCTCACTTTATTGGCCGAGGGAGCCGGCGTACAGCTTCCAGGTCATGTGGCCAGCATGACTAAGCCGCTTCTGGCGAACCAGAGCAGCGCACGGAAACGCCCTTTACCTTCCCGCCAGAGCAGTACCTATTTATCTACTTGCACTTTGACGTGCTTTCGAACTGCTAGGTTGGCAGGAGCAGGGACCGAGCAACGGGCGCTCACCCCGTCAAGGGGATTCGAACCGCCGACCTTCTGATCGGCAAGCCCTAGGCTCAGTGGTTTAACCCATATGCCACCCGCGTCCCCCCCAATGGCACTAACACTTGCTAAAAACCCGTCTTGCTCATTTTTTAGGAGGAAGAAAGGGTTAACAAAATCAGCATAGAGAACCGCATCCCCAAAGACCGTAAGTAGCCAGTATCTTTTGTATAATCATTTTGGTAATACTTGCGTGTATATTAGTCATCAACGTGTTGCATGAGTCGTACTACAGTATCTTTTGTCTGGCAAACCTTTCTGCGCCAGCAAGATTTCTTTACCGCTCCTCCAATCTCCCTGTTTAGATACCACCCCATATTTTGTGAAGCTGGAGATACGATGGACTGGGAAGACTGGGAACAAGCAGGTCTATATAGACTTAGGGATTTTTGTGTAAATGTTTTCTCCCTACATGAAGAACAGATTTTGGCTAAGATTTGAAATGCAACATGGTCACAGTTTAATTTTAATTGGTTGCTTTTCTTTCTGCTAAAACCATGTACTAGCCATTCAGTCAGACCACGAGTTGGCTGCTTTAGAACAGCTAAACAATTAAACATGAAAAGTGCTGGGATAGCTAAGTCGGTAGAGCATGAGACTCTTAATTTAATTGGGCAAAAGATTCCTGCATTGCAAGGGGCTGGACTAGATTGCCCTCGTGGGCCCCTTCCAAGTCTCCAATTCTATTATTCTATAAACTTATGGTCAATGTTCCTGCTACATCAAAGGGTGTAGTATCAACTATACACAAAATATTAATAGAGGTAGAATTTGGCCATCTTATGGCCACAAAAATTCCCTTGGAAACGGACCTTCAAGTAATGAAACCTGCTTTGTAGGGAAAACACATTTTTAAACAGTTCTGGCCCAATTAAGGGAATATTATTTGAAACTCCTACATAGGTGGCATCTTTCCCCTTTGTGAATATCCCACATGATACCAGGGGCAACATCAACCTGTTGGAGGGGATATGGAGAGACTGGATCCTACAGACGTATGTGGTGGTTTTGCAAATCTTTTAACCCATTTTAGGTTCTTGTATTTAAAGAGTTGAATTTAATATACAAACTGGAGCTGCAGCCTTCCCTCCAACTTGCTTTACTTGGAATTAAAGGACATGTCTGCTCCAGCAACTGCTCATAAAGACCTTTTAACATTCCTCCTTGCTGCAACACATATGGAAATAGTCATGTGATGATGGCGAACTGCCTTGGGCTTCAACGTTGAAGCGTGGTGCTCCAGAGCACAGACAATGGCCCTGGCTGAAAAGCTGACATGCCAGATTCGTGTGACAAAGGGCATTCTAACCCCCATCTTTTCCCTAATGTGTGGCAACCGTTTTTGGATTATGTGTGTCAAGAAGATTGTGTTCATAACCCACCAAGATCTCACAGTAATATGTGGAAAGGTTTTTTGGTGTGAACTGTAAGAATTCGATTTGATATTTTTAAGCAACATGGTTACGTAGTTTTATGTGCGGTGTGAAAAATGAATGGATATAAAAGAAAGCCTTTGTCGTCGTGCCTCCGACCAAAGACAGGATCTTGCATTCCACTGACTTCTGCCATTTAGCCCCTGTTCTTCTGCAATGCCTTGCAGCTTTCCGGCACCTGAAGAGAGGCTACCTCTTCATGTACAACCTTGTGCAGTTCCTGGGCTACTCATGGATTTTCGTGAACATGACCGTTCGGCTCTTCATGCTGGGGAAAGGCAAGTGACCCTCTTCGCCCTCTTGTCCCTGCTGGCTGGTGCTCCGCTGCCAAGTTCAATCCCTGGCTGCTCTCATTTAAAAGGTCCTTGAGCAGCAGTAGAGCGGCACGTGCAGAAGTTCAGGCCCGTTTCACAATAGATGCAGCCACGCCCCCTTCTAAGATTATACAATAATCTTGAAGTTATGCAATAATAATAATAAATGGGGATGCATTGCAGCAGTCAGTGCAGATCTCCATGTGTTGCCTTTGGGCTAGATCTGCTGTTTTCTGTGCACATACATGGGCAAATGATTTGGCGTGTTCCAGTGTCGTCTTTCAGAGTGACTTAAGTTGTGTTTACAGTGGTACCACATGTTAAGTACTTAATTCGTTCTGGAGGTCTGCTCTTAACCTGAAACTGTTCTTAACCTGAAGCACCACTTTAGCTAATGGGGCCTCCCGCTGCCGCTGCGCCATCGGAGCACAATTTCTGTTCTCATCCAGAAGCAAAGTTCTTAACCTGAAGCACTATTTCTGGGTTAGCAGAGCCTGTAACCTGAAGCGTATGTAACCTGAAACGTATGTAACTTGAGGCACCACTGTACTTGAAATTCTGTTGTATGGAACTTGCACGTTCTTTTGAAGCGGAAGTCGCTTGCAGGATTCTTAAACTCTTGCTTTAAAGCATACAGAACAACAACTCTTGGTGTGGGATCTTCCCACACATTCTTCAGAATGACCCTAGGAGCCAATCCTCAGTGGCTGACTCACTTCCTTTCACTCTGATTGGCTGCAATTAGAAGGCTTCTTGGTTTTTACATAGTTTCCCTTTCATGCTGATTGGGCAACTCAAGGGCACTGCAAGAATAGTAATAGATCTTCAACACCCACACAGCCCCCGAACTCTGGACCGCTACAACTCTTATCTTGAACGGAAGGGGTTGGAAAGGAGGGCCTGGGGGGGCTGCTGCTGTTTGGAATAGGCAAGATGGGACTCAATGGTTTGCCTCAATATAAGCCAGCCATAAATTTTGTTGATGTTGTTATCAGACATGTTAGTTGTTTGTTTTGCAGAGGCCTCCAGCCAACATACTTGAAAACACTTGAGTGGCTGAAGAAACCATTCTCTGAGAAGCCTGACTCCAGAGTTCCCCTTGCAAAGTTCTCCTGTTCTTTTGATCCAGCCATTTTTCAATTTCCAAGGTGCACCTCTCTCTTTTTTTTTAAGGAGTTCCAAAGAGTAACCTCCTTGTCTGCCTCTTTCTTGCAGACTCTTTCTTCGATACTTTCCACACGATGGCAGACATGATGTACTTCTGCCAGACGCTGTCTCTCATTGAGATTGTAAACACACTGATTGGTCTGATCCGGGCTCCTTTCATGCCTGTCATCCTCCAGGTAATTGCAGTTAGAGAGCCAGCAACCCCTCTCTGGTAACCCCAGGGCCCATATTCCAAACTTGGCCAGGGCCTCCTGGCTCCCATCTAGGCCAAATGCCCTTTATTTATTTCTCTCTCTCTTTCTCTGCTGGAGTTCCAGCAGAAAGGGGAGGCTGTGGCAGAGCCCTCCCCAATTGTGCGCCTTAGCTTCTCTCTCCTGGAGTGGCAGTGACTCTGTCAAGGTCACCCAGAGGGCTTCATGACCAAGTGTGGGATTTGAACCCTGTCTCCCAGGTCCTAGTCCAGCGCTCTAACCACTGCACCACACTGAGCCATATCATTCCTCTGGGGAGCTCAAGGTGGCCTATGTGGTCCTCCCCAGTTGTATCTCCACAGCAACCCTGTGACGTAGGTCCAACTGAGAAGAGTGACTGGCCCAGGGTTGCCCTGTGAGCTTCATGGCTCAGTGGGGATTAGAACCCTGGTCTCCTAGGTCCTAGCCTGGCACTCTGACCACTACACCACCCTGGTTTGATCCTGCCTGTCTCCAGACTTGGGCCTGTGTTCATGCGGGCAGCCTTAATTGGCAGTCTGGCAGAGCCTTTCACACATTAATTTCTGTTCTCCTTTTCACGGGAAGAGGAGCTAAATCACATGGAGGTCAATTGCTTTCATGATCTGGAAGCATGTTGAATACAGTACTAGCTCCCTCCTGCCCTCTGGCTTAGAGACATGCAGACACCGAGTGTGCTACGTGTATGCCATTTCTCTGTTCCAAACGCTTCTACGTCTTTCTCTCCCCTCTTCCTGCCCAGGTCTTTGGGAGAAACTTTGTGTTGTTAATTGTCCTTGGAGGTGTGGAAGAAATGCAGAGCAAAGCTGTCGTCTTCTTCATCTTCTATATTTGGAGCATGGTGGAGATCTTCAGGTATCGGGGAATCTTGCTTTGCAGTCCCAGGCTGCTCTGTCCAGCCAGGCAGTGGCCCATCCAGGCCAGCATCCTGTTCAATTTCTCACAATGGCCAGCCAGATGCCTCAAGAGCACCCTCCCCTTCTGTGGTTTCCTCTATGGCACACACCCCGATACTGCCTCTCCCTTCCATATTCAAATCTTTCCTCAACACAGAACACAGCTGAGAAGCTCAGGCTTAACCCTTTCATTTATATCTCCGCTGAAAGGAAGCCACTGTCTGTGCTTTGGCCTGCTCAGCTTAACCCAGGCTTCCTCAAACTCAGTCCTCCAGATGTTTTTGAGACTACAGTTCCCATAATCCCTGAACCACTACTGCGAAGGTGCCTGCCTGGTGTCAACAGGCAGGGAGTTCCAAAGTACAGGTGCTGCCACACTCAGGGAACAGCTACTTGCAGGCAGACATTGTGTGGCGCTTGCAGAAGTGCAAGATCCGCAAATTGAGGTGATAGACTTGGCTCGAGCCGGGTTAATCAGTAAATTTAGTTAATTTGACCGAATTTGTCTATACCACTTTAATTATAAAAATCTCTAAGTAAATATAAAGTATACATAACATTAAATATATATATATATATATAAATAAAACATATAAACAATTATTCCTGCATTCCAGGGCGTTGGACTAGATGCCCTAGACACCTTGGGATCCTTTCCAACTCTACAATTCTAATATATGAAAATCAGCAGTTAAAAGTATACACTGTAAAATACAATTACTTATTAAAACACATGTCAACTTTACACTTCTGGGTAGGGCTTGTCTAAATACAGTTTTAGCAGGTGCTCAAAACAGAGCATCAAAGGCCATAATATTTTTTTGTGCTCCCCCACAAGTCCCATCCAAATTCTTAATGTATTTTTTATTTTAATGAGGGCACCAGGTTGAGGAAGCTTTTTATTGTTGCATTTGTATCCCACATTTCTTCCACGGAGCTCAAAGTAGCAGACATGGTTCTCCTCTTCATTTTTCCAGAGTCTGGGATGTAGGTTAGGCTGAGAGACTATGACTGGCCCAAGGACACACAGTGAGCTTTCATGGCTGGGTAGGGATTTGAACCCTGGTCTCCCAGGTGCTAGTCCGACACTATAACCGCTACGCTACCCTGGCTGTGCTACGTCTTTTCAGCTCGCTGCCATTGTTCATGCTTTCTCGTTCCTGGGGGGTATTCGGTGGCTAAGCCTGATGAGCCACTGACTTGCAGGGCTTCCCTTCCAGGTATCCCTTCTACATGCTCTCGTGCCTCGATATAGAATGGAAGATCCTGACCTGGATTCGATACAGCATCTGGATGCCCCTCTACCCTCTGGGGATCTTAGCAGAAGGTATGCTGGAGAGACAGAGGCGACTGTGTCGACACCCGTTACCTAGCACCACAAACTTGCCATCCAACGCCACTCAAGGCTCAGAAGCAGCCTGTGCCAGGTGTGAGGAACCTGTGGGCTTCCAGATGTCACTGAACTACAAGCCCCATCATCCCCGGCCCTTGGCACTGCTTGCTGGGGCTGATGGGAATGGGCTCCAACTTCCGTCATCCTAGATCGTTGGCTGTGCTGGTTGAGGCTTATGGCAGTTGGAGTCTATCAGTAAATGGAGGGATAACCTTTTCTCCAGCGCTGCCCTAGTCCTGGGTGCCTGAAGATTGGAAGCAATTCTTCCAGCCTTGATTGCGGTACATTTGCCTGGTTTTCTGAGCTCCCTGCCTCCTGTTGTTCACGTTCTCGTGTTTTGCTGGAGACGAGGCTGAACGAAGCTGCATGTAAACTGTAGCCCTTTGCTCTTCCCCGCAAGATGCCTTGACCTCAAGCCCTATTTCCTTCTGTTTCCAGCTGTCTCCATCATTCAGGCTATTCCCGTCTTCAGCAGCACTGGGAGATTTAGCTTCATGCTGCCCTACCCGCTGAACATCACCGTTCCCTTCTCCCTTTTTCTCCAGTTCTACCTTGTCTTCTTGTTTCTAGGTGAGTTTCAGATTAAAGTCTGCAAACAAGGTAATGTGGGATTGGGGTGGACTTCATGAGGACTAGAATTGTTCTTGGATAACTTGGTGGTGGTGGTAGTAGTAGTAATAATAATCAACATCATCATAGTATCCTGAACTCTCCTCCCAGGGTAAGGTTTTGCACAAAGCTCTGCAGAGTTAGGGGTCGTCATAAATTGTCACCTTGCTTTACATTCCTTTCCCCCCCAAAGAATTGCTGTCAAAGTCCGTTTCCTGCCCTCCCTTCTCCAATCTTTGTTTGCTAAGGCAGGAACAGAGCCACACCAAGTGAATAAATACTGGCACACAGCCCCTGCTGCAGTTGTTTAAGGGGGAGGGGCAGTTTGGGGCCTTACAAGGTCAGAAGGGCATGGTGAGAGGCCACTATTCACAGAGATACGTTACTCATTTATTAAATCTCTATCCTGCCCTTTCTCGAAAAAGCACCTAAGGCCGGAGACATTGAATAGTTCAATCATTACAATTTAAAACCATCTACCAGCATGTTAGACTGATAATTTGGGGAGCTTGAGTACCAGTACTCTCTCTCTCTCTTTCTTGGCACTACTGGCCTTGGGAGTTCAGACTTTTTTCTTCCTCCAGGGCCGTTTGTGAATTTCCGCTACCTCTACAAGCAACGGAAGAGACACCTTGGATCCAAAAAGAGGAAAATGCACTAGGCTGGAGCCTGGAATGGTTCCTTTCTCTTCTTCTTCTAATCTACCTTGAAGGCAGGGTTAGGGCTCTCTCCTAACGGTTTTACTTACCCTGTTGTTCTGAAAAACCAGTTTTGTACAGTTATAGCCAACATGCATCTCCCCTCCCACACAAAGATGGATCCAGGTGACATTCCCCACCTCCCAGTTAGGTCCAGCGACTCTTTGGTCAACCTGAAAGGCTGAGCCAATAGTCGTAGCCCTTGTGTCCTGTGCTACCTGCAAATAAAAGTGACCCCCCTCAGTGGGAACACAACTCCCTGCCATCCAGGAGCTGAGCAGTGTTTGCCTGGCTAAGTCCACAGGTGGAGGCAAGAGCTTCTCCACACAGAAAATTATTTATTTTTATGGGTTTTCCCAGTGTCAAAACCTTTGGAATGGTCCCAGAGCAGGGAAGCTAGCTGGTCACTGCTTGTTGCTGAGGCTCCCAAGCCAAAGTCCTGAGCAGGGTGGTAACCTTAAGCACCCCTTCCTCTAGCCAAAAATGGTGTGCTGGTGGTTTTTTGAGGCCTGCCTCTTTCCTTCTCTCTGCAGTGGAGATGGTAAGTCACGAGGCCCCCCTTCTCCCTCTGAATTGCTACTGGCATGCCCTTACTATGCACATCAGGAGTGGGGCACCTGTCACCCTCTAGATAGGTGTTTCCCGAACTTGGGTCTCCAGCTGTCATTGGACTACTACTCCCATCATCCCTCGCTAGCAGGACCATTGGCCAGGGACGATGGGAGGTGTAGTGTTTGGAGACCCAAACACTGCTCCAAATGTTGCTGGACTGCAACTCCAACTAATTCTGAGTTGGACATGCAGGCAGGGACCAATGGGAATTGGGAGTCCCAACATCTGGAGGACCACAGCTTCCCCACCCCTGGATTCATTCTTTTCTTACGTCTGTATTCTAAACCCCTTGATGCGGAAGGACATCCTGTTGATTCAGAACTTCTGCAGAAAGACACCTGTCGTTTCTAGAGTTGGCTTGATGGGACCTCCTCCAGCTCACCACCCAATATCACAATTCTGCTTCTGGTGCAAGAAGGCTTTTGGGTGGCTCCACTAGACGTGCTTTGTCTTTGAGGGGTCTAGGAAAGGCACCATCCTGCCTTTAGAATTGAGTTGGGGGAGAAGCACTATTTATCCACCAGACTGGGCACAGGCACCCTCCTCAGGGCCAATTTGGAGGTGACACTTTCACCTTAATTTACTCCAGGAGGGTAAATGGTGGGGTTTGGGGGACCCAAGTCCTGATCTGCCAGTAGTGACACTGACTTTCAAGCATAGCACACAGGGCACCTTACTTAGCCCTTTCCATTGCTGTCCCATCTGTTAAAATTACAGTCTAGGGTGCAGGCACTTTTGTCATGAAATCTGTATTTGCTGGTCTTTCGGGAGGCAAATAGAATGTGTATTTCTAATAATAAATATTTAAAAACGTCTTTTGTGCACTCATTGCTGTTTTCTTTTTTCTTAAAAAAAACTAAACAGGATTTGGGGTGAGTAAAGGTAAAGGTACCCCTGCCCGTTTGGGCCAGTCTTGCCAGACTCTAGGGTTGTGCGCTCATCTCACTCTATAGGCCGGGAGCCAGCGCTGTCCGCAGACACTTCCGGGTCACGTGGCCAGCATGACAAGCTGCATCTGGCGAGCCAGCGCAGCACACGGAACACCGTTTACCTTCCCGCCAGTAAGCGGTCCCTATTTATCTACTTGCACCCGGAGATGCTTTCGAACTGCTAGGTTGGCAGGCGCTGGGACCAAACGACGGGAGCGCACCCCGCCGCCGGGATTCGAACCGCTGACCATGCGATCGGCAAGTCCTAGGCGCTGAGGTTTTACCCACAGCGCCACCTGCGTCCCGTTGGGGTGAATACAGTGCTTAAATTATACCGATGGCAGATATTCTACCATGGTCAACATTGGAATGAGTTATGCCTCCTATTTACATATGCGTATTGGTATGTCTGTTAAGTCATAAATAAGGACCCTGGCAGAACAGAGGGAAGCAAAGCAGAACCTGCGTGGCTCTTGGAGTGATACTGGAATAATTTACAACACGGGTCTCTGGCTCAGCACCCCTTTCCCCTCATGCCCCACCCATGGCCAGAGAGTGGGGAAAGGTCTGCTTGAGTGCTTCTGCTCCTTCCCACTATTGAAATGTTTTCCCTTACAGCTTTACACCTGCATAAGGTATCTCTTGAACCCCCTGATCTACAAGGGGGTTCACACTCCTCTTTGTGGTCATCGCTTCCAGTCAGTTCAACAGCACATGACATTACTCATATCCCCTCCAACCTGCCAGTTAACAGAAGCAGAATTCTGAGCTCTGGCTGTTGCAATTCACCATCGATACCCAAGTTCAGTCTTGGTGAAAATGTGAAATTAATGACTAGAGTGGGGAATTCAAAAAGTGCTACCATTTGAGAACCAGACTCTTAAATGTACATCAAAAGTGCCTGCCAGTCACACTGTTTAAATAGCAACAGGGGATTATTATTTTTTTGCTTTTTCTTTGCACAGCCCAGCTTCCAGAAAAAATAGCTGTCCTAACTTTCTCTCCAGAGCAGAGGTGGGGGACTTGATCCAGCCAGTTCCAGACCATCTTCTATAAGCTGTTTGGACAGGGGCAGGGCTGCCCAGCAGTCAATCACCTGATGTAAAATGACATCAGCTGATTCACTGTTCAAGCCATGGGAGCTATGTCCAATCTTAGTGCTATAGAACCAAAGTGCAGGGGAAAATTTATCTCTGCAACTGACAATGGTTTACCTAAATAGCCCCAAGGTGCAGAAGTCCCCACTGTTGATGTCTTTTTACATTCCTTGTTCAGGAAACCTTTGGAACGGTATGACGGCTTTCAGGAGTACTGCGTTGGTTTTAGGGATTTCTAAATTCTCCCTTCCCCAGGGCCTGTGATATGAAGGAAAGAGGGATGAAAATGTAACAAATTTAATAATAAAGTCCAGTCTGCCCTTACAGAGCAAGCTTGGAATACAACAGTTAAGAAAACCATCAATGATGGGCAAAGTTTGCTTTAGAGGGTCATCACAGGCGCTCTGTCCCACTGCTGGAGAAGTCTGTCTGCAGAGGTGTGATGTTGTGGTCATAGGTGGCATATTCCGAGGTGCCACTGCCTGCCATTTTGAGCTGCTGAGCAGCGTGGGTAAGCTGGAAGGCGGCATCTGGGTGGGCTGTGTCTGGTAGGAGGGTGCATTCCCTTTCGAGTATATCTGCTACGCCTTTCAACAGGTCCCAAAACCCAAGGGCTAAGGCTGCCTTTCGTAAGCGATTCAGCTCCTAGAAAGGAGTTGGAGAAAAAGAGCAGTTGAGACTGATAGGGTGTAATGCAGGAGGCCAACAGTAGGTGGAGTCAACTTAATTCTAGTTTTATCCCAGACTTCCTCCTCAACTTTCTACAAGTGCAACACTGAGACAATGGAGGAAAAAACTGACAGCCAGTGCGATCTTCTACTGTTCCCCATTCTCCCTAGTGGACCAGCCTCTACTGTAGAGAGAACACTTTTTAATCAAGCACTTGTGCAGTACTGGGAGGTCTTAAAATTATAATGTCATCTGAATGGGGGGGGGGAATAAAAAGTCTAGTGCAACACTAAAGTGAATGAGTTAATCATTCCCTCTAAACGGGTGCTTCTAAAATCAAGGATAGGGGATGTGTGTGGCTCTCCAGATGTCGGGGTGGGTGTGTTGAATTAAACATCTGGAGAGTCACAGATTCCTTATCCCTGTTTTAAATGCATTAAGGCCAGAGGCTTCTACACTTTGTCTCACTGGATAGTACTAGCATACACGCTGCTGTTGTCTGCCAAGGATCTGTGCATGTTGCATAGGATTCTGGGGTGCACCTCTGAAGGTATACAGTTCATTTAAGCAGAACACTGGCTATTTCATTGTATGTAAACGAAGAGTGCGCTTCAGAACACACACAACTGCACGTTACACGGGAAGGGGGTGTACATTGTCCTCTTTCAGGGAAGTCTGCCGCCAGCTACTAACTCCTCCACTGAGAAACCTCTGAACCAACCAAGTACAAACCAGGGCTCTCCAGCCCTGAGCTGGAGAACAGCTGCTCTAAGCCAACTATGCCAGCTCTCCCTGCTGCTAAGACACAACTAGCTCTCTCTGTTCTACCAGTGAAGAAAAGTGCACTGGGTGAGTTGCAATTTATTCGCCTATGCAAGCGAGCCCCTGGAGACCAGGGTGCCACGGGAGCCTGCTGCTCTCACCTTGTAGAAGGTCTGTGTTTTTTCAGGGAGCTTCCTTGCATTCCTAAGTATCTTCTGCACATCTGTCTGCGGGGAAAGGAAAATGACAATATGCCTGGTTTGCTGGAGCTTGAAATTACATCCCCCACCCCCTTACAAAAAAGGACAACTTCACCACCACACACCCTCAAAGCCCCTTCCTGCACAGTAGCGTTCTTAATGGGGAATACGCTTTACTGCTCAGAAACCTTGGAACAGTACCAGAAGTTGACAGCAGGCTGACATGAATGCTGTGAGCACCAAGGTGATCTGCCCACACCCAGAAGCAAGCCACCCACTTCTTGCACCAACAGAAACCTCCAGACGGTCTTCATTCTTTTATTATGGCTGGCGAACTGAGGCAGAGAGATTAGTACATCTTGCCCGAGTCTACTGAGGAGGAGTAGACCAGGAGCTCAACTCTAGTCTAATTCCACGAGGCTTCACTTACTGCATTTATGGCCCTACCTCTCCACACACCCCCAGGAGCTGAAGGGGGCATATGTGGTTCTGTCCCTCCCCATTTCATCCTCACAACCAGCCTGCAAGGTAGGTTATGCTGAGGGACTTGAACCCTGGTCTCCCAGGTTCTGGTTCAGCACTCCTAACTCCTAATCCCCGTAGCCGTTGTCCAGCAGCAGGTTGGTGTAAAAGGTTGTTCCATGTGCCCTGGGGCTGCACACTTAAGGTGGGGGGCAGGAAAGTGGCCTTTCAAGAAAGCGGGCCCAACCTTCTGGGCTTTCCCTCCCACTGTGGAGCGTCTATCAAACTGAAAGCCTCTTGAGAATCCCCTCCCACACACAGACCTGGGAGCACAAGAGAAAGTGGATGCCTGCTGTGGGCTTTGAATTCAGCCCTCTGCTCACCTGGAGGCCATTTTGTTTAATCCACACTGTTACATTCTGTGCATAGCTGCGTTTATTCTTGGGTTGCAACGGAAAGGGACTCTTGTTGTCATCTTCGCCATATGGGTTCTCTTTAGCATCTGAAAGGAAAACGAATCGCTGAAGAACGAGACCACTTCCAAGAAAGCAAAGCAACTGAACATATGGCCTGGGTGCTTGAAAAGGGGACCCTAAAAAATTGTCAAGAGATACGCAGGACACAAGAGCCCTTGATCCAGGGCAGAACATGCACACCAAAAGTTCCTGTGTGCACAGAACCTCACCATTTGCACACCAATGGTTGGGGCAGTTCTGTGAGCAAAAAGAGGGAACTACATCTGGAGCCTTCGCTGAAATGAACGGGGAAGCTGTGGTGTAGAACAGGGGAGGAAATGGGCTTTGGAAGACTAGTGTCTCAAACGCCGAGGGGATTGCTAGAACCATTCAGACAGGCATGACCCCTACCTGAGATGGGGCCAAGTTGGGCCATCTTCCCCAGCCAAGGAAGAGGCTCCGGACCCGGCTCAAAGAGAGACATCATGAGGTTGGACTTCTTCTTGCTGTCAGCCTGAGAATACAGCATCCCATACCATTCGGGGCTGAAAAGAAAAGCAGAACATCCACAAGCAGTTCTACCATTCTTGCTCCAAAGAAAACACCCTGGCCAATTGGGACTGGGCATTCCCTTTCCCTGCAGCTTCTCATTATGACAAGAACAGACAGAAGTCACAAATGATCTGTCATATGAATAGCCTACTGGATCAGGCCAATGGCCCATCCAGTCCTGTTCTCACAGTGGCCACCTAGATGTTCCAACAGGAAGCTTGCAAGCAGGACCCAAGTACAAGAGCTTTCTCCCCTCCTGTGGTTTCCAGCAACTGGTATTCAGAAGCATTACTGCCTCCAACTGTGGAGGCAGAGCATAACCGTAATGGCTAGTAGCCATTGACAGCCTTCTCCTCTATGAATTGGTCCAGTCCTCTTTTAAAACCATCCAGGTTGGTGGCCATCACTGCCTCCCAGGGGAGCAATTTCCATAGCTTAACTATGCACTGAATGAAGTGCTTTATTTTATCTGTCCTGAATCGTCCAGCATTCAGCTTCACTGGATGTCCATGCATTCTGGTGTTATGAGAGAGGGGAGAAAACCATTTCTCTATCCACTTTCTCCATGCCAGGCATTATTTCACAAACTTCTACCTGCCCTCTTCTTCTATTAATTTTCAGGAAATGTTTAGGGACACTTTGCTCCAAGACCGGGCCTCTGCTGTGGAAGTTTCCAAATGTGGCCCTTGTGACTCTTCCCCAGGCCCCTTGCTGGCCCTGCTCTGTGACCCCCTCCTTGAGGGCTTTTGCCTGCCTAAAGGGATATGTGGGCGAGTGTAGAAGCCTCTTGGGTTTTCTGTGGCTGGCATGTTACCTACTGTGTATAATGGCAAGAACTGCCTGTTTTGCTCCATCCTCTGTTTGCCTTTGACCCCACCCACTTGGAAGCCCCTGGAAGATTACTTGGAGTGAATGTGGCCCTCAGGCAGAACAAAGGCTTTCCCATCCCTGTTTCAGAAGCTTCTGGAACCCCTGCCTTGTTGTGGCGGACGTAAGTCGCCCATCAAAGGACATCTGGTAGATAAATCCAGTCTCCCTTTTCCAATACTGAAATGAACTGAACATCAATCACTGGCCCCAAATACATACAATTCTAGCCAATAACATCTCTGTTCTCCAGAACCACGAGCCTCCCCCCCCCCCCCGGACCCTTCGTACCCTAACTGCACAATAGCCACCATGCCTTCGACTTTCAGGCTCCCATGAAGCAACACACAGAAGTTCGGGATCTTGCCCGCTATCTGATTAGCCGAATTCTCGTCTTCAACCTCATCAGCAATCCCAGGACCCACCTCATCTCCTTCTAGGGAAAAGGGAAAATAAGACACTATCAGAACCTGCCTCCTCTCACTGGGGTGGTGGTGGTTGTTATTGCTGCTGCTGCTGCTGCTACTACTACTACTGCTGTTGCTGCTTAGATATCATTTTTTATTATGCTTATATCCCACTTTTTTCCTCCAAGGAACTCAAGTTTGTGTTCTCCCCCTCCACATTTCATCCATTTATCAATCCTGCAAGATAGGCTAGGTTGAGACATCATGACTGGCTCCCAAAGTCATTCAGGGAGCATCATGGTCAAGTGGGGATTTGAATCCTTGTCTCCCAGGTCCTAGCCCAGGACTCTAACCAACACACCACACCACACACTGCCCAGATCAGTGCTCAACAGACTAAAAATACAGAGTTGTCGCTTCTGGGTGTGGGGAGGGGAGAGAGCAGAAGGGCTCACCTTTGTTGAGCGCAATAGGCAACACCAAATGCCTAGATAGGACGGGGGGACTGGAGATATCCGCTATGTCAATAAACCCAACTATTTCCAAATCTAAAAGGGGGGAAAACAGAGAGAAGGTGATCAGATTTCAAAAAACACGCCAGCTGGGGATTTCTTCCACACACCCACATAATGTCTAAACAGGAACACACCATCTCACACATGCCCCTGGCCTTCTCAAAAGTAGACCAGGACCATTCCAAAGTGGAATCCAACCAGACCACAGTGGTTTATCCTCAGTTTCAAATCCCAGAATTGGGGCCTGCCACTGAGAATACCGTCTCCTGGGCCACCCTCCCTCAAGCTTCTGAGAGTGGTGGAACAATCAAGAAGTCCCCCTCTGACGATCACAACCCCTGAGAGTGTCTATAGGGAAGGAGGCAGTCTTCCACATCCTTGTCACCTGAGTCATTTAGAGCTTTCAGTACTAAGTGTCAGAAGTGGGACAGATGGCTACATTCCACAGCCCAAGTCAGAGGAAGAAACTGCCGAGGAGGAGGAGCTAAATCAAAGTTGTTGCCAGAAAAGAAGCAGCTACTTACCCGTATTAATTGTTTTAGGGATTGGATCGATTTCCTCATCTATAATGAAAGGCTCCGGCCTCGGAAAGGCTTGCACGTCCGAAGACAAATGGCCGCATTTCAGAACAGCATGGAAGGGGGTATAAGCTACGTCTATTAGCTTTCTAGAACAAGAGAGCTTATCATTAAAACAAAAAGTTAAATCCAAACAAGGAGTTTGTTTAGATGATGTTTAATGGGTGGGAAGACTGCTGACAAGACATCTTTTGCTTGACCATTCAATTATGTGATCTTTCAAACAACAGGAATTTTTTCATCAGAAAGAAGAGCTAAGAAAGCAGCCATAAGATCAGTGATAAATAAGGCCCTTTGTAGATGATGCTGGGAGAGCAGTTAAAAGATAGGTCAGTGGTAAAAGGTCCCAGGTTCAATCCAAGGCACTTCTAGGTAGGCAGGGAAAGACTCTAGCCACCACAGCTAATAGAGATTATGGGAGCTGTGGTCCAACATCTGGAAGACCAAAGGCTGGAAAAGGCTGGTGTAAACAATACTGACCTAGATAGGCAAACGTGTAAAGATAAGGCAGTTTCTTATGATCCTAGGAGTTCTCTATGACATAGCTACACAGTTAAACTGGTCTTAAACTAGCTTAAGCTGCCATAGACTCCATTAAGGAAGCAGGCACTGTAGTTTCTAAGAGTGCCAATGACAACAAATCTCCTGCAGTACATGGAAAACCACAATTCCAAGAGTTTTATCTGTCAAATATGGAGAGCTCTGCTTTGGAAGCAAGGGGAATGGAGGATTCATAGAGAAGTCAATTTATGTAGCAATGCTCATATGATTAAATTACTATCCTGCCAACAGAATTGTGTGCAACTCATGATCTTTTCATCCCAAAATTTATGTCTTATCTTATCTGTTCATTTCATTTATCTATCTTGTACTTTGGAGCAAACATGGAAGCTGGAGCACCAACCGGCCAAAGTTAAGCATTTTAAAGTCCAATTCATCGAAGTATTAACATTAGTGAGACTTTGTACTTAACTGTGGCTGGACTGTGACCATTCCTGATTTTCTCCTCAAAAAACCTTGCAACTCAATGTTTATAGCACTAAATTTAGACGGCCATCTGTCACAGATGCGTTAGTTGAGATTCCTGAATTTCAAGGGGGCGCACTAAATGACCCTCAGGGTCCCGCCGAACATTACAATTCTATGATAATTACCATCAAATATTAGTAATTACTCAGGGGGGGGGGAGAGAATGTGGAGGAAACTAACCTTGCAGACAAACAAGAAGGGACAATAGTCACAACTGAAAGGCAGAGGACACATTAGCATCAGAAGACTGAATTATATTGGTGGAAAAGTTACCCAATAACTTATCTGTGCTAGGTAGCAAGAGAAGGAAACAAACCCACACCATGTCATGCAAGACTCTGTGTTGAAGGATAGCATTTACACAGCAATGCTGATCACAGGTGTACTCACCCAAACATGGACTGCACATTCTTCAAGCAAAGGGGTCCATCAATAGTAAAAATCTGACCCTCTCCGTTGTTTAAGTCTATGAGCCGTTCAAGACAATCTAAAGAATCTGAGCTCTGGAGCTTTAACAAAAGAAAGCACAACTTCACACACAGTGTCCCAGTTGCATGTAATGCCAAACTATAGCTTTGTGCGAGCAGGCAGCTTCCTGGAGAGGCGATTTCCCCATTCTGCTTCTTTGGTCTTGCTGCTGCTGCACTGCTGTGAGCTAAGCCATAATTTATCTCATCATAAAATCCAAACTCAGGCTTGTGGTTTGTCTTCTGTAGACAAACCAAGAGCAAACCTTGTTTAAAGCCAAAGGGGACTCACCTCCTCCAGATTGGCCATGCACATGACGTATAGCTTTGATGGGAAAGGAAAAGGCAGAGGGAACCGGTTGCTTTCAGTTCGTTGGCCAAGCGTAGCCAAAGAGTGTCGGAGAGAGCCCCTTCCAATGCCCAAGCTGCCATCAGTAACAAGGACAACCTAGCAAGGAGGGAACAAGAGAAGCAGTGACCCAACAAACATGTTGATCTCCAAAAACTATCTCATGCTGCAAGCACTTGTCAGTCGATTTTAGAAGTACCAGTTTGAGATTTCACATCCTCAGTTTTCCACCTGCAATATGGGGATTATAACAGCTTAACTCAGACTTGTTGGAAAGGCCAGCCTACAAAATCATTATTTCTTTCCCAAGTCCTTGGGGTGTTTTCCCATGTGAGGTTTGAATGTGCCTTCAGGCCTCTCTTTGCTAGTAGTACATCATGTGAACCTCTGTAGGGAGGCCCCCATGCATTAGAATTATACAGGATGTGACAGTGTTTAATAAGGGCTGAAAAACTAGAAGCTCTTAGGCCAAAAGGAAACCTCAGAGATACAACCTGCCCCTTCAACTAATACTCCTGAGGCAAAAGAGGAAAACAGAAAGTACTGAGTGGCAAAGATAACTTTCTGACAGGATACTCCTTGCTCACAAAAAAGGGTATGCTTAGTATACCTTACCAGGATGTGAAGTTGTTTCCTGCAGATGTATGTAGTCTGCTCAATCCTGAACCCTAATTTATAGCAGTCATCATCTGGAATAGTCTAAAATCTTACCTGGCAGGGAATGGCAGCCCCCCATTCCTGTTGCACAATATTGCAAACCCCGAGCAGAGCAGACTCCAAGCATGTTTTGTCATAATCGTCCATATTACTCAGGGCTTCCTGTCAACACAAGTTACATACTAGTTGGTTTGGGTTAGAAAAATACTCTATATGCAACTTGCTGCTCAATTATACAGAACTGAGTTGGAGTTTTGAGACTGACAATCAGTCCTAATTCATATTTACAATGAAACAAAAACATTTGTCTGCCTTTATATTTTGTACCTGGAGCGTATTGTAGTCTCTTGTGAAGGGAACCATCAGTTCCCAGAGGGATGAAAACACAACCAAAGCAGTGAATTCCAGTTTGTAGTTGGTTGCCATGTGTTCAAACAGCATGGTCAGGCCATGAGCTGCAAGATGTTTCCGCTGATATTCTTCAGAACCCTCAATTGAGACTGGCCGGGTCATTGAGAGGGACACATCCATCACCACCACAGTCGGCATGGTGTCCCCTTCTTTGTTCTATCAAATGTGCAAGAGGAAATTGCTGTGGAGGAAGAAATGGAAATAAATGCCCACCAGTTTTAACCTTTTTCAAATTAAATATATAATAACATTTTCCTTGTGGAATGTTGAATAATTTTATTGAAATATTATGACTTTTTGGCTTCTAGCCTTTTTGTAAGTTGCTTAAACTTTTAGTAGGAGACTAATGCACCAAGTAAATGATAATAAAATAATCTTAGAAACAACTAATTCCACTTTCATTACCTAGGGCAGGGCCAAAAACTGGTATATACCATATTTTTCGCTCTATAAGATGCATCAGACCACAAGACGCACATAGTTTTTGGAGGAGGAAAACAAGAAAAAAAATATTCTGAATCTCAGAAGCCAGAACAGCAAGAGGGATTGCTGCGCAGTGAAAGCAGTGATCCCTCTTGCTGTTCTGGCTTCTGGGATAGCTGCACAGCCTGCATTCGCTCCATAAGACGCACACACATTTCCCCTTCCTTTTTAGGAGGGAAAAAGTGAGTCTTATAGAGCAAAAAATACGGTAAATAAACAGGTGGTGTTGCAAGGAGAGAAATGGAACCAGAGAGTGAGCTCCCCAGAAAACATCTGCTAAGTGGCAGCTATTAATGTAATAATAATAAATAAAATAAATATTAAAACAAAACAAAAAAGGAACCTAGGGAAGAATTACAAATATGCATGCTGGCACTGTGTGGTTGAGGGATGGTCAACACAAGCACAGCAAGCCAATTAAGGATAATAAAGGAAATACGAGAAGGGGAAAATTGGTGAAGGAAGAGCAGTACATTACCTATAAGGGAGTGGATAGCATAAAAGAGGCCAAAAAATGCATAGAAAAGGAGAGAGGCAGCACCTATTTGGAGTGCAAGGGATGGTAAGAAGAATCTGAGGGAAGAGGGCAAATTGGTGGAAACAGTGGAGCATTACCTAATAATAAGTTCGTGACATTCTGAATCTAAGATGAGGGTCAAGAGTGAATTCCAAAGGGGTAGCCATGCTGCAGCAAAGCCAACAAGGGGTTTTGTAGCACCTTAAAGCACCATCTTAGTGTGGGCAAAAAGAAGGAGGAACGATACCGGTATATGCAGAAAATACGTCCTGAGAAGCTTGCAACCTCTCTCCCATTTGTCAAAACCCTCACAAACTCACCTTTTCTCTGTGGCTTCTGGCTGCATCCCAACTGTGTGATGGAGTCTGAAGCAAACCTAGGTGTGTTTGCTCACATTTAGCCCCTTAGCTGCCTTTGTCTCTTCCTCGGCTGTGGCTGCTTTAACAACAAAAGAAGAGAACAATGTTAAGAATTTCCCTGTTCTATCAGACCAGTGGCCCTTTTAGCCCAGCATCCCGTTCTCACAGTGGCCAACTAGGTACCCCAAAAGGACACCCCACCCCTAACCAGGACCTGAGTGCAAAAGCAGCCCTATTTCCCCACATGCAATTCCCAGAAACAGGCATGCTGCCGTAGAAAACAGAAAGCTGCCTTATACACAGAGCCACACTATGAAGGTCCATCCAGTTCTGCATTGCTTACACTGATTGGCAGCAGCCTACCGGGGGGTTCGGGCCAGCAGTCGTTCCCCAACCCCCACAACCACACCAGGGGGTGTAAAGGACCGAGCCTGGGACCCCCCCCCCCCAGAACTCAAGGCAGGTGCTCCACCACTGAGCCAAACATGTGTATGTCCCTCCCCAACAGTGGAGGGAACGTATAGCCATGGTGGCTGGTAGTTGCTTTTAGGCCGTGAGCAGCTCGGGGAAGGGGCTTGCCTGGCTCTGACGAAGGAAGCCGCACACAAACAACAGCAGCCATCACCATGCCCATTATGTGGACAAGAGAGAAAGTATGTGGGGGCACGTAGGAAGTAGGAAAGAAAAGGGGGCTGGAAAAGGAACTGGGGGGTCCGTCTAATTAGAGAAGGGGGAGCTCCCAGCCCCACTATGTTGGGATGTGTGAGTGTAAATCGTACTTTCCATCCGGGATGGGGACCTCACCCGCGCACCGCCGCCATGTTGGTCCACCCCGTAATTCCTTCCCCGCTGCTGCTCTAACCGCAGCCTTTGGGGCCGGCTTTAGAAAGCGGCCCTTACAAAGCACTTACTGGGCACGCGCGGCTCGGTTGGCCTCGCGCACGCTCAGTTGCGGCAAGTGAAGCTCGAGGGCGGAGGAGGGCATGTTATAAATCGCGAGAGCAGGAGCTGTTTCCCTGCACGGCTTTTGGTTTTGAAAACAGGGATCAGGTTTCCTTGCATCTCCAGAATGCAGAGAAGGGTTTTTTGGGGGGCGGGAGTGGGAGTAATCTTGCAGATCTATACTACAATTTAAAAAAAAAAAGCAACCTTAATTTTTTAAAAAAATAATTTAATATCTTTCTTTTAAAAAGAAGAATGTGCATGTTCCAAAATACACTGATTTATTTATTTTATTTGTTTAGAGCAGTATTTCCCAACCTTGGGTCTTCAGCTGTTTTTGGACTACAGTTCCCATCATCCATAGTTAGCAAGACCAGTGATCGGGGATGATGGGAGTTGTAGTCCAAAAACAGCTGGAGACCAAAGGTAGGGAAACACTGGTTTAGAGCATTTGTATCCCACTATTCAGCCAAAATGTCTCCCAGAGTGTCTTACGTATAATAAATTTTAAAAGTCTGTGTTAATGACGGGAGTCTGGCAATGGGGAACTAGAGCCTTGGGTGGGGTCCATGCTTTTCCTGTTTTGTAAAGATTATTTTCATTTTATCATGTATATAAAAGAGAGAGGTCAATTATAACAAAAGATGAAAATTAAAAGGTGAAAAAGCAAAACTACAAAATAGGTACAAAGTCCAAGTTAAGATGATCAGCGTTATCAGATTATTAAATTTGGTTCCAGATTTGCCAGGCCTGTGACAAGGGTAAGAGCTGTCTTAAAAATGATGGTTCTGCTGTATATTTAATAAAAGAATGCCAAATCATAGAAAAAGAATCTAGAGGTTCTAGCCCTAGTTGAAATCTCAAATTACTTGCTGCTTGTCTTTTGTGGAGGGCATCTCAAAAGTCATTGATTCATTTATTATATGCTTCTCACCCAGTCCACTCTTCATGTGTACTGATGGGGGACGGGTACCATAAAACTCGGGTATTTGATATCCCATTTTCAGAAGAAAAAGAACGGATGATAAAAGTAGATTTATTTAGAAATTTAAGTCCTTCATTTCTTTTCATTTCTTTTACCGGTGATCTCGAGAAACCTCACTGACTTCGTACATCCCTAGAAAGTTTTTTTTTAATGGAAAATTAGTGGGATGCCCATCATCTAACAGCATCACCTAGGTACCTCCACCAGCTTATGCCTGGCGACTTCATCCACAAAGTGCAGCTTGCCAACATCCACATCACATCCATGTACATATGCATGCCACTTGCCTTGACCACATTTGAAACCTCCTATTCACACATACATCCATGAAAAATGCCAGCAAACACTGGTACAAGAATTTTGGAGTTTGGGAGGTTTTGAAGGCATTTTCGGCATAGTTTAACCCCCGTTGCCGGTTTTCCAGGATATTTGCCTGATTTCCAAAAATCAGGACGTATGGCAGCCCAATAGTAAAAGTAATAGTAATATACGCTGCCCATCTTTCACTCTCCATTCATTCAGAGGGGTTACTTGCGGGTACAGTGGTGCCTCAGGTTACATATGCTTCAGGTTACATACGCTTCAGGTTACAGACTCTGCTAATCCAGAAATAGTGCTTCAGGTTAAGAACTTTGCTTCGGGATGAGAACAGAAATTGTGCTCCGGTGGCGTGGCAGCAGCGGGAGGCTCCATTAGCTAAAGTGGTGCTTCAGGTTAAGAACAGTTTCAGGTTAAGTACGGACCTCTGGAACGAATTAAGTACTTAACCTGAGGTACCACTGTACTTCTGAATCTTTTGCTGTTGCCTGAGGCTTTGGTGGCCTCAGTGCAGTGCTAGTTCCTTGAGCATAGGCCTGCTCTTAAGTGGGGAAAACAAACCTAATTTTTAAATAAATGGAGCAGGCAGAGTAGTGACTTCAGAAAAATGTAAGTTTTATGTGGTGCTTGGCATGAGAATACAGGGTGTTAAAGACAGGCCCTTTTTTCAACTAGGAAATGTTGGGGTGTGCAGGTTGCCCTTCTGATATTTGCTACTGAATATTTTAAGATACCGAATATCATCAGATTATGTTGCTGGTACTAGAGCTTTTAAAAATACTTGCGGTACATGAAGCTGCCTTAGTGACATGCAATTCACAAAGGAGTCCCACACAAGTTTCAGTGTATTAAAGGAGATTTTCAGGCTGCAAATATGAGTTTCTATATTTATAAAAAAATCCACTGATATTAAGAGACTTGTGGAACTTTAAATACTAACAAATTTCTGACATAAGGCAATTGTGGTCTATACTAAGCTTATGCTATAGTAAGCTTGTGCTTACTCTAAGTTTCTTAGGCTTTCAGGTATCACGAGACTCTGATTTTCGCTGCAAGACACTGAACCTCCCTGTGGAAACTGCTATTATGGTTACTGAAGTCCTATGAATCTTGGAAATGATGGAGAAACATTGCAACTACTTGCCCTCAATATAAACGTAAGACAAAAGAATGAGCACAAAGATCATGTTCACTTTTCTTTATTGAGCCATTGTAAAATTTTAAATAGAATCATTTTTCTAGGACATTTCATGGGGGAAAACACAGCTTTTTCCATTGTGAACATGGAAATTTACACCTTAAAATTGACCTACAAATTCAAAACAAAAATAAACACTTAAAACTGATATTCTTTGTTGGTAAATAAAATGTAAACATTACATATGTACAAATCTACAACCATTCATTTGTAAAAGTGCTCTTTAGCAAATTAATCCACCAGCTGTACCTCCTGTTTTATAATGCCATATATACACACATTTACATGTAATGAATATCCATTTTCTGTCTTTGGGATAAAGCATTTCCTATTGAAATACTAAAGTCATCTACTTGATAAATCCATTTCTGTACAAAGAGCAAACCTAACATTACAAGGATTATGAACACAGTAAAAAGGAAGAAAATAAGCACTTAAAAGCCTCAAATATGTTTCAGATACCATGAACCATAAGGATAAAAGGCTTTGTTATATTACCAGTAGGAAACACAGAACTGTTCCTAAGTATTAGGACAACTCACTATAAACAGAAGGGAAAAGATTTCAAAACTGCCTTTCAATAACAAAGATTAAAAATGTAAACTCAATCCATGTTTGTTTTTAAGTGAATGTATGGGCCACCTCAGACATATCAGATTTAATTTTGTGTCCGTGGTGATGGTTTTCACTAGAGAGATGCATGGTGATGATTTTCGCTTATCACAATTTGTGATAAGAATGGGGATCAGCCATTCAAAAGGGGGGCGTTGAAACATATTTTGGGTGTGCACAAGCTACTGAGTATGTTTGAAGTAATTCCTTGAATTCTGGCCAAACATGTTAATAGGACAATATCCCCCTCTATCCTTCTCTCTTACCAAGCTAACACACCAGCCTAGAGGGCTTGTTTTTAGTATATACACACTTATGCTGTTAGGAAGTGCTGCAACTGGAAAATTATCGGTCACGTTAATTGAAACTTTGATGTTAAGACAGCAGTAGACACACCCACACATACACACACCCTTGTGAGACCATATTCCCCCAAACAGGTTATACATACCATATATGAGTGAATCTGATTTGTCACTTTCTTGGTATCCCTAGAAACACCAGACAGAGCTCAGGAAGAAGCTCTCCATCATAGCTCTAAAGTGCTATAAAATAGTGGCTTTTACACAGCTAACAGAAGCAAGAAGTTGCAGTTCAAAGGCTGACCAGCACTCTACTTTCTTCTACACAATACAAATACCAAATGACTTATTTACATTTGTGGCAACCACAGTGCACATCTTTTCCTTACACAACATAACTGTGTGAATACAACATAGCACAGATACTGTACACAGAAATTAACACCCACCCATGTTACTAGGTACTTAGCAATGTGGCTTCCAAAGTTCTATACCCACTATATCAGGAGGCATAGCTTTGTCACAAAATTCATGGAGATGACATTCTCTTAAAGTTACCTGTGTTTGTCTGTAATTGCAAGGTGAGTACTGATGTGTGGAAATGCATGAGGAAATTCTCCTATGCGAGCCCGCAGAATTGAATGGAAGCTATGCAAGAGGACGCAGGGGGGACTTATGCAAGAGAAATTCCTAGTTCATTGTGTCCTTAGAGACTACACTTTCAACACACCCAAAGAGGCTTCAGCCTTAAATGTTTTTTTGAGCAGCAGGCCCACATGCTGTCTGAATCCAGGAGCAGATTCAAAAACAGTTTGAGACATGGCAAAAGGGACCTGCTGTTCAAAGACAAAGAAAAATTCAAAATGCCTGAAGTAGCTCTTTGGATTCAGATCTAAGACCAAGTTGCTAAGGCATAGGTTAATAATCCCCATGCAAAATGACTATTAGCATACTAAGAACATAAGAAGAGCCTGCTGGATCAGGCCGATGGCCCATCTAGTCCAGCATCCTGTTCTCACAGTGGCCAACCAGATGCCTGTGAGAAACCTGCAAGCAGGACCTGAGCACAAGAGCACTGTCCCATCCTGTGGTTTCCTGCAACTGGTATTCAGAAGCACACTGCCTCCAACCAAACCTATTAGCTGGAGAAAAACCGGGAGGAGGTGACAGAATAGGCAGCACATCTTCCTGTAAACAAGGAACTCTACATGTATGTGCAAATTAGAGAAGACACTATAATGTTCTCCAGTTCTCAAAATTTTAAAGTATCTGGGTTTGAAACACAAGCAGTGTGAAGCCATGCAACAAAAAATAAGAAGTTGCTATGATGTTTGCATATTAGCAAACAAGCAATGATATCTAATATATCTGATACACATCTTATCTCAAAGTAGATTACATTCTCTTCCCCAACCCACATGATCCTATTGCACCCAAATTTTCTGTTTGGACAAGCTTGTCCTAAATTCCATTTTGGAACATTCTGGTCCACAGATTATACAGTTCTTTCCTTCAGTTTGTATATAAGCATTTTCCCCAAGCGACTTGCCATACACTTTGGCTGGGATCCAAAGCACCATTCCCCCATTCCCACGTGCCCAGAGGTGCTTTGGGTTTGTCCTTCTTAGGCAGCAGCCCATGGAAGCAGAAACACATGACACACCACTTTGGAAACTGCAGGGACTTTTGAAAGCAGATTGTGAAATGGGTGTAGCCAGGATTTTTGGCTTTTTTGGTGGGGGGAGAAGCTCAGTTAGCTGTGTATTTTTATTGACTGGGGGGGGACTGCCCCGTCCCCCCTAGCTATGCCCATGGACTTTGATATGGTATAGGGCAGAAGTAGGGAACATCATAGCCCTGGGCCCTTGGAATTCCACCTGGGCCCACTCCCTCACCGACTCAGCTCTGTGCCCTCTCAGGTGTTTTGTATGGCTGAAATGTGTCCTTGAATTGTGATAATTCCGAGTTGCTTCAAGATGGCGGATTCCGCTCGCGGGAGCAAGGGCCTTTCTGATGAAGAGCAGCCACCTGTCTATGTCCCAGATGCCAAATGGGTGTCAGGTGGCCAGGGCTTCTGCCTATGAATCTTGAAGCAACCAACAGACTAAAACCCCTGGAAAGCCGCCACTGTGGAACAAGAGCTTGCCCGCCTTGAATAACAACACTAGCTCAGATTGGAAGCTGCCAAGAGGATCTGGAAAGTCTGTTTTTGGAAACACTCTTCTAGCAACGGCAAACCTTATGGCATTGTGAAGATTTCAAACATATATATCCAACCCTCCCAAGAGAAATTTTTATGGCTCAGTACAATGGGATTAGCTTCCATTATGAATTTAGCGGCCCTAGTATTACTATCATTTGCCCTGTACAATGTGTTCAAGCCCAGAAGGCATGACAATTTCTCCTGCTTGCCTGGATGGAGGGGTGGGCAGGGTGTGGGGCTATGTGTTTCCCCAGGAAGAGGTACTTGTTCGAAGTGTGGTGCTTTGAAGAGGGCATGTTCAAATATTAAATAAATGCAAGCAGTGAATTGCCAGAGGAGGGGAGAATTGTGACAATTCCTCCTGCTTGCCTGGATGGAGAGGTGGGCAGGGTGTAGGGCTATGTGTTTCAAACCCTCGGAGTTTTGGATAGCTGGAATGTAGCCTATTGAGTCACATCCCTTGTCCAATTTTGACTCTGGCCTGGCCCAACACCTGGGAGGTTTTCCATGAGGAAATGTGACTCTCAGACTGAAAAGGGTTCCCAACCTCTGGTGCAAAGCTTGTTATTTTGATGAGGAAAGGTCCACAACCCTACAGGGCAAATCTTGACCCATTGGAATGCCTAAAGTAGCTCTTTAAATAGCAGGCTTTGCAACAGATTATCTGTATAGCGGTGGCTCCCCAACAGCCAACCATGTCGGATTCTTGAAAGTGACAAATGCACATAACTTATGAAAGCTTCATACAAGTTTGAAATACTTGTCAGCTAAAGTCTGCAATCTTTTAAGTGTGCACTTATGGGGAGGGACAGGAAATACTACAACCTGCACTGCGACTGAGAACAGCATCGATATTTCCACAATACTTTTTAAAAAATGAAAGAGAGAAGGGCTTTATCTGCAAAAAAGACCAGTTGCTATAAACAGCAATATTCTGAGGGAGGACAAAAGTATTGCTTCTGCAACAGGATCACTTGATTCACTATAGTAATTTAAAAAGTTAAAAAAATATGAACTTGCTATAAATAATTTAAAATCTGTTATTATACAACTCTGGTATGAGCTCTGTGACATTTTTAACTTTCTATGTAAACAGTTCTGAAAAGCTTATTTCATTCATGCAAACTTTCAGTACATGATTTTGGTCCATCTCTGCTTAAGCTTTCTGCAATGGACCATTCCGTTTTCTCCCCTACATGTTTTGCAGACACTGTCCACAGCGAAGAGAGCCTACTCTGGCCCACGGCTCATAAGTCATTCCAGCAACATTTCCCCCCTTGGAAATCCTAATTTTAAAACAAAGCTGAAGATGCTTTTTTAAATGGAGAAGGGTGAGAGTCTTTCTGAAGTCTTTTCTGTTTCTTCATACAAACCCTGCTGCAATTCATTAGGTGCAATATTTCTTTTTTAAAGGTACGGCTCCCCAAAAATCTTTCGACATTCCATCACTCCTGTACTTGGAGGCCTATCACAGTTGTGGGTGCTCTTCACCTGATTTACTGTAAGGCGGTCATAAGCCATTTTGTATTCTCTGTCAAAAGCATCTGTAACGACAGGAGGGGGGAGGTTATACCAGAACAATGGAGCAGGTGCCAGAAATGCTTTAGCTTTGGGATAGCTATGAACTAGGAGTGTTTTCTGCACAGCTCCGATTCATTTCTTGGGGCAGGGGGATTTCCCAGTGGACTCTGCTCAGATAGGGGATTCTGAAAAAGGCACTCTGTCCACTGCTGACTTTAGGCACCAACTCAGGAAGCAAACCTGATAAAAATGATTTACTCTTTTTATAACCTTCTTGTCAGATGACCCATTCCTGTATTTCTGTTTCTTTAAGGTTTGATTTTATATGTTAGGTGGTTGTACACCACACAGATATATTTTATATGCTTTTGTGATGTATGAATTATTACTATTGTTAATATTAGTGTCTGGTTCTTTTCTGTAATACTGTGTGTGTGTGTGTGTGTGTGTGTGTTTTCAAGAGACTGATTCCATTTTAGACAACAGTTTTGAATTCATGTTTCACAAAAGAGCCTGCCTGAAGCACTTCATCATACAATTCCTTTTAAAAAATGTGTTATATACAGATTAGCAAGACGAACCAATAACCTCAATTGGGGGCTGATGGATGGCCCCCAAATGGCTTGTGCTTCCAACTTAGTGGTGTTCCAACTTAGTGGCAGCAACAAACAAATAGTAGCTGCTTGCAAATTGGGCTGGTTTGCACAATGCTAAACCATGGGTGCATGCATTAGAATTAAGCCAGAGCAAAACCTTCAGCTCAGAATAAAAATTTCTGCAGCATTTACTCTGAGTTTTCATTAATCCTGAGTTATGAATGAATATGAATAAGAGATTATTGTTTTAAAACAAACCCTGGTTAGTTAAAAAAAAGCTCTCTTCATATTCCATGGTTTGAAAATGGCTTGGTCACATTTTAGTGACCATCAATAGTCTGAGTCAGAGGAATAAACCCATTCTTATTCCCTTTATAAAATCTTCCCCACTCTTTTTTGCCTGAAGGTGATCTTCACCGCACACAGGCAAATAGCTATTTACGAGTCTGGCTTTACAGAAAAGAAGCAACTAGGTTTAAATTATTATACTTCATCTAAACAGGATTGTGAAAGATGCTTTAAAACAAAAAGTATCCTTTTAAGTCTTGAAGTAACAGTTTACAATGACTACTTTTATGCGCACTTAGCACAACACAACACAACTTGATGGCTTACCTATATCAATGTTATCCCTTCCAAGCGCAACAAGAGAGAGAAATAGTATTTCTCTATAAAGGCTCCTAAAAAAGATACATTGGAAAGTGTTATTTTAAAAACCACAATCTTATATGAACCTACTGTACTTCATATAATCCGGACATTCTTCTCCACTCTAAAAGTAGTGATTTTTGCATTGTTATTATTATTATTATTATTAACTGGGTCATGATGATAGCCCTGCCAGGTCTAGAAAACACACCATGAGGTGAAGGGGAGTTCTCACTGTTAAAAGAGATTGGAAGGATGGATTGCACCTGTGGCGTTTGCCTCCTAGGATGGGTCAAGGAAAGGGTTAAAATGGGTGTGATGTGATTGGCCAGTGAGAATGCAAGGGGGGGAGTAAAAGATAGAGTGGGAGGTTTTGAAAAGTCAGTTGTGGTTTGTCAGTTGGGAGTTGAGGCTTGGGTGTTGGAGAAGGAAGAGGGTGGAATAGGCAGTGGGTTGGTCGAGTTATTGTGAGAGAGTGAGAGGAATTGTTAGGGAGGTAAATAGATAGTTGGGAATAATTCAGTTTGAAGTTGTTAGGAACTAAGATTTAAGAAACTGACAAGGGAAAAATAAACCGAAACCATACACTTATTCCTGCACTTAAAAATAAACTTGATTATTTGTTTATGTTAACAACTGTCTGGACTCCATGTGTCCCCGTGAGAAGCGGGGTGGTGGCAGCGAAGAAAGCAACCGCAGTGGTGGCACAGGGTCAATAGACCGTGAAACGTCCAGGGGCCCTGTGTGATCGCCACAGCACCCTACTCTCCTTGCCAACCTGGGCATAGAGGTTAGGTCCAGATGAAAGCTCTACTCCAAAACATCTGGGGTGGGGGAGGCACCAAGCTGGAGAAGGCTGTTCTACTTTGTACTAATTACCATATTTTTCGCCCTATAGGACGCACTGGCCCATAGGACGCACCTAGATTTTGTTGGGGGGGGGGGGAATAAAGGACCCCAGCCCCCAGAACAGGAGCTGGAGCGATGGAGAAGCTGCGTGCAGTTTCGGCATCACTCTGGGAGCTTGCCGGGCTGGGGGGATAGCTTCCTGAAGCCTGGAGAGCGAGAGGGGTCGGTGCGCACCGACCCCTCTCGCTCTCTAGGCTTCAGCGAAAGCCTGCATTCGCCCCATAGGACGCACACACATTTCCCCTTCATTTTTGGAGGGAAAAAAGTGCGTCCTATAGGGCGAAAAATACGGTACCCTTTTTCTTATTTATACCACATAGTGGGACTGCAATTGACACAAGGTTTACATTCCCAGGGACTGCGTGCAAAGGCAGAATCACGCAAAGGCAGAACAAGCCCTGGAACTGTCCCTGCCATCCAAGATTTTGAGAATGGGGCTGCCTGAGATCTCATGGGAGTCTCCCACAGCTTGGTAAGCAGGGTGGAGGGTTTAAAAGCTCTTTCTGTTAAGGATTTTTGTGGCATGGAAATAATTCTTAGGCCCTCTGCCTTAACAGGCTCTGGGAGGCTCTTGAGAAGACTCCCAGAGCCTGATAAACAAGCTTGCTCCTCTATCTATCTATCTATCTATCTATCTACAGGGTGAGTCTTTTAAAAGAGGCCCCGTGGAACATGTGTACTCTGTATCCACGGAGCCTGTTTTAAAGGACTCACCCTGTATCTATGTCTGGTGATCTGCAGAAGCTGCAATCACGTTAAGTACATGCTTTTGCAGTGCCCTTGAGAAAGAGATTTTTCCCCCAAAATTGCCTGGGCTCTACATAAACACTGTTTTGTAATGCCTGACATTGCTTCTCTTTGTTCTGTATTGCCTCTGGGGTTGATCAGGGCGCCACTTTGCTATGTTTCCACATTTTTTGTGTGAGCCATGGCGGTTTTGCATTGTGACCCACTTAGGAGAGCACAGTGAAGTAGGCACGATCAAAATGCAAAGCTAGTCCAGCTTGCTTCCTATTCCAGCTACCTACATCCAAAGAAAGTGGAGCAGAAGCTCTGAAACACCTTGTCTCTTTGAAGCAGCCAGGATGTGAGGGGGAGAGTCCCTGCCTGAATAATTTTCATGGCCCTTCCCCCATAACAAATGGGAAGAATGAACCACTCTGGCTGCCACCCTCCACTGAGTGAGAAAGCCTTGATGTTTAATAGTGCATTTGTGATCCTCACTACTGCTTTGCCAAATAGGATACACACAAGCACACAGCACTGTGGCTGCTTGGACTGAGGGCATAGGTTCAAGGAGTCCGGTGAATTGGTCTGGCATCACCTGGAGCTGCAGCATTGTTGAATCTTATCAGATGTGGGCATGATTTGGGTGGGAGACCACTGGAAAGCCCACAGGACTGGATATGCATTTAAAACATTTTCTTTTGTGGGGGGGCAGTGATTACGTTCCAGGGTACACTGTGAAATAATAACTGCCACCACCTCTACAAGAAAGAGTGCAGAGTGTTTGTTCTAAAGAAGCACTCAGGTATCAAACACATAGCACAAAATGATGTTACAGCCCATAAGGCATCCTATCAAGAGGCATCCTTCTTCAAGATGCAGAACATCAAAGCATTGATACTCTCAAGGGGATGAATGACTTCCTCCTCTTACAACATACTATAGGCTTCTTTTTAACTGTGCTCATTTACCTTTGCCTTTTCATCTGTGGCCATTTGTTCAGTCTCTCTAGAATCTGGCTCATTGGCCCATAGACATCATTCATCTTAATACTCTTCACCATGCTTCTTAAGAGCTCCTGGTTAAATGAGCTGTCATCGTTCTGCAGTAAGCGAACCATTGGGTAATTTTGTGCTGGGGAGAAGGAATAAAAAGGAATATTTAAGAAGGAAATGAAAAACAGCAGTGACGGGGTAGGGGGAATAACAGCTGAAAGGTAAAAACAAGGATACCTTTTAAGTTGGCTCTGCAAAAAAAACACTTGTCATATAAAGACAGAATCAGGATAAAGGGAGTACAAAAATAAAGCACAAAAAAGCAAGCCATAAAAGGGAAGTTCTGGCCAATAGCATATAAGAGTTGCAACCAAATGGGTATTAAAAGCCAATTCAAAAACAAGCATTGAGACCAATGCAAGGTTTTACTCAGGTGACCCTGCAAGTAGTGGTGGCTGGTGTCCATTGAGACAGGTGGGGAGGAAGGCAGAGAAGCAGGAGATGCAGAACCAATGACAGGTGGAGCCAAGAGATGCTAGTTTAGCCTGCATCTTCTTCCCTGCAGAGTTCCACAATGACAGCACTGAGACCAAGGTGGAGGAGGAAGCTGGCAGCCACAGCCACCTCCTAGGCTGGATATAAGGCAGGTAGATGGAAAGGCTAGCTGGGTCTGGCAGAGGGTGATGGGGCAGTGTCTCCATTTGTCTTAATGGACCAGCCACCTCTGCCTACGAGGCAAATCACCAACACAACTCCAATGGTTCATCTTTAAAAAAAAAAAAGGATAGGAATTTAACAATTGAATGGAAAAAAGGCTGGAAAATAAATTTGTGCTAAGGCAAGTACACTGTAAGCCAAAAAGTTACTGTATAAAATATACACACATACACAAAATAAAAAAGCAACCTGAACAGTACAGAATGTAACACTCACTCTCAAACACAAGTGTTTGGTTTTGACCTGCAAGACAAACAGATTAGCACAATCAAAATCCCCATTGCTTATCAGCTTAAGTTACTGGTGGTCGTAGTGAAGAATTTGTTCTAAAAACAGCACACAACAGCTTCCAAGCTGCATGCCGGTCATCACTTACTCTGTGCATTCCACAGAATATAGAGAGGCTGCCCTGGATCCTTATGCAATTTCATGTTGTCCCACAGCATCTGAATTAGAACGTACTTGCTGTCCTCTAAGATGCAATTCCTGGGAATCTGAGCAATAACAACACAAAAGACAAGACTGAACATTATAGTAGGGAATTACAGAACAGCATCAAACTTCCTTGATGCCACACACACAGTGGGAAAGGATAACAATTCTGACTTTCGGCTATCGCATTGTAAGCTTCTTCTCTGCTAGGGCCCCACTGAAGAGTTATGAATACCCTGGCCAGAGGTGAAAGTGGGTGTGGCAAAAGGCAAAAAAGTAAACAGGATTGAGACCCTAGCCTGTGAAGGAAGGTGTAATGTGGTTTTTCGCTCTTTGTTCCCTGCAGTAGTATGGATTTGGACTGGCCCCCTGTTCCTGTGCCATTGTCACAAATTGAACTTTTCCCCCCAGTGCAAGGAGCAGACTCCTCGATCCAGATTTGAAACACAGTGGAGGAGGGGTAAAACGAAAAACAAAAAACTATGCACAGTCCCCTGGCACCTACTATTTACATCTCTGCCAGTCCCCTGCACTGGCTACTGGCATCTCAGCTAGTCTGGTCCAGAGACTAGACATGCACTTATTTTCCATTCTTGAAGCATTCTGCAAGGGTGAGCAGAATACTGCTCAGGCTTCAATTTCAGAGATCTAGCCAGCATGCTTTCATTATGAGGATATCAACAGGCTCTCTAGAATCAGAAGCAATCCCAGAACTCGTTCAATACAGGTCTAAAACAGATTGGTAGTTCTCTCTCTCCCCGCCCCAAAACACATGCATGCACAGTCCCAAAATCCCTGGGGTGGGAAGCTGTAGGAGCAGAGAAAAGCTGCAGTCGGAAGGCACAAGGTTTATAATAATTTGTCAAGCCCTTAAAACAAATGTACAGCCATTTTTTCATACCTTTGAATTCTTATTGCAATGCTCAGAGGACAGTATTAATCCTGGTAAGTTACTAGGTAAGTCCAGGCGTCGAAAATACCACACTAGATTCCAGAACACAATGGGATGGTGGTCCACAAAGTCTGGCACTGTTATCACATGATCCCCTTCATTTTCTAATAAACTTTCAAGCTCCTTCCATACAACAAGAGGACTCAGGTATGGGACAGTTATGGGCTCTGGACTCTGCAAACGCCACTCCAACCCCAAAGGATCCTATTGGATATATAAAGAAATAAAAAGAAACTTTTTTGTATTTATTATTACATTTCATCTTTTCTCTGAGGAGCTCAAAGTGACATACATGGTCCTCTCCAACCCCACCCTACCCATTTTACCCTCACAGCAATCCTGTGAGGTAGGTTAGGCTGAGAGACTGTGACTGGCCCAAAGTCACCCAATGAGCTTCATGGATGTGTGGGGATTTGAACCCTGGTCTCCCAGGTTCTAGGCTGACACTCTAACCACTACCCCACATTGGGTCTCATTTTAGCTAAGCTCTATTTTAGAGGTTCTTCTTCAGGAGCTACTAAAGTGGGGAAGAAGAGGCAGCCTTCTCAGTCACAACTCTCTTGAGAACTTATCCTGGCGCTTACACTGATGTCCTTTAGGTGCTAGGAGAAGACATTTTCATTTTTCCAAGCCTTTTATTCTCCGATGGGCTTTAATTTGCGGAAGGGCCATGGCTCAGTGTTAAGAGCAACTGCTTTACGTGCAGGAAGTTCCCAGGTTAAATCCCTAGCATCTTCTGGTAGGGCTGGGCAAAGATCCCAATCTGAAACTCTGGAGAGCTAATGCTGGTCAGTGCAGACAATACTGAGCTAGATGGATCAATGTCCTGACTTAGTAAAAGGAAGCTTCCTTTGCTCCAAATGCCCTTTTAAGTCCAGTATCATGTTCTCCCAGTGGTCAACCAAAAGTCCCAAAGGGAAGCCCACAAACAGGACCCCAGTGCAACAATGCTCTTTCCACTTGTGATTCTCAGCAACTGGTATTCAGAGACATACTGCCTCCAATAGTGGAGGGAGAACATGGTGGCTAGTAGCCATTGGATAGCCTTATCCTCCACGAATTCGTCTAAGCCATTCAAATTGGTGACTATCACTGCCTCTTGTGGGACCAAGCTTCATCGTTTAACTCTGTGTGACACTTCTGGGATTATACCATTGGTCAATTATCCCCCCTTTGGTAATTATTAAGCAGGACAACTAGCACCAACATGGTAAAAGCAATTGTGCTTTGCAGAATCTTTGATTGCTCTGAATATTCCAGTTAGGGAGGCAAGAAAGAAGGCCTAAGTACTCACAGCTGTCCCCTGCAATGTGGTAGGCAAGCTCCCAGTGGGAACAATGTGACTGTGCTTGTGATGCTCTGTTTCCTCCACCTCCAGGGGACTGAAGGTACTCATGCTTCGAGACAAGGCATGGCTGGTGTGCTCAGTCCCAGCAGTATTTTGCCTTCTTGGAGGGATCTGAATGCTTCTGGCACAGGTGCTATCAGGCTCTTTGGATCTGTTACCAACAAAAGAATATTTGTATTTGTATTTTTAAATTTTACCTAAAACCACATATTTAAAAAATCAACATCTCCCCCCCCCCAACTCTACAATAAAAAGAAAAGGTAAGGTCAAACACTGTCCTGTTATTTGCTGTTCCAACACACTGCATATAGATTCCATCCTTCAATAAAGTTGCTTGCCTGCTGTCTGATAAATATGCCATACTGCTAACCAGTTCTTAGGTGGGCAGAAAATAGACTTCAGTCTAACCACTAAGCCAGAACACACAGTTTTTCTTATTCATGTATCTGAGCCATTTCATGACAGCCTCCTCCCCATTTCCCCTGCATCTTCTAAAATTTATCTAACTGATGGGCATAGATTATTACCATGCCACTGTTGATTAATAAAAATTAGCATAATGATTCATGCTGATTTTACTGTGGCTTTCTAATGGGTATTTTGGGTAGACTGTTGCTTTTCTGATGTTGCTTTATGGTTTTTATTTTTATCGCTAAATCGGGCCAAGGACCATCAAAGTCAGCATCCTCTTACCCACTTTGAGCAGTCAGGATGGAGTGGGCAACCATGACTTGCCTGTGAGCATTTATTAAAGTATTATTAAATGCCCACAGGCATGTCAAGTGTTTTTTTTTTCTTTGACTGAGTCAAAATGTGATGATTTTACCTATTTGAATGCAAGTCATCCTGAGCAGGTATTAGAGATGCTGAAAATCCTGATGTGGGATCAGAAATGCAGGACTTTGCTGCATGGTTGAAAAAAGATGATGGAAGCTGCATGTTCTCTGAAGATGGACTGGATTTCAGGAAATATCTATAAAAAGTACCAAAAAAAATGTTACAATTAGACAACACACATTTGGAAATACTGCAAGCAAGAATCCAATGGCAAATAATCAGTTACCTTCCAGGACCCCGTAGATCTCTGATTTCGATGTTCAGGGAAGGCAAGAATTGGTTTCCGCAGAAAGGGCATGTGGTGTTAAGGTTGGAATCATCTGCTGTCCAGCCTGCCATGATTTCTTCATCATGTACAAGACAGTCACAGGTATGGCATCGTGAACAGCTTGAGATGAGGACCTGTGGAAAGCACTTCATTAAAGCCCTCAGTGCGGCTTTTGTCCCCAGTAGCAAGAGAAATCCCAAGTCATACCAAACTGCAATAGAAACCCAACTGAATTCATAAAACCCAGAGCTGGGCTGAAAGCGCCTCTCGGCTCTGCATCCTATTCTTTGGCTGAAAACTTCAGGGGGGCTGGAGATTCCCATTTCAAATTGACCACCAAAGGAAATCTTAAAATATAGTTGGAAATGTTTGTAAATGTCAAACTTGTTTTGGTATTTTAGATTCATTCATTGAAGTTGAAAGTAAATAATGTATCATGTATGCAGATGTACACAGGGTTTGAATATGTTGCATTCTGATAGGTTACAGTGAAACACCAAGTAAAATTTTCACTGTTTTTCAGGTTCTGGAGATGAAAACAGTCCAATTCCAGACGTGTTTTTTTGGAAAGCAAATCTGAATTCAGTGTGGCTGACTTCTAAGTTAAGCATGCACAGAATTGCAGTCTTATAGCTGAACTGGCAGGCTGGCTAACAAAAATGCTTGCTTGTGGACTTGTTTGCAAGGCAACTTCAACCATTTCTTTGTCATCTGCTCTTACATTTACATGCTGGAACTAAAAGGGGCTGAGCAAATAAGTAAATGTGCTCTCAACTCCCAGCCTTCCTGAGCAAAAACTGCCCTCATACCAATTAAACCAATTAAAACGTCAGTTGTCTAATCTACTAATTAAGCTAATTAAAGATTGCAGGCCTAAAAAACAACAACCAGCAGTTCAGTTTCAACACATGAATCCAGCAAGGCACGAAGATGTTCAATTCAAGGTACTCAGAGATCAGCAACCTAATCCACCATCAGCATATCCTCTTTCTGTTAGTGACCTTGTTTTAAGCCAGGGATGTGGAAGCTTCTGCCTTGCAAGGGCCTTTGGCCCAAGGGCGGGGGGGAAAGGAATGAGCAGAGAAGTGAGGGAAAGACACCTCTTTGCATGCTGTGAGGCAAATTCAGTTTGCCTCTGGGGACTTCAATTGGACAGGCAGAATGTTTTTCTCTCACACACAGCTTGTTAATTCAAAGCAAAGAATGTTGGGCTGCATTCTCTTCAGCCGGCTGCATAATGGAACCACAAGTAGCAACACAGCCTGCTTCTCTGTTAATTAAAAAACAAAACAAAACCGACCCTGCTTGACCTCTCAGCATACAGAGACTTTTTGGGGAGTCTTTCAGTCTGGGGCTCCTGGGCAGAAACTCCATAAGAGACCCCAAGAAAAAGTTCACAGGGGGGGGGGGGAGATGTTGGAATTCCACACCCCACAAGAGCCACAGGCCCATCTCTACAATGTATGGCTGCTAACTGAGCCTCACACCATTTTACACTATGTTTGGCTGCCCCTGAACACCACCACCATCATCACCACATTTCCTGTAAAGGATGCTAACAATTCAGCTAGGTACAGCAAGACTTGTTTGACAACGTGAGGTGCTGCGAAGATCTGAACAAGGTGCTGATGGTAGTGTAGGGATTGCTGCTGCTCAGGCAGCCTCTTAAGCAGGTCATATGCCAGGCTCAGGAATATTCTCCAGGAACCACTGTCACGGCAGACAGTGAAGTGTGAAGGTGAAAAGGAGTGTGGAACTTCCCTTCTCTATTGGTTTGGTTCATTCTTGAAAGGAAGAATAACACCAACCATTCACTTGCATGTACCATTTCTCTCTCTCTCTCTCTCTCTCTCTCTCTCTCACACACACACACACACACACACACACACACACACAGGCACATGTAGACCCAGCACAAAGGAAGGAAGTAGGTCAAAGTGAGGGTGGGAGATGAGGAACAGCTGGGCTCTGTGCAAGCATTGTGTATGTGATGTCACATCAGTCAATAAAACACCCGCTGCTCACTCTCATTCCCTCTCCCTCATCCTTATCAATGCTAAATAACAGATACCAAGCCAAGATACAGTGGTACCTCGGGTTACATACGCTTCAGGTTACATACTCTGCTAACCCAGAAATAGTGCTTCAGGATAAGAACAGAAATCGGGCTCCGACGGCGCAGCAGCAGCAGGAGGCCCCATTAGCTAAAGTGGTGCTTCAGGTTAAAAACAGTTTCAGGTTAAGAACGGACCTCCGGAACAAATTAAGTACTTAACCTGAGGTACCACTGCATGGAAGGAAAAAGAGGAAGAACCAATTTGTATATAGGGTTTTTAAATCTCCTAAATACTTGCCCATGGGTCAGATGAAACCAAGCAGCAGGCCAGATCTGGCCTGTGGGCTGTAGGTTCCCCACCTGTTTTAAACCCTTTGAGATTTAATTATCTAGTCCTGACCTTTCCAGAGCGCAATACGGAGTTCTCCAACATTCAGCCGATCCCCTTGAGGACACCCCTCCCTGTCACAAAAATTTAATAAGTTGCCTCAATGGAAGAAAAAGCAGCTATGAGGATTTTGCTGCACTGCGGTGTCAACAAATTAGCAGCTGAATCACTCTATTTTTAGAGCTGACAAATACATTTTAGATTGATTTGCTGGCTTCTTCTATCAACAGCTTATCAGTGGGTATCAACGATTGCTCATTTGGATAGTAATGAGGCTTTTGAAGGTTCATTTGAAAGAGTAATGAAGGTCCCCTTAGCAGTAACCGACAGAAAATCTTCCATTAATATTAGAAAGCTACATTTCTGAACTGAAGGGTCACCTAGATTTTAGAAACTGCCCTAAAGTGATGGCCATTCCACAGGGCAAACTAGAAAGTATATGAACCATCCTTTTCATCAGAACTAACACTAACTTAAGCAGGGAAATGTAAAGATGAGTGGGGATAGAGCAGAGAGCTCTTTGATGAGGCAGGAGTCTCAGGAAATCAGATGTAGAACAAAAGATCTGGATCCCATGGTCCCTTGTCTGTTTCTCGCCAGAAGGAGGAGACAACCTGTTATCTGGATACCTCCTCCACACCAAACTGAGAAAGCGAGTAACCTATCCTTTTTGCTAGTGTAGAACACAAGCTGTTTAAAAGGGGGAAATGCTGTACCTCCAGTGCGTAATTCTGGAACACGCTGGTGCTGCTTGTACTGCAAGATGATACCAGCTCTGATCTGCCAGGCAAAGGAAACTTTGAAAGAGAGCCTAAAAGGCAAATAGATACTTGTTACTGCAGAAGGAAATGTTAGACTGACCCACGATGGTCCTACATTGTCATGGAAAGTACAATTGTTGTAAACAGCTGTCATTTTTTATGAATAGAGGTATATAAGTATTTTATAAATAAAAATAAATAATAAAAACAGAAACACATTCTTAGAAATTGGAATATTACAAACAAAAAGCAGAAGAGAAGAGAATGACAGGAGAGGTGGTCATCCACAGAGAGACAATAAAAGTTATTGCAAATTAGACATGATGTGACATTAGTTGCATGAGTACGCTGCTGTTGTTACTGTGAAAGTAATAGCTAGGGGAAATCTTGAGTAGCTTTTTGTGGATAAGTTTAATTTTCTCTCTCCCTACCACTATCTTGTGCTGTTGTTAAATAGAATTAAACTGTTATTATATGTTTTGAATTTTACGAGATTTTATTGATTTTGTTTTTTGCGATGTATATTTTTAATGGGAAATGCTTTGAGGCCTGCATGACATAAAGCAGGACACAATTCTAAATAACTGTTGTTGACATCTGTCTCTCTCAAGAGACAAGGGAGTGCATCTCCAGGGATCAAATCAAACCGCTGCATTAGCAGCACCGAAGTGAGCTCCTCATGGCGCAACCCTGGACAGCGTGTACCGAGGTCCTGGACTGCCCAGATGGCAAGACCCCTCCGCCTCACTGATATAGTCCAAAGGAAAGCAGAGCAATACGTTTGGCACCAGCTTGGGTGAACGAGTTGCTGGAAGGAGGCAAACAAGACGCCACCCAACCATCTTAGGGACTCCACTCCAGATCTGTGTAGGGTTTACTCCTTAACGTTTTCTTCTCCTGAAGATATCCCATAAAGCAGAGGTTTAGGATCAGATTTTTCCTTCTCCTAGAAGGGCTACCTTTCCATGTTAACGAGCCCCATCTTTCCCTCACTTCCCTCCACAGCATGTGCAGAAACTGCCTTCTTGACCATTGGACCCACTATTGGTCTCATCCACCCAATCTGCCAGAGCCTGTCTTTGTATGCAGGGGAAGTCCCTAACCCACTGAGGGTATGAGACCCATCGGCTACCCTCACCTGGTTTAACTGGCAAGTTGAAGCCATTCCTGGGGTGTGGTCGCTGTCACATGCTGCCAGCTTCTAGAAGCCGCAGGTGACAGCTGAGTGCAGGGTGGGGGCCAAAGGTGGACAAACTACCCCAGAAGGAGCACAACGTGTCCCTCACCAGAGGTACTACCCCTCCCCTAACACCCCATACACCTGTTACTAAATAACCAAAATAAAATAAATAGGGTAAGAAAGGAAATTTGAGAAATTTAAGGAGAACTCTTACCGGACTGAGAATAACGCTTTGATGTGCCACTATTCGAAGCTGAACTTTCAAGACTTGTCCTACTCAAGCCAATTCCCTTTAACACAGAGGAGGCGTTCTCTTGAGGAGAGGAGTTGCTTTCAAGATCATTGCAGACGTCCTCATCAGTCAGGGAGGCAGTTTCTGAATCAAGGGCCCCAAGGGATGAAATGCTTGCTCGGTCTGAGTTTTGATCCTGAAAACAAGAATAGGAATGTTTTCTGTGCTTAAAGGTCTTATAGGAAGTATCTGGAAGAAACACCACCATCAATACCAACAGAACCAAGCTGGATCTTCTTTTAGAATAACTGCTTTGAACATCCAAGTTGACTTCTATTAACTGGTAGTGAAAAGCTGAGTGCCAAGCAACCTGACTCATGTATATAGTTAACAAATGAAGACTAAATATCTCCTGCAATAGTTATCATATAGATGCCACTTTCAATGTCTCATCACATTCCAAAATTTATTGGCTGGTAGAGAGCAAAATTCTTTTCCCTTTTCAGGATGAAAAATTTGATCAACAACAGTTTACTTGTCCCTACAGTGCAAGAAGACAGAGGGCCCTATCTATTTATTTTGCAGCCATTTTCCTTCTCTGTGTTTGACATAACTATTATTTTCTTTCCTCTTGGAGTCTCCCAGAGGAAAGTCAGGTCTGACAGTCTCAGTGTGATTTACATGCACCTGGCTCTCAAATCACAGGATTTGTATGCATACCAAAATCTTTGCTGAAAACATTTTTATCATCTTAAGTGACAGGGAAAGTTTCTCACACACCTGCACTGCACAAAAGAGCTGCACACCAGTTTGAAAACTGCTCTACTACAGGAGCCATTTTGGCTCCCCTCGCACCCAGCAATGTTTTAAGATGCTTACCTTTGTTGATGCCGCATACGTAGTAAACTTTGAGTACCACTTGCTGGCCTTCTCAGCAACCCCTTTCCCTGCAGAAAACATGCTGGTCTTTAGAACGTCAAAGGTAGGTGTTAGCAGTGTATCCAAGTTGAAAGCAGTTGGAGAGGCAAGAGCTATTGCACCAGCTGTATCCTGAGATTGTCCCCTGGACAAATTATGAGGAGAAAATACTGGAGAGGACCAAAGTCTGTCCCTTCCCCTTTCTTCATTTTTTATGTGGTAGCTTTTGGATTTGGTAAGGCTTGCCGGTCTGGGTGAGTTTGGAGGAAGGCTAGATCTCCGGCATGGCTGAGCCAACGTTGGACTCCTTTTGTTGGTGTTCTTGTCACTGTAGGCTTTTTGCAAATCTATGCTTGGCGTACGGCTTGTTAAGGGGCTGCTCATATTGTTCATATACATTTCTATTTCTTCAGCTAAATCTCGCCTTGCAGACGGGGTTGAGGCACTTCTGTCCTCATCGTCATCCTCTTCCTCTTTCTGTTGTTCTGTCTCAGCAGCCAGCAAGGAAAGTGGATCAAATCCCATCTCAACACCAGTTTTCTCAACAAGCTTTACTGGAAAGCTGATGGCTCGCTGAATCCTCTTTGGCCTTTTATGTAACAGCTTCACAGTCTTCACTGAGAAAGGTTCATTATCCAAATCTTCCAAATCAAATATGACAGGAGACTCTGTTTTGTCCTCATAGGGAGCATCCTCATCACTGGATTCTTTCTCCAAGTTACCTCTCTTACTGGGTCCCAAGGAAGACTGTCTGATGTTGAGAGTGTTAGGCCTTTTTCTCTTCTCAAACACTTTGGAAAGAATTTTTGCATCCACTCCTAGTTTTTCAACAATTTGTTCTGGACTTGCCTCCTGGTTAATATGGTTTTTCATGAGTTCTATCAAAGCATCTCCACTCAGATTACGGTTCCTGTTTCTCCAAACTATCCGTTTCTGATCCAATTCAGTGGCATTTAAGTGCCTATTTCTTAAGCTTTCAACTTTAGTAACTCTTGTTTTGTTGATATCCTCAAAGCAAGAGAATAACAATCCTGCAGAGCTTTCTGTGAGGGGGAAACACACACAAATTCAGGGAAGTGGGGTTACTTTAGTCACAAAGCAAAGCAGTGCAGAAATTGCCATAAAATAGACATCTCTAACATGTTTTATGATAGGATGGGGACCCTTATTAATATGGGGACCATATTAATAGGGAATCCTGTTAACAGTCCTGGAAAAAAATATCTAGCCTTCTTATGAATGAATGCATGGAATGGGATTGTTGTCTCACAGAAAATAAATGATTCAAAACCATCAATTCATAAGAATCAACTGCACCAGCTTACCTCTGCCGATCTCTCCTGCCGTATCTGCTACTTTGCCAATTTTATCATTCAGGCGAACAATCCTTGACGCAGGCTTAGCTCTATTCGAATTTTGATAATTTAATGAAGGAAGGCAGTCACCACTTCCCTTTCCACTTTCTACTTCAGATACTGTATACACAGACAATAGACATATATCACTTGTTAAGAGATGAGCTTGCTCTTAGTAAATGCTAGAAAAATACATGCATTAACCATAAGCCATTTCCCCATGTTGTTAGGTATTCAAAAGTCAAACTAGCATGCCATGCAGACTCCCTCACACTTCTTTACTGCTTGCAGGGCAGGCTGGTTTACATATATTACATGTTTCCATATGATACTGTGCATGTGTGCAGATGCTAGCATGGTGCATTATCAACAAGGGAACATGGCAGCTGAAACCTGAGCAGCAGAATCTCTTAGCAGTAAGTAAACATGACAAGTGATTGCCCTATAGTGAGGGAGGAGGGCAGTGACAGGAGGCGATATTGCTTATGCGCTTATTCCCAGCTTAGACTGGTTCTCCAACTACAGCCATTCCTGGATTGGGATAGCCTCAGTTACCCATACTCTGGTGGCCTCCCACTTGGACTACTGTAATGTGATCTATGTGAGGCTGCCCTTGAAGATAGTCCTGAGGCTGCAGCTAATACAGAAAGCAGCTGCTAGGTTAATAAGTGGGGCAACCTAATGGGACTAGGTGTCACAGGTACTTAAGACACAACACTGGCTGTCAATGAGCTATTTGGCCCAATTCAAGGTATTAGTATTAACACCCAAAGCCCTAAGTGGCATTGAACTCAAGTAGCAAAACAGTGCCAAGGGGATTTCCCAGTTGGCAGTGATGTGTGACAGTGCCGTCTCGGTGGGGCTTTCCCATCTGTGGAAGGCCCTCCCTAGAGAGGTGCTTCAATCTCCCTTACTGTTAGAGGTTGATCTTAACTGGATTTAGAAGTTTTAATTGCATTGCTTTTGCACTGTTATGTTTGCTGCCCTGGGCTCCTTTGGAGGAAAGTGCTGGGTATAAATTTTAATAATAATAATAATAATAATAATAATAATAAACAGCACCACCACACAATTTAACATTGATTTAGAAATGTGTGTGTGCGCGCGCACACACACACACACATCCCTGTAAAAATCTAGGTTCTTTGATCCGTTATGCAACTGAGTTACAAAGTCTTCACGCTCTTCCCAGAAGCACACAAAATCTGTACTTTTCACCAGAGGCAAGAATCCAAGTTTTTCATGTCTGTTTTAAGACTCATAATGGATTAAAATCCCCTGTAGGCATAACCATCTTTTCAAACCTCTTAAATTCAAATGTGCATAAATTCACTTTATGAAACCATAGAGGTTGTTATAGTTCTACATCATATGCATTTGCTCCAGTGAGCATTCAGCCAATAATAAAAAGGGCTGAGAGAATAATGATGAAGAAAGAAGACTCTTTCTTACTGACTCTCTTCCTTGTCTTTGCATTTGCCCAGCAGTGCTTGTGGAAGGTATTCATTATAATTTTATGTATTGCATTTTAGTGCATTGATAAACCAAGGCACCAAGGGGGCTAACAATTAAAAATACTGACACCAAAAGGTGGGGCTGCCTCAACAGTTCTCCCAAGCTGCTGGTAGTCTATGACGCAACATGACACAGAAATACAACAGTAAAGGGATATTCAAAAAAGAGGCAGTGCATAAAAGTTGGAATCAAAACAAAGGAACAGAATTCAGGCAACATGACAAGTATCAATATTTGATACTTACAAGAACTAGAGTCACTCTCTTTCTTCTCTTCCTTTTGCTCACCATTCCTCTGAGCAGTGGCTTTCCCTTGTTTAGCTGCTGCTTTCGATAGCCTGTATAACAGATCTGAATGTTCCCCTATCATAATAAAAAGGATAAAAAATTAACAATACATTTTTTATTTTAAAAAGAATGCCAAGCAGAAAGGGAATAATGGGATGCTGTTGCGATGAAATACATATAAAGGTGATATTGTTTGTAAAAGTGACCATTTGTTTGAATGAGGAAACTCAGCAGTAGAACATTTCCAGAAACTTGGGGGACTTTTTGGTGACTAAAGACTGTCCTCAGTTAATTGGGCTGTTCTGCTTTTAGAGACTGCCTGTATTTTTGCATGACACTGATTATTAGAAAGAAGACCCTTGGTTCCAAAGCCTGTCTGGCTGCAGTTAGGAAGGATGTACAAAGCTGTTTGTGAGAAAAGGGATTTTTACCCCTCTGAATTATGAAATTCAATAAGACCAGTGCTTGGGGGGGGGGGCGGTGGGCGGACTCAAGCACTGAGTAAGACTATCTTACCAGATGAATCTAGACGACAGCCAGTAACTTAATCTCTGCCAAAATGTCAGTCTAGAATTTATGTATTATGGACCACTGTGACTTCTACAGGGAAGAGGCATGGTTCAGTGGTTGAGGATCTTCTTTGCACGCTGAAGGTCCTGGGTTTGGTCCCCTGCGCCATCTCCAAGCAGAGCTGAAACCATGGAGAGTTGCTACTGGTCTGTGATTAGTGCTGACCTCAATGGACCAATGCAGCTTCCTATATGTCTAATATTTTGAGGAGTAAGATAGCAATGCGATAAATCTTTAAATATTTGTTCCCCCTGGTTTTTCCAGAGAGACCCAGGATTCTGACCATTCCTCTTCCATCAGTGTCTCTTCCTCATTGTGTCATGTAGCTCATCACATTTTCAAGAGGTACACGCAGCAGAATGTGCTACATAGCTGAGGCCCTATCATTCATGTGAGTCTGGATAAGACATCCCTGGTCTTTGTGTCATCCATTACAGCAATTACAACACTGAATAGAATATGCTGCATAAATTAAGACTGATTTTGAAAACTGGGCATTTCTACCTATTGAGAGCAGCTGCATTTGCAGAGCTACAAACCAAAAGACGCATAAAAACTCCTACCAGAAAGAACTTTGTGGATGCCATTTGCAGGTTGCTTCCTTAGAACTCTTTTAAACTGAGCTATTCCTAAGACAACATTTCTTATCTTTGTCCACAGAAAATAGCCACTTCGATTGCTTGACGGCCAAGTACTTTCCAAAACAGCCTGTAATAACAGTAAAGGAAATTATTTAAATCACACAACCTAAGGATCTTGGAGTAGTACACTTTCAGTTATCCCATTCTATATTAAAGCAATCCAGTGATCAACCTGTTCCAAAAATGTCATGGCTAAATAGGATTTTGAGACCTAGGTTTCCCTGGTCTCATTCTGGGCAAGACCACCTGCACTATACATTTAAATCAGTATTGTGTCACTTTAAATAGTCACAGCTTCCTCCTAAGAATTCTGGAAACCATAGTTTGTTAAGAATGCTGAGAATTATTAGGTGACCTCCATTTCCCTCATGGAGCTACCATTTTCCAAGTATCCTGGGAAGAGACATTTTGATTGTTAAACCACTGAGAACTGTGTTAAAAACAGAGAACAGATGGATAAAAATCCAAACCATGTATGCAGTCATGCATACATATACTCAGCACTTTTTCCCTAAAAGAATGTTTAGGGGTGCTCTCATTGTCCTACTCATATTGAAATACTGCCCCTCAATGAGGCCAAACTTAGATTCACAAAATGTTTAGGGCTGGGCATCCCCCTGAGTCCCCCCAGGAAAAAAAGCACTGCATATACTATGGTTTGCTGAAATCAGACATTGGCCAATTGATCATTATCTTTACAAAGAATTATTTTTCCAGTACTAAAATGCAAGGCTTTCAAATAATTAACAAATATTTACCCTATTATAATAACCATATGTAATGGCATTGGGGTCAACTCCAGCTTTTTTCATTTCAAAAAGGACTCTCACTGCTAGCACAGGCTGGCCATATTGTCCACATAACTGCATCAACACCCGGTAGCATACCTGGAAAAAAACAAGATTCTCCTTGTCAGATAAAATAATTCACAAAAAAATAAAAAAAGCACAATACAAATTCATTCTCAAGAAACTGGCCAACTTAGGGCCATCATCATATTTCAGAAAGGACATCCATTTATGTCAGGATCCCATCTAACCTAGACACTGGAGAGACCTCTTCAAAGGAAAAGGCTTGGGGCCTCATAGAGAACCCTAAAAACCTGGAGGAACTTGCAGCAGTGCAGAGGTGGCCAGAAGAGATCCATATTAGGGATTCCTGGGCTCCCACAAGAACCCCTCCAACCCCATTCTGAGCCTTTCCTTCATCCCCAACTCTCCCCCACCATCCCACAGGCCTTGGAAGCAAAGGTGACACCAGATTCAAGAGAAAGTTCAGAGTTGCTAGAAAAGCACCTGTTTCACTGCCAGACAGCTGTATTGTGAAGAATCTACTTGGGAGGCAAGCTGCAAGCAATAACCCAGCAGAGGTCCAGGAAGAGGAAATACTGGTGGTGACTATAAATCATATTTCTGCCCCTTTTGAACTCATCAAGTCACCAGCTCCAGAACTCCCTAGCACAGCTCCTGAATCGAAGCTCCAGTTTCCACACCAGGTACTAGACGTAGGCAATTTACCTCGTCAGGTGGATCAATCTTTTTCGAGTGCATTTTCCGCAGCACATCATAGGCCGTCCTCAAAGCCCTCACTTTGGAATGGCACACCTTGACATAGGCAGGAAGGCAGATAAACCAGAGGCCATAGCAGTGGCGCAGCAAGCACCTAGACCACATCTGAGGGATGGAGGAATACCTCTTGGCTATCTTGTGGGCCGACTTGATTTCCTGCAAAGACACATTGAAAATATTGTGTTTTAGGTATGTTACACTTTTTAAATCCTCTTCACATCCACAGAAGGGAAATAAGCATGAGGCAGATCCTCCCTTGAATTATTTCAGTAACAGCTCTGCAACTATCGACTGCTGCACATTCTTCGCTGAATTGTGGAACAAATTCAGTTGGTCTGCAAGACTCAGTGGTTGTCTGGCAATACAAACAACTAGCAGCTTTTCACGTGGTCACAGAGAACCTCAGGGCCGAATTAGATGATACACAAGGGATCTGTGATCAGGTCTCCCAGTGTTTTCTTCTAAGCTTAAATACAGCTGCTAGGGGGAGGTGGGTGCAAATTGGATCAGGACTATAGTGCTAGGGAAGTGGGTTTATATTTATTACTCACTTTCTTCAGAAAAGGGAACTTAAAGCCACTTATAAAAAAATATCAAAAACAAGCATAAAAAGAAAAAGAAAGGCAACATTAATGTATTTAAAAGACCAAATCCAACACAGCTCCGCTCGACTAAATGATAAGCAGAAAATTGAATCCAAAAGCCTAGCAGAACAAGAACATTTTGGCTTGGCACCTAAAAACAGACGATGGTGCCAGGTGTGCCTACCTGGGGAGAGTGCCTCCCCTACCTGGGGAGAGCATCCCAAAAAGTGGAGCCACCACTGATATGCCAATCAGTTTGTGGTGGCTAATTTTTTTATTTAAAAAACTATGTCAGATAATCGAGCCACGAATCTTCTGTGTTTCATCAAGCCTGACCCTCAACTCTGGTCTGGTTCTTCTACATCTTAGTCTTCAGACTGAAGACAAGCTATTATTGGCCTATGCTGGCTCAAGCGCTCACCAAACTTGTGGGTTTCCTGGAAGATGGTGTTCAGTACTATGTTTTACTTTGGCTTCTGCAGCCTGCTTATCTCCTGATGTGCAGGATTTGGTGGCCTAATTCAGCAAAGGCTATGCCTGGTTGGTGAGCTCTGACACCCTCATTAATTCCACTGTTGCTTCATTTCTAAAATCAGAAAACTGGTGTTTCTAGTTCATAACTGAGAAGACACAAGGATGACTAATACACTTAATTTGTTTGAAATGCAAACTATTATCTAGTGAAATCATTTGAGGGTGACAGCATGCCAGCATCACCGCAATAGAACATACATATTCATCTGAAATGCAACAGAACGTGGAGTGCATTAGAGGGGAAAATAATCTCCTTAAATGGTCGCTCAAACCACAAGACAGATAGATAGATAATAGAAGTCAAGGTGTCGTTATCTGAATGTTGAACAAGAGCAGCACAGTAGAAAAATAATTACTGGGATAACTCGGTCATTACCCTTGCTGTACAACCAGCAGGTGCTCAAAAGAATTTTCATTAGTTAAAGCATGAGTTGGGCATATCACTGTATTTTTACATGCCAAACAGCGCTCACAAGAACAAGAGGCAAACAAGGTTAAATGACTTAACTATCCAAATTAGATATTAAACCTGTTTCCAGCAGGCTGCAGACACCAATAACAAAGAAGATGCCTCCCATACAAGGAAGAAGCCCATGATTATCTGCTTCACGTCTAACTCTACAGTTCTTATTTATTTATATACTGCCATCTCGTAAAACATTGCAAAGGGTGTATAGCAATATATGTATAAAACAAAACTTTACAAACAGTACAACAACCTACAAACAGTACAACAACATCATGAAAATGACAGGCTAATCAAAATGTTTTTAAAGGCCAGTTTCACAGGCTAGTTTTAGATGCCTGAAACTGAAAAGCCTACCGAATCACTGTTGGAAGAGTGTTCTACAGCATGGGACTGGGGACACCAAATGCCCAATTTCTAATTGAGGCCAGTCTTGTCCTTCCCGCCATTTTGAAAGCCCACTTCTGCTCAATAGTTGGGACTTGAAAACGGTATGAGAGGGTGTCTTATTGGATGAATCCCGTGAGGTGGGAAAAGAAACTCTTTTTAGAAATTGAAGATTCCTAAAGCAGAAAGATTGGAAATCTAAATCTAATATAAGCATTGTATGAATTTTGTTAGTTTTTATTAGATTTTATTTTGTGTGTGTGGTGGTGCTTTTTGTAATTGTATTTTAAAATGTTGTAACCTGCCCTGGGCCAAGGTGATTGAAAATTATTAATGGGTTAGTCACCAGCAACTTGATGGATTAAGTCCCCCAAATACCAGAATTTTGGTTTGTTTCTAATACTGCATATAATTTAGTAGCCACCTTCCAAACTACTATCTCAATGTGATTTACAGTACACATAAAATAGATGAAAACAGTTCAAAGCAATTTAAAACAAGACTAGACAGTTAGAAAATAATTGATAGATTGACAAATGCTTCAAATACCATAACTGTGGTTCGCTGCTAGTAATAGTGACTAAATAAAACCAGCAAGGAAGGTGAGGAGCAAAAGAAAATGGAAAAACATTGTTCAGAAGGACAGAGGAAGGTTATCTGAGAAAAAGATACAAACTGTGAAGGAAATGTTGTTTTAAAAGTGGTTTATCATGCCTAATTCTACCCACAAGCACTTCTGTGCAACAGCTGCTGTGGATAGCAGAGGGAAAGAAAAAGGAAATGTGAGATTAAATTATAGCATGGAGTCCCTAGGGAGGCTGAGATCCTCGTTACAATTCAGTAGAGGCACTCAAACTAAGTTCATATCATTGACAAGCAGAGGTTTATAGAGCACCCAAAAGCTGGAATAAATTATTCCCGTATAACACACAAATGTGCATTTCTGGATTGCCACAAGGCTGCCACTCCTTTTACTTCTTTTTCTTTTCAAAAGCCCATTGCTATGAGAATACATCCCATAACATACCCAATGTTACACAATGCCTGCACTTATTTTCATTATAGTGGTGTTGCTGGGATGTCTGCCTCTTCAACTCTTCAATGCAAACAGTTTACAAAGCACTTTAACTTGCTGTGGTGTTTGCCTCCTAGGATGGTTCAAGGAAAAGGTTAAAATGGGTGTGATGTGACTGGCCAGTGAGAATGCAACTCCCAACTGACAAACCTCAACTCCCAACTCCCAACCTCAACTGACTTTCAAAACCTCCCACTCTATCTTTTACTCCCCCCTTGCATTCTCACTGGCCAATCACATCACACCCATTTTAACCCTTTCCTTGACCCATCCTAGGAGGCAAAAGCCACACTTGCTCTTTAAATTTCCTGAGTTTTTCTCAAAAGCAGCTTACGAGGAAGTATGGGGAAGCTGCTGTTTAAGAGATAATCTAGTTCAAAGTCCCAAAGGGCACAAGCTTGTTACATATGTGACCCAGCTTGTTGGGTTGGGAGAGAGGAAGAGGTTGTGCATAAGAACGTAAGAAGAGCCCAGATGGAGCAGGCCAAAAGCCCACCTTGTCCTGTTCTTACAGTGGTCAACCAGATACCTCTGGGAAGCCCACAAGCCGAACCTCAGCCCAACATCAGAGTGGGTGGGTATCCCAGTATGATGTTGGACCACAACTGCCATTGTCCCTAGCCAGCAGGACCAGCAGTCAGGGATGATGGGAGTTGTGTTCCAGCAGCATCTGGGGACCCTGTCCCTGCCTCCCAAGGCTAATAAAGGCTGATCTAAAAAGTAAAGTAACATTACCGTAAAAATTAAAAAAAATGTTCTTTCACATTTAATACTATACTGGAATGCATTTCTTTTAGGTAAATTATACACTGAACTATGTGTAGGTATTCAATAACTCTTGCTGCAGCCTGTTCCAAACCACATAACTTTTGTTATGTGTTTTATATTGTAATTTTATGTTGTGAACCACCCTGAGATCTATGGATGAATGGGAGTATACAAATTTAATAAATGGGAATGAATGAATTAACTGCGCTCTCTCAACTGTCCATGGCAGCCAGCAGCAATTTGCTGTAACTAGCCCCAAGTTTGAAGAGACTGTAAAAAGCTCTGCAGCAAACTCCTTGGGAGAAACAGTGAAACCAGGATACACAGAACACCGAAGGGTGCCGCATGCTTACTAAGTACCTGTTTTGTTCTCCTGAACATTGGCAACGGGCTGTTGGGACTGCTGGCTTTTGAAGACAATCTGCTGTTCTGTATTGTCAGGAGTGCCTTAGGCCGCTCAAACAGATCTTGCCGCAGCACAGGAAATCCACTATAACTGAAAAAGAAGGGAGACGCCATCTTATTTTATTTACTTATGCCCCAACACCATACAGAGGGCTTTGGGCCATGATGCTGCTTTGACTACAACTGATATTTTCGTGGGCTACAGTTTTATTATAGGAGTAAAAAATTGAATAGAGAACACATAAGCTTGCTGTACTTTCTTTGTTTTTTCAAGTAAAAACCCTGACCGGGGGTGGGGGGGCAGAAAGAAAAAGACATCCTTCAAGCATTTATTTACTGAGCGGAATCAGCATATAGTGGTTCAGTAACTGACCATATTTGGCCCTCTGACAATTGCTGTCCATCTTCATAATTGAGACAACTAAGAGATGAGGAGGGATGAATGGAGGGACTTACAAAGTTGCCTGGTACTGAGTCTGGGCTATGGTCATTACTCTTACTGGCTGTGGGTCTCTGGGAAGTGTGTGTCTTAGGCAGAGCAGGATCTTTCCAGTCATGTGTTGCCTGGTCCTTGGAGATAGAACCTTCTGCACACAAAGCATGCGCTCTGCCACCAAACTATGAAATTGCCGTGAAAAATGGACTAAATGACAGGTTAACTTGGGCCCCCTCTTCTTTGTATGACCCTTCAGTAAAACTCTTTCTTGAGCAGAGATCTATATACTCACTTAAGGCTGAGTATTTAAGTAAGGATTTTTATTTTTTTTAGTGTGCTATTCAATTAGAGTGACAACTTCATTAGTATTGACTGCATTTATGCCATGAACATCTGAAAAGCTTATTTAGTTTCTAACGAACAAAGAAAGAGCAGAAGCCCATAAAAATCAATATTGACCTGCAAACTCATTTGAAAGAGAAAATTAGATTGCTGGATTTTTTAAAAAAGGACTTTCAGGAAGACCAAAAGAAACAAACAAACCCACCAACCACCAATTGGTGGTTGTCAAAATAAGCAAAGGTCTGGTGTTCAATCTGGGGAGTGGATGGTGGGTGAGATACACACACACACACACACACACATATATATATATTGTTTAGGCCAGGTATAGCTATTACCTTCTACTGGTACAGCAGGTTTGACACATAAAATACTTTGCAGCCAGCACAACTTAGGGACCAGCATTTTGTCAGGATTCTTGCCACATTCCAAAGGGTTACCTGTACTGTGATGGAACTTCTTCTCCATTGGGAAGGTGGGGGATCTCTGGGGGAGTTATGAAAACCGTGTGCTCACTCTTGTATGATTCATCCAGTTCTATAAGCCGCGTGTCACCCGTCCTATCCATATCTACCTGCATAAAATAGTTTTAAAATGTATTTTATCTCAAGTACAACATATGCTCACATTTTGGAAGCAGGGTATTGTTCATACAATGGTGTGTAGAAAAAACAGTTGCCAATGATACAGTAACATTAGGGTTTTTACAATCAAGTGGAATGAAATTTTTATGAAACATTTAGATAATGTTTCCTGTGTTTTACTGCCATTATTTGCAATTCCCCCACCTTCGGTCTCCAATCTCTTTAAAAAAAGAAAAAGGAAAGAAAAAGGCTGCGTCTTGGACTTCTTTTGAAGAAATTTAGCAATTCAGTATAAAGATGAGAGGGTTGTTTTCCGCATACTGCTTTCAAAGGCTTTGTTGGTCTCAAGTGATATCCCTTTCATAGAATATTGTCATGCCTTGTTTATCTTGGAAGTGATTCCAGCAGTCAGCTTCTCACAAAAAGTGATATTTTTCAGCTGCTCATTTTATGCTATATGTAGAACAAGGAGACAGGACTAGCTTGGTTAAGCATGTTTCAGTGTGAGTGTGTGTTTATGTAATAAATACATTGTCATGACACACAATGAACATACTTAACCAAGCTAGTCCTGTTTCCTTGCTCTGCATAGGAAAACCACTGCTCCCTCTGTAAAAAGCCAATTTCCTCACAGGATCCTATGTCAGGGAAGGCTGCCTACTGCCGAGGAGCTCCCCCCCCCCCTTCTTGCAGCAGAATTGTCTATAATCAATAAAATGGCACTTGAGCTGGCCATCTTTCTAGCATATGGCAGGAAAGAAATGGCCAATTTCCATAGTTGCTGAATTTCTCTCAGGTGTGTGACATGCGCTTTATGTTGCAACAATTAAGTCAAGGGTACACCTGCAAAAAAGCAAAAGCCACCATCTTCAGGACGTTTTGCAGTTTTCAGGAATTTTAGGGGCACATTAGTGCCAGACTGAGTGTCAGCTGTGAAGATGTCAACTATATGGACACTGACAGATTTAATAAACTCTTTGGTATCAGAGCCAATTAGATCAGTCTTTGCCAACATCGTGCTCTCCAAATGCTGCTGATCAACAACTCCCATCAGCGACAGTGGGCAGTGTGGGGCCATGAGAGCCACTCTAAATTACCTAGAGTTGCCAAATCCTATGTTAGCAGAGTGTGTGTTGTCAGACATGGTTCAATGGAGAAGTATGTCAGCCACACTTACTTTATTTACACAGTCATCAAAAAATGCAAGACTTGCATCTTTATCACTGACAAAGGAGCATTCTTCAATGAAGCGAATGAACATTTGTGTCTTGGTCATCATAGTGTAAAACTTCTGATGTGAACGGTCACGGCTTTTTAAGAACCCTATAAAGTTAAAACAAAAACCCAACATTTGATGTTATAAACGTGGTTGGCAGGGAAAGCAAAGAACATATACTCCACTAAGAAAAGGAAATTAAATAAACATTCCATATGGGGTCCCCGCTACCATCGTCAGGAGCCACAAAAGTGCAAGAAACTCAAAGTCTTGTTGAAAAACCTCCAAAAACTAGACAACGAATTTAGCCTAAAGCTTAAGTACTTAAGCCTAGGTGAAACCATGGTAGGAATTCCAAGGGATGTTAAATGAACTGCAGGAAGATACTGAAATACTGCCTGGGCCTAAAACAGACAGGTATGCATTCACAGAGTCATAGAATTATGGGGCTGGAAGGATCATCTAGTCCAACCCTCTACAATGCAGGAATCACAGCTAAAGAATCTGTGACAGAAGGCCATCCAACCTGTTTAAAGGTAAAGGTAAAGGTACCCCTGCCCATACGGGCTAGTTGTGACCGACTCTAGGGTTTGCGCACTCATCTCGCTCTAGAGGCTGGGAGCCGGCACTGTCCGAAGACACACTTCTGGGTCACGTGGCCAGCGTGACGAAGCTGCACTGGCGAGCCAGCACCAGCGCAGCACACGGAAATGCCGTTTACCTTCCCGCCGGAGCGGTCCCTATTTATCTACTTGCACTTAGGGGTGCTTTCGAACTGCTAGGTGGGCAGGAGCAGGGAGCGAACGGCGGGAGCTCACCCCGCCGCGGGGATTCGAACCACCGACCTTACGATCAGCAAGTCCTAGGCACTGAGGTTTTACCCACAGCACCACCCGCGTCCAACCTGTTTAAACACCTGCAATTCAACTAAGTGTTATTTTCAATGGGTCTACTCTGAGTAAAACTTAGTTGGATGCAATCCCTTTACAGCTTCCCCCTTGCCAGTCATTTAAACCAAGCTACAAACTGGAGGAAGGTATAACAGTCTGCTCCTTTACCTTGCAGCTCAAATAAGGAACTTGCATCTGTTGCTGTTTCAGAAGGTGCTTGGGTAATGGGTCTTAGATATGACCTGTAACCTTTTAGGATAGAGGCCATGAAACAGAGAAACGCCTCCTGGATTTCCACATCTAACAGATGCAGCTTCTCCCCTGAATGGAAATCATAGTCATTCATAGCCAGCTCCATCAGTGCGTCATCTCTTGGTCTTTGCTGCACTGTGAATAAAAGGACGAAATATGAAAACATTCCCAGTATTGAGTTAGCATTTCCTTTCTGCTCCACAGGGCTTACTTCATTATCCCACCTTGCTAAGTTACTTATGCTACTTATAAGTGGCAAGCATTATTGCCTGTCTCTTTCTGTCAAGATGATTCAAGACCAATAAACTTATTTGCATCCTCAATGTGTTATTCAGAAGCGCGTAGCATACAGTCACAAATGGAGGCAAGTTTAATTTTGCTTCAAGAACTGAGACACCAAAGAATGCATATCCTACCATCCCCAATGACTACCAAACACTTATATTGGCTGTCTGGACAGCCTCTCTGTGACATTAGAACAGCTGCCAGGCTAACATGGCCCACCCTGACATCAGAGCACATCAACTAAGAGAGGCTGGGAAAGCAGAAGGGAGAGACACAGAGGAAGCAAGCATAAGGTAGGGAATGCAGAGCAACCAGGAGGGAGGTTTGGCAATACTAATATCCCATCTTACTGGTGGCCTCTTCACTAGTTCCCTAGATCTGGTTTAAATAGTGGGATACAGCTATTAGCTATGGCAGAGAAGGATGCAAATCACTAGTCTCCAAGATAGACAAAAGACTCAGACAAGCACATTTACTTTTTGCAGAAAAGGCGTCGCTATGGAAACTATGACAGAATTAGTCTGCGTGAAAACACAGTGATATGCACATAGAAAAAGACAATTTATGTAAGCTTTTGAAATGCATACATCAGTTAGTGATATAGCTTAAGCCCCCAGGGTGAAATCTGCCAAGGACTGCTCCTGTGTGACTCCTGGTTATTTCAGTGGAATTTGCATGTGGCTCTTGATGCACACTTATATCACCTCAGTGGAATAATAAAGGGCTCAAGAGAAATAACATTTTTAATAAAGGAAACCACTGTAGATACCTCTGCTCTGAGCAAGAGTCTAACAGATCTTATGAATTTATCTATTATATCAATATGCTATAGTTCCTCCAAAACAACAAAAACTGGGTACATGGTTCTCCCCTCCCCCAATTTTATCACCACATTGTCCCTGTGAGGTACGGTAGGTCAGGCTGACAGATATCAACTGGCCCAAGGTCACCCAGGGAGCTTCACGGCTGAATAGGGATTTCAAATGTGGTCCCTCTGGTACTAGTCCAGCACTTTGACCAGTACACCATACTGGCTTTCTAAATGCATTTATTTATGTTTATCAATAAATAAGAAACAAAAATAAAATATAAAGCAGCAAGAATGTTCATTGTAGCAGAGGTAGTATAAAACAGAATGTATTTAAAGTGCAATTTAAATGCCTGGGTGAATAAAAAGGTGTCAGGCACATGACATTTTTAATATTTGCAAATAATTTTTATTTGATTTTCAAAGCTGGACATTTTAACAAGCCCAGCTTTTCAAATACTTAACATTTATGCAACCTATTAAACAGTAATTCACAGAAGTTCCAGAAAGGTAGCCTTGTTTGTTGTTTGTGCTGCAACAGACTTTTGTGGGACTTTAAAGACTAACAGATTTATTATGGCATAATGATTTGTTTAGCATTTAAGATGCCACAAGTCTCTTAGTCTAATTTTGTCAAAAATCATTGGAAAATTTCAAAATAATGAAAAACCTATTGTGATTTTGTCTGGGTTCCTCTAGGCAAGCATGGCTGGTTGAGCGCTAAACTGAGCTATGGTCCTTTCCCAAATCACTATCTGTTCCATCTGCATAGAATAAGGAACACCATATGTTTCTCCCCTCTTCAAAGACAGCTTTTTCACTGGATTCCCTGAAGTCCACTCCTGCTAAGTAGCACAACAGCTTAACCATCTTAAAGCATGAACGACTACAACAAGCCACTGCATATGCCAATCTCTGTGTCATTTTCCCCACTTACATTCTGCTAGCTGCTGATACAAGTTATTTAGAGTGTTCATCAGGTTTTTACAGGGTTTCTTTGGTAAGATCTTCCATGCAATATTTCTCTTATCTCCTGGTCTGGAATAAAAACAGAGGTATTATGCAAAACATGGTATTTTGAAAATACAAAGCAACAGCTAAAAAGTGTACACATAAACGGTTATCTAGGTATGGAAATCTTTATTTATAGATGGCAGTGTATTTTTAAATATGCTTGTGAAAAGATGACATCTGGCAAAGTGTCCTTCACTGCACTCGGATTATTCAAGCTTCTGCTCTCCTCTGTTGCTGTTGGAAACCTTGCAAGCATGATTTCCCTCCTCCTCACTTCTTTCTGTGGGAAGCACCCAACATACTGTTTGTTTCTATTAATATTTTAAATCTTATCTGGTCCTCTGCTTCCATACTAATTGATTCAGTTTCTCATCTCTCAATTCCCAGCCTTGTTGCCTCGGCTGATGGTTTCGTTTCAGTATTTCCTTGAAGCATGTGAGAGTCCTAAATATCTGATACCCTGACACCTGTATGGCACACTCATAACAGCTTACTAATATTTTGGTTTGGACACGAGTAAAGTTAAACAACCACTCCTGCTCTCCTTTTTATAACTGCAATTGTTCCACAGCAGGCATGTCTAAAGTCCGTCTCGGGGGCCTAATCCAGCCCGCCGGCGGTCGGTTTAATCCGGCCCCTGTGGCAGTTTATTTCCTGAGGTAATACCCTAAAAAAAGCTCAACAACTTCAATCCTATTCAATCCTTAAAAAAGGTTAACAACTTTGGTTGGCCATTTGGTCGGCCCTCATGGCCCTTCACTTCATCAAATCTGGCCCTCTTTGAAAAGTTTGGACACCACTACAGCATAATGACTAGGCTGTGCCTCAGGCAGGGGCATTGGAGCTTTGGTGGTGAACAGAATGACTGGCTGTGAATGAGCTGGGTTGCCTTTCTCCTAGCCCCACAATTTGGCCAATCACAGTGGCTGGGAAGAGGGCAGCTCATGTGGGTGGTGAACTGGAGTAGGAACAGCCCTGCTCCTGCTTAATATAGGCGAGAGGAGCCCAAAAAGCAGCTTAGTTTGTTACTTTTCTCCTCTATGCAACTGCTGTGGCTATCTAGCCGTAGCTGGTTTATAGTAACGCTCTGCCTGGTCTCATTAGGGTTTCTTGCAATACAGCTACATAAATTTTGCCATGCACTTAAGATGACAGGGCCAGGAAGTAACTGAACTTCCCTCCCAGACTGATCAGGCAGGGGGCAAGAGTTCATTTTTCTCCCAGCAAAGGTTCGCAAGCAGTTGCTTTTGGCACTGATGGTGGATTAAAGTCACAACTGGTGCAGGGATAAGGAAAGGCCACAAACCATTCTGGGGAGGCCATAAAAGGAACTCAAGAAACTGCACAACAACAAGGACCAGGCAGTGAGTCCAGCATTCTGTTCTCAGAATGGCCACTCTTTCCCCTCAGGGTTACCCAGCAGTAAGGTGGGTGAAGAATATGGACTGTCGGCAACAACTGTCTTGTCCCTCTCTTCTCTGCTAAATAATGGGAAAGTTGTGGCCTGCTCTATACCCAACTCTTGGTGTGCATTTCAGTGATTCTTCACCCAACAAAAGTTCTCAAGATCCTTTAAGGCAACAGTCAGGGGAGCCAGTGGCCCTTCAAATTTTGTTGGACTCCAGCTCCCATAAGCCCCAGTCAACATGGTCAATGGCCAAAGACATTGGGACCCGGGGTCCAACAACATTTGGAAGCCCGCTAATTCCTCACCCATACTTTAAGGGAAAACAGTTATATAAGGCTTATGCAGTGGTACCTTGGTTCTCAAATGCCTTGGTACTCAAACAACTTGGAACCGTAAACCTGGAAGTAAATGTTCTGGTTTGTGAACTTTTTTTGGAAGCCAAATCTGCTCCATTTTGAGTGCCACACTTCTGTTTCGAGTGTTACGCTGAGGTCTGTCTGTTTTTGCTATTTATTTTGCATTTTTGTTTTTGTGGTTTTTATGTTTTATTTTTGTGACTGTGTGGAACCCAGTTCAGCTACTGATTGATTGTGTGACTGTAGTACATTGTTTATTGCTTTCATTTTATGGATCAATGGTCTCGTTAGATAGTAAAATTCATGTTAAATTGCTGTTTTGGGGTTGTTTTTAAAAGTGTGGAACAGATTAATCCATTTTGCATTACTTTCTATGGGAAAGTATGCTTTAGTTTTGGAACACTTTGGTTTTGGAATGGACTTCTGGAATAGATTAAATTTGAGAACCAAGGTACCCACTGTATATGACATTCACTTTTGACAAATGATGCAGAAATGCTCGCTTAATTCCATGTCCTTGATGGCACAAGTTCCCCCTTCCCAAGTCATCAGTGAGATTACCAAGATAAACCATGTTTATATACTCCAAGAGAATTGCAAGTTGAGAGCAGTTAAATTAGTAACAACACTGGAACTTGCCCATGAAATTTGTTTCCTTTATTTTACAAACACATTTCCTCTGTACTCTTCCCCGCTAAGGAAGACTGCAAAGTCTAGACCACCAAGAACTGCAGAAAACTAATCTCAGTTCTGCTTTCAGGGTGTGTGGTCTTTAAGAAGCACCCTTTGTTCACATGAGCTTTAAGTACTGTTTTTAGGAAAGCTAACTGCCTTCCACAGTACTATGAGGATTAGTGAGACTATTTGCAAATTACTTAGAATGTGTTTCATGTATTGGCAAAGGCAAAGTGCTGAGGTACCCAATTTGTCTGTGCGATCTACTGATGCATGATTTCTACAGCAAGGAAGTGCAAGAAGAGAAACTTAGGGTGACGAGGTTAGGTTGCACTTGCAGGTTTATTCCTTCATAACTGTAGCACCATTGTAGGTGGTATAGTGGTAAAACAGGTGAATCAACAGCTGGAATGTGTGGAGCTCAATACATGGCTTTATACTCCCAGCCTCAGTCCCAATATGAAGGTATTACTGTACTGGTTTACATTACTCGGCTATTCTAAGGGTCCCTGAGATAAAATACACGTAGACACTTGAAATGCACCATATACATGCTAGGTAACCGTAACCATTAAGTGTGACTTGTATGCCTCAATGAGCCATCATAAATTTAATGCCATAGATCATCACCTCTGACACAATGATTTTCAGAGGAATCAGATCACAAGTTCAGCTGCAAGTCATCCGGTGCTGTGTAATCAAGTGATGCAAATGTGAAAGGACTTGCAGTTTCTGGTAAGCAGAACTAGATGAGGTAGGAAACAAAAATTCACCACTGTGCCTTCTGCTGAACTATTACAAAATCACACAGAAAAGTTCTCAATGCTTACTGTGAAATGGTGTTTGTATCTAGGTCAACGCAGCTAACATCTGGTGGAGGGTCATAGAGATCAAAGTATCTTGAGTCAATTCCTACTATGAATGGACACGGCGCACTCAAAACATCTGCCAGGGCTAGAGGGCAGAGAGGAATGTACGGGCAGGGCCAGTGGAAAGGAAATATCATCTTTAAAAAAGAGAAAAGAATGTATGCATTGTATATAAGCAAACAATTGTGCTTCAAGTTAAGATAACAATCACAGACCATTTTCCACATATGAAGCACTTTCACCGTGAACATTCCCTGCAGATTTCAATTAATGTCAGTGCAATGTTGTAGGGAAAATGCAACAACTCCTATACTTTAAAATGCTAACTACTAGGAGACAGACAAAGGGACAATCCTCCAGGCAGTGATGGCTGGGGCACATTGGGATGGGTAGGGTGGAAAGCCGGGAGCCCAAACAGTAGGTGGAGCCCAGAGCCAATGATAGGCAGCCAACTAACTCTCGTGCCATCCCTAACCTCTTCACTGATGAGTTGTACAAAGGCAACACTGAGACTAAGTAGGAGGAATGCTGACAGTCAGTGCCACCCTCTTACTTACTTTCTTATGTATAGGGAGGGGAGAGGGGTACAGGAATAGAGGAAGCAGTCTTATACTGAATCAGACCAATGGGTCTGCCTAGCTCTACACTGTCTAAATTGACAGGCAGCAGCTCCCCAGGGCCCTTCCCCCACTGCAGTGTACAAAACATTTACAGATGTGACACAAATCACTGCACACTGAGGTTAGAAGGGCTGTGCCCCATTCGCCCTAATGGACCACTGCCTTCAGGGAGCTTTCCTGTGCAACCCCTGTTGAAATGAATGGGAGAGGACTCTGATTTACTTCAATGGAACTTGTACAGAATAACTTCCTGAAGGACTGTGCCCAAGGATTGTTACACTCGCAGCAGCCCATCTGCATAAACATCATTGGAAGGTTAAAAAAAAAAACCCACCACCACCACGAAAAAAAGCTAAATATTTAACACATGACCCCCAGCACGGAGCAGAGGCCAGGACCCAAAGGATGACAAAGCCTTATGCATGGGGCTTGTGCTAGCTCAGAGGAATTTTTGACTTTATTTCTTTGAACAATTGACCTTCATGCTGTGTGATAAACAGCGTTTGAAACACCCCCTCGGTTTGACATGCAGCTGGTGTTCAAGCAAAAACAGTCTAAAGCCCCTGGGTCCACAGAACCATTTCTATGCAGCTGTGGATCCTGGTCATTGTGGCAAAGATAAAAGATACATACCAGTTCATTTCACACTTGAGCAAATAGGGAATGTTACTAATAAATACCGGGGAAAGTATTAAGTTCCTAGGACCAGGACACCCTATAGCCATTTAACTGGATAAAAACAAATGCTACTTACAGAGACAAGTGCTTCTGTTACACTGGTAAGGACTGACGGTCGTAAAGAATGGATAAGGATTTTATGCTCCGTCACCGCAAATACAAGGAGAGTTACTGCATTCTCTGGTCCAAGGTTCTGCAGAAGAGCAGAAAACTTGCCACCACTGTCAGACAAAGACAATAAAATGGACTGATAAATATTATTTATTGATTACAATGCTACCCTGCCTCCTAGGTGCTATTTTGTCTTTACCACAACACAATACGTCAGCACCATTTTACTAGCGCAAGGTCCTCCACTATTCAGCCCTGCAGCTCAGCAAGGATTTGAATCCAAGACCCTGTGGTTTAAGTCCAACAGCCTAACCGAAGGACGGTCAACATGGCGCATTTCCAAATGCTGTGGATTGCAGCTGTGGATTACAGCTCCCACCCCCCTGTCCACTAACCATGCTGGATGGGGTTGATGGGAGCTGTAGTTCAAATCATCAGGAAGGTTGGTTACTTTGGCCCTAATCACAAAACCACAGTGGCTATTAAATAATTATTGCAAGTAATGTAAGAATAACACAGAGCTGAAAATACAGAAAAGCAGACGTTTTGGATTTAGCACTGCCACAAGTCTTCCTTTCTTCTCTACATGCATTGTAGTACAGTACACAACAGGAGAAAGTTATTGTGATGAACTGAAGGGCAGCAGAAACAAGATGGGACAAGCTGTTTATAGTTCCTAGTGAATTAGTTCTCACTAAATTATTGAAAAAAAGTATTTCAAAAACTTTCAGTGTTTTTCAGCAAAATGTTAAAGAAACAAGGGAAGAAACTCATTTCTATTACTCCAAATATTTATATTGTCTTCTTGTCTCACAATCAGTAATTTTTCAATCAACCCCTCTTCCCATCCTTCAGATAATGCATTACTTTTAAAATGTTATTTTTACTTGCCTCAGTGGTAGAGGTGATGATATGGGCTGACTAAGAATCAGACTGTCATGAGGCGACAGCTATAAAAACATAACATAAAGGTAGATTTTTATATTTACATGATATTTTAGACATCAGATAATACATTACTAAAGAAAAGTTTAAGAAAAGAAGCAATTTCAGATCACTGTCTGGTATTGGACTTCTAAACCATACATGAAAAAAGTAACAGTATTGTGGTGATCACATAAGTATACACAGGAAATAGTCATTAGTTCATAGAAGGGATCCCTACTATTTATTTCATTTACACAAAAATTAAAGACTTCAACATATATTTGGAAAACACTGTTGACAGGTCTAACAGTCTTAACTACGTACTATTTTAGTAAACATTAATTACCCTCGCAGAATTAATACTGTTGTCCCATCCATAGCAAGCTGGTTTTAAAGTATGCATACCCTTAATGTTAATATTTTTAAGTAAGCTTCAATTGAAAAAGAGGTTATGGCTCAATTTCAAAGTCTCAAGCAGTTTAACCTAGCACTGGTCTGTTTACTTGCAAGCTAGCTAAATTATTTAATACAGGTATCATCTTCCCAAAGATTTCTTCAAAAACACGCTTGAGGAAGCCCACAAAAGCATCAGAATTATAAGACAGAAAAACTTCTCCTTTTAAGAGAAGGATTAAGAGTTCACTTATACAGTCATGCACTGAGTGGCAAACAAATAGCAAATTAACTTTCAGGCTCTGTAACCAATAAATGCATTCTATAGCCTTACATATTGTGCTCGCTTGCAAGTTTGCTTCTGTGTAAATCCACTTTCTTTTGTCAGGTATAAAATAGCATAGAATCAAGCAGCAGCTTCAGTTGGTGGTGGTGGGGTTTTAATGGAGGAAATACTCAGTGGAGAAGATTTACCTTCTTCCCACAATGCTGCAGTTTTTAACTGCCCCCACCCTGGCTGGTATGAACACTTTGAAAAACTGCAGACCACACCAACCTCCTACATTGCATCAAGTATGGCCTACTGAAACCTCTTAAATTTTGGAGCACACAATAGATTTTTTAAAAATTGTGAATATCATTATTTACTGAGTATTCCAAAACATACATACAAATACAACAAGGGTAGATCTCTTAAACCAACAACAAAAATAAATACACATACAACTTGGCACATGTCCAACAAAATTCAATCTATATAGAAACCTCACATTTGTTCCACCTGACCCCAAATGAAATACCAGGATCAAGACCAAAGATACTGTGGTGGCAGATCTGTATAATCAATTTTAATGAATCCAGTAAGGGCAGACCCCTGCAATAGCCTTGAATCCTTGACATGATTAAGCTGGCAAAGGGATACGTAACTTTTGAGCAGGGAAGAAAAATGCATATTGTTGCAAAAGCTCAGCAACTCTTTTCTGTTGCTGCCTCCCCACCAATTGTCCAGAGGATACCCTCTCACCAGGTAGATTCAGCATGTCAAATTCCATGCCAAAAGGACAAAATTGTCTTGATTTAATGACAAATAGAATGTTCATGCTGTAAAAGTCTGCTTCCTTAAATATACAGCTGCTCTTGTGGCTATAAATCACGAGTTGGCACTTTGAGAAAGATCTCTACACATGAAAATACAACACTGTGCCCCTTAACCAGGATTTTAACTGGCATCGAAGAAAAGGATGCAGGACCTTCTCTAGATCTTAACACACAAGAAACAGCCCTCAGAAGTTTAGGTTATTTGGTACAGAAAGGGGAGTAACATCACAGCTGCACACAGGTGGGTGCTTGAGTTTAGAATTTTCTCAACTTTACCTCTTCAACTTTATCTCAACAGCAAGGATGGGGAAGCTGTGGCCCTCCAACCATTGTGGAACTCCAAACCCCATCAGACCCAGCCAGCATCGTCAGTGGTCAGAGATAATAACAACAATAATTTATTATTTATACCCCATCTATCTGGCTGGGTTTCCCTAGCCACTGATGGGAGCTGGAGTCCAACAACAGTTGGGGGGGCCACAGGTTCCCCATCTGTGCTCTACAACTATTATGTCTTTTCTGGCATTTAAGACTACTTTTTAACCCAGGAAATTTTCTCAAAAGTCAGGGGTCGTCTTGTACACCAGCTACAGCAGCAGCTCCTGCAGCAACTCCCCACCAAAGGATAAAACGACAGCAAATTAAATCAGAGGACACCAAGCTCTCTAGATGAAGCAGAAATATGCTTGAAAATTGGCCCCAGAAGCCCCCAGCCACTGGAAAGTGGAGTGGATTTCCGTGTCGGACTGGAGACCGGTTTTTTAATTTTTTATTTGGTGTGCGTTGGAAGAGGGGTAGTCATATACGGCGAGTATATCCCAAACTCTATATTTTAACTGGAAAAGTTGGGGGGTCGTCTTATACGCCCAGTCGTCTTATACGCTGGAAAATATGGTAAATTTATACTCTACCTTTCCGCACAAGAAATGTAGGGTGGCTAGCAACGATAATATATGAATGCAAAATATTATCAACAATAAGAATTATATACAAATACAAAAAAGCAAAAGCAAAATACATATATATGGTTCACACATATCACTCTTAAACTTTAAAGAGTGCAACAACCAACAATGAATTGCATATATGAACGAGCCATCACAGATCAAACATTCATCTCAGAGAATCAGAGAATTGTAGAGTTGGAAGGAAACCCAAGGGTCATCTAGTCCAACTCCCTGCAATGCAGGAATCCTGCCCACAGCCGTACCTGGATGAGCTTGAACCACCGACCTTAACAGCAAGACGCACTGACCCATTGTGCCACTGGCATATTGCTTTTCAACTGAATGAGTTTACACAATCACCTGTAAAACCTTCATGTAATCTAGTGATGCATATACATGCATGAACCTGCTGAAACTAGAACAACATGTGGACAGTAAAGGGCAAATTTACACTTGCCTGGACTAAAATTCTTGGCCTCTGAGGGGATGGAAAAGGAACTTTGTGCATAAAGTGGGAAATATGCCTGTGAAAGAAGAAATAATTATTTCAGCTTAATAAATTTAATCCGTTTACAGAATACAGGATGCCAGTGTACATCCAGCATACAAAAAGCATTAAAACATTTTTTAGCAGATAGGATCTATTCAATTGTGTTTGTTTAAATCAGTGCAGAGTTTTCCATAATGACCTGTGTGTTCCATGGAGGCACAAAGAGTAGGGGAACAATTTAGCAACCTGCTGGGAACAGAAGTAGCTCTGCTAGCTTTCCAGCAGGTGGGTCACTACTGATTAGCAGGAGAGAAGAGGTGGCAGAGAGGTTGGTGGGGTGCAACGCACCACCAGGCAGACCAGATTGGATCTGCTGGTGCATTTGCACTGCACTGACCTCACCACTGCCTTGCTCACCCCCTTCCCAGTAAGCAACAATGACCCACCTGCTGAGAAACAAGCATAGTGATTCTGCCCCACCCAGGAAGTTTCTTGTTGGGAGTATCTCCTTATTCCAAGTTTGTTCCTGTATCATCAAACCATGATTTGGCATTATATCTAAATCAATCCATAGTTAAGATTACTTAAAACAGGTTTGGTGCAAGGTCTGACTCAAGCTAGCAATGAGCCCAGCTGGCTACTGGCTAGGCAGAATGCACTCTCAGCTGTGACCAGTGGCCAGTCTCAATTAATAAAATTGTTCTACAATAGCACTGATGTGAAATGGACAAAATATCCTACAGAACTTACTTCTCAATGGGCAGGACATGTGGACCAGAGATGGAATAACGATATAGAAAAGTAAGAAATTTCTTGAAAGCATCGAAGAATGGCCAGTGAGAAAGAAGGCAGATGCATTTATTCGTCTGGACTGTTTTGGAGCAAGCAGACTTCCCATCAGGAGTAGCCACTAAACCCAACTGAGATTTCTGCTTTTCTGTGAGATTCTCTTCAGAATAGGTTTCATAGAACTGTATCGCAGCACCATAGACCTGCAAACAACAAAATATGTGATTTAATGAACATGCTTGTTCTCCATGCGTTTGCTTCAGACCAAAGGCAAAGGACTCCAGAATATGTACATTTCTCAAATAGCTTTACTTTAATGTACTGCACTTCTTGAAATATTATGAAAACAATTTAAGCAACTCAGAGAACTAAATATGAACGTAAAAGTGCAATAAAAAGTTGTTTTGTGCATGCATGCAGCACTATAAGCAGTTTAAGGTTAATGAACAACTTCTTAAAAGTTGCAATGTGTTCCTGGGCAGGTGGCATAATGAGAGGCAATTAATGCCACATCAGATATGGCACTTAAGGTCTAGTGGCCATTATAATTTCTCCCAATGGCTCCAAAGCATTTTGCTGAGGGGCATTATGGGAGAAGTAAATCTTGTCTCCATCCACCCAACACAGCAGTGTTGCCAGGTAAGCCCATTCTGTTCTACCAAGAGAGGAGGGGGCCTCCCAAGGTCTCTTTGCCTGGGGCACCTCAGTCCTGGAGCTGACCCTGCTCTGTTAGATCCCACCTCCCCATCACAGAACTACAGCTTCCAGTGCTCCTCATGGAGAAGGAATGATGACCAAATCAGTTTAAGTCTAGCATTAATCATCATGTGAAGTTATTGCAGGAAGAATTTTCAAGCTTTCAAACATTTTCTGATGAATTCCTCAGACTCAGAAAAATGAAAGAACAACAACAAAATAAAATAAAAGAACAAGCTGTACTTGAAAATTATACTTGTTGACAAACTTATCCTTACCTTTTCAGCTGAAGCTCCAGTTAGTACAAATGTAGAAAACACTGGGAGGGGATACTTGCTATTAGACGGCCAACATTCAATTGTTGCCCCCATTGGGAGGCAAAAAAGAGGTACTGATTCTGGTAAGGGAAATGAATCGTAGTCGTCTTCTGGATATCGGCATATTAGACCTGGAGAAACAATTTTTTATATTACTGATAGACCTGAACTCCACTGAGCATACTAGAAAAACCATTCCTTATGTAACACACCGAACTATTAAGAAGCATGCTAAGAGTTTATTTTCCCAACTTCTATGCTTCCCTGCACAACAAATGCAATCCTTTGCATGCCTACTCACAAACAAGTCTGAATTAAACACGTTTTACTTCCAGCTAAGGGCACAATCCTACACACATTTACTTGGGAATAAGACCATTTAATTCTATGGTATTTACTTCCAAGTCACATGAGATCCAGTTTAACCATACTCCTGAAAAATTATTAAGGCCAACACCACAAAATTAAAGAAAAACTACACGTATCAGTCTAATAAGGAATTAAGCTCTCAATTGAACATTAGCACCATATTGAGCATTCCAAAAATATACAAAAAATTATTAAAAACCCTTCATCTTTTAAATCAAGCAACACAGCAGAAATTTAAATTGCCCCAATTAGAGCAAATAAGGAAAATTCAAAGCTCAAGATTGTCAAACTGCCATCTATCAAGATTCAAAGCTCAAGATTCAAAGCTCTTATATTGTCAAACTGCCATCTATCCACTGTTGATATCTTTCAATACAAAATTTTGCTTGAGGTAATTTCAATATACCTCATTTATTTCTGACCTTGTTGACAAATTAAGGAATATCGTCCTTAGCCATCATCAAATGATTCAGTGAGAATGTAAAATAAACACTTTATTCAGGAAAGCTTTGGGCTCTGGAGTGCAATCCAGTTTTTAATGATGTTGCTTGATTTGTATTTGGATTTTTTTGTGTGTCTTTTAGGACTACAGCTTCACTGTTTCTTGTTTTGACATGTATAATTTCTGCATCATCACCATCCCTTCTAATACCAAACTTGGGTGGTCCAATGCCTATCCATTTGAAAGGAAAACAGGGCTGCTAAATAAATAATTAAATAAATAAATGAAGATAATAGCTTCTTCATGCTCCCAGGAATTTTAGTTTATAAAAGAAAAATACTTTAAAAACAGCAACAAACAGCTGGATGGGGGCCAACACACAGTGGCTTCCAAGACTTATAAAATATAGAGGATAGTTGAGACACAGAAGGTTGCAAGTCTGTTAAGTGGGTGGGGAGGGAAAGGAATATAAATAGAGAGAATTTGCCAAATAGCTTATAGCATGGGTAGGCAAACTAAGGCCCAGGGGCCAGATCCGGCCCAACTGCCTTCTAAATCTGGCCCGCGGACGGTCCAGGAATCAGCATATTTTTACATGAGTAGAATGTGTCCTTTTATTTAAAATGCACCTCTGGGTTATTTGTGGGGCCTGCCTGGTGTTTTTACACGAGTAGCATGTGTGCTTTTATTTAAAATGCATCTCTGGGTTATTTGTGGGGCATAGGAATTTGTTCATTTCCCCCCCCAAAATATAGTCCGCCCCCCCACAAGGTCTGAGGGACAGTGGACCGGCCCCCTGCTGAAAAAGTTTACTGACCCCTGGCTTATAGTATCCTTGGCTTGGAGTGAAGGGGGTGAGGTGGCAGGTGTGTATCACAAGGTTACAAGGAGGCAGGAAAGAACGGAAACATTTTCTTTTGGTATATTAGCATTAATACTCTCATGTTTAGGGCTGGCTAGCAGTCCCAATACTATGTCCTTTAGCACTACATAACACAATAGGAGAAGCAGGGTTGACCCAATAAGTTTTGCTGCCTGAGGCAAGAAACACAACGATGCCCTTTCCCCCATTCTATATACCAACCAGGCCAGCAGCTGAATATTACTTCAAGCACAAAGCATCCTCCACCACATCTGAGGCTAGCAGGCTAGCTTAGGGAGTATGGGGCTGGCTGTGGGGTGTCCAAAGCTCAATCCTCCAACATGTTGCCACATTCCCTGCCCCTACCAACACCTGCCACCTGAGGTGGCTGTCGAATTCTGCCCTATGAACAAACACAAACCCCTGTGTTGCAGCTACACTATCCAGTGATCACTGATCCACTAGCATGATTCCCCACTAGTATGAATATTTCATTATTCGCTGATGAAGACTTTATTCTGAAACAGTTGAACTATTCTTGATATACTGTCCTTTTGAGACTTCAGAGAGATGTCTTCCTTTGAGACTTTTGTGAAATGGCTTCCTTTGAGAGACGGCTTGGCGTTCCTCGCTATTCATTGATTTGTTTGATTCTTTATTTGACTCTGATGCATATAACAACTTGTAGTTACTTGTATATTTTGTGAGATGTGTTGTATGATATATACATCATTTTGAAGTGGCTTATTCGTATATTTTGAACTCTATCCTATGGCAGGGCCAGCCACGAGGAGACATTTTCAAATGGGAAGAAATTAAAAGGTGTCCTTTCTCCCTTTCTGCTCCTGAATCCTTCCTGCTAGCTTTCTGCAAGCCCTGAAGGGATCATTGAGGATCCTTTTCCAGAATGCCAAAAGTCCTGAATAGGAACACTCCTTTTAGGGTTGAGGACTGTTGCAAGTCCCCACTTGCTCCTACTAATACTGAACTCGGGTTCCTACAAGTTTGGCAGCAACACAGGGCCTCTCAGAAAGAAATCTGGAGCCTCTGCATACTAGGTGGACTCTGCAGACATGCAGAAGAATATGAGTTGGTAAGTTAACAAAAAAGAAAATTAAAAACAAAAACAAAACAAAAACATGGTCTGAGAAGGACTTGTGCCATGGGAAACACACTGACAACCCCTGTTCTATCTGCTGAACCACATCGGTCCTATTACAGACAGCATTGCCACTTGAACTGGTTTCACAGCTCCTCCAGTCAATCCAATCCAATTTCCCAGCAATGAAATAAAAATAACTCAACATTTCATTCTGCTTATTCAATAGAAGGCATACTGGATAAAAGCCTCCTAAGCAATGCTGCGTTCATTTTAACTGAGCTTGCCCAGGCAAGCTCCAGAGAGGATGAGCCTCTGTACTTGGCAGATATACCTGTGTGCTTCCAAAATATCCCAATTAAAGTGACTCAGGGTTGTGCATTCCCCCTCATTTTGTTTTACAAAAGCATAGCAACGAAAGACCACCCATTATGCCGTATCAAAAACCATTACTGGACCTCCCAATAATTCCAAAAGTGGTTTGCTACGCAGAGAAGTGGGGGAAGAGAAAGCTTTTCATGAAAAGTAACCGCAAGTCAAATTCCCCAACAAGGGAAGAAGAATGTGGGCAGCATGGAATACGAAGGCCTGCGTATAGCTCACCACTTCATTTTGGCCTTGAAAATTGGACCTCCCTCTTCTGCCTTTTACTTCTGTTCCCCTTCCCTTCTCTTTGTTTGCATCTCATCTGTTTAGTTTGTAAGCTTGATGACAGGTCCTGTGTCTCATTTTTTTTTAAATGTCATTAACATGAGCTACTTTAGAAGTCAAGAATGGTCCAGAAAATGGAATAAAAATATAATAAATAAGCAATCTCCGAAGTCCCTCCAGGCCCACAGAACCAAGTCTTTATCCTGTTTGTCATAAACGAGAATGTGTACACACCACACATTTAAAGCATGTCTTCTCCCTCACACTCCACAAAACACACACCCTAAATCCTAGGAACTGTAGTTTGTTAAGGGTGATGGAAATTGTAGGTCTGTTTCAGGTAAACTACAATTCCCAGGATTCTGGGGTGTGTGGGTGTGTTTTAAATGCATAGTGTGTAGGCTGCCTGCCTCTCAAAGTGACATAACATTCTTGGTCTTCTTGATATTACAGAATTTTCCCACGTCAGTGCAAATCCAGTCTAAGCTTACATAAAAGAATTAATCCATAAATAGAATTGGTCTACTATATGCAGCCAATAAGCATTACTGTATTATAAATAAATAAAACCTACAGATGACTTACCAGCTTTGTATGATATGGTGTTTGTTTTTGCCACAGACTTCTTATAGCACAAGTATACTGCTGAGCCCCACTGCAAGAGAAGTGCAGAACAGGGTGAATTAGTTGACTAGGCAATGTCGAAAGACAAGAGTACAATGCCACAAGTGGGAAGGATAAACAAGCCTGATCAGACAACTTGTAAAAGGTCAAATTATACTCCTTTAAAATCAATTCAATGATTGTAATGAATAATGGAAGCACTCTTGTGTGTCAGATTAAAGAACCCGACTTAAGGCAAAAAAACCACAAACTATTTTCCTGGGCAAGCCCTTTCACTTGATTCATGCTGATGTTTAAGTATTCTATAACCATGCTTGAGTCTCTTAACCTGTAATTTTTCACTCTATGACTCATTTTTAGCACAAATCTCATACAATTTCATAATTTTTGAACAGTACCAACTTCTCTCTGCTGCTGGCAATGTGTCACGGTAAACAGAAATTTATAGTATTCTGATAAATTTCGTCACCATTGGTAAACCCAAAGGAAGACAAGAATAAAAAAGAGGGGGCTACCAACAAATGTCTGCAGCCCATAAACACTTTTGGAATGTAAAATGAGTACTTTCATGCACTACATAAGCCACAATGGGTACTACAAATAAAATACACTTGATTTTGTAGCTTGCTCAGGTTTTGTATATGTTTTGGAGTAGCTCAGACAGCATTCATACCAGAGAAATGAGAAGCAAATATTCATTCCCACTGATTTCAGTAGCATTTTAATAACTTCAGTTTATAAAAAACCTTGTGCAGCTCCTACTTATTGCAAAACAAATGATTATGTGCCATAAGTGAAAATCATGAAAGATGTAAAAGCCCTATTCCAGAGGCTTGCTCAGAAAACAGCATACATTCCTACTTCAAATAGCCATGAATTCTGGAATGTGTTTTAACTGAGTCCATAATTTGAAGCATTTTAAGAACTGTCTTCTAAGCTACCCTGTGTATATCATAGTTCCTCCTACCCCTCCAACACACACGAGTCTCTGCCTTTTCTTTTATCCTAGAATGTGGCATAACGACAATTTATCATTGAAAAATAGCACTATGGCCCACTGAGATAAATAAAAAAATTCAGTTTAAATACACATGAGAAGGGCTTGCAAAAAAAATAAATAAAAGGGGCTTTAAAAAAATCAAATCACTTGGCAATGATTTGATCACACAAAAGCAAAAATGATGGAAAATAGCAGTGCATTAACCACAGGCTTTCATGCCACAGTGCACCTGAATCATACTGTTTCTATTGAACAAATGCTATCACCAGAAATCCATTCAATTTAACTTGCATTTAAAATATTCTACTGAAAACCAAGTAATGGTATCTTATATACTTTTTGTGCAATTGACTATTCATATGGAAGGCCTGCAAGAAGTGCTTTCCCAGTGTTCTGTGTAACTAACAGGCATCAGAAGATGGTGGAGTAGACTGGATTCATTAACATTGTGACAGCAAAGAGGACTTGAGGGAACTTTTATAGAGCATGCCAACAATTATTACTTTGATAATGAGTAGCAGGAAGACTTAAAGAAAGAGAACTCTTCAATCATGTTGATGCGACAAAAATAATGTATTCAATATATTATTCAACAACAACTGAGCCTCCATATTCATAGGCAGCCTATGTCTCATTATCAGATGCTGGGAGTAAAGAAGAGGGGGAAACTATTTTGCAATTTTGTGTCTCCCTACTGAGCTTCCAGAAGTATATGGTTGGCGGAGGTGAATTAACTAGGGACTCAGCTACACAGCTGCAAAAAAAAAAAAAAACTTTAAATGTGTTGTAAAGTGCAATATACAAATGTGACACTAGAAGGCGACAGTGAGCTATGCAAAATTCAATGTATTTTTCAAAACCTTTTTTTAAAAAGCATTTTCACAGCGTTTTTTACATGTGTGTAGATTCCACCTAGGTGTATCTTAGTCTATCCAGCAAAGCAATTCTTACTTTTTTTAAGTACTTGCCTTAGGACTGCACAGATAACTTCATAAAAAGCCGCTTGCAGCATTTAATTTATACCATTGTCCATAGGGCAAAAAGCAGATAACACTGCAACACAGCAGAGAACCCTTCAAGGGATTATGGATTGCTCATGAGAAGTTGACATTGTTGAGACATGAAGAAGAAACTGGCACAGATCCTTTGGAATCTTACAGGAGAGTGGGATTAATTAGAAATATATATGTCTACTCCAACCTGGGTTTTTTTTAATGCCAACTGGTAACTGAATGTTATGCTTTGTAAACCACTTAAAAGCCTATTTTGTCCTTAAGAGGTATATAAATTAAACAATAACAACCACTATATTGTAAGCATTATAAATCCATTAAAGAGTATTTTCTACAAATCCAGAAGTCCACCTTACCATACTGCTGTTCAGATTCTTGTCAACCTTGCAGAATGTGTGTGGTGGGGTTTCTCCCTTACTTGGTATAATTATGCATATGTCTGTGACAGCCAAGGTATTCTGAGTCATGTTCTCCAAGGCTCTTCGGAATGTGATGTATACTTTTTGCGATGAAGCACCTCCGCTGATATTTGCAGGGCGGCCATGCGGAGTGGCTTGGATGATTTCACAACCCTGTTTTAGTCTCTCTTTCCCATCATATAAAACCCTAGACAGAAGACATACCCAAAAACACAAGGACAGGTTTTTAGAAACAACAGGTAAGGAGTATTGCGGGGAGTGGGAAGGAATCCTGCTAGGCTCTCTCTGCCCATAATAGACCACAGTCAACTATGCTCCATTCATGAAGCAGCAATGGTTGGGTTGCATGAATGACATGCTCAGCACAGGTGCAACTGCAGAACCAATCCAAGGCTTCTGACACTGTGTCTGCACTGAACCAGCAATGCGCCAAGCTCCTGCTGCCTTGCTCTTTCACTTCCCCATCTCGGTAAGTGGCAGTGACACATGGCACTGGGAAGGAAGGTCAGCAACACAGTCCCACCTGCACCCCACCTCAGAGCAGACCCCACTCCAGTTTCTCCCCTGAATTGCCAGCTCCGTAATTCTACGATTCAATGATTCTATATCCATCAGGTTCTCCCCCAAACAAAACCTAACGGACCAATGTTTTTTAAATAAAAAGTTAGCAGCTCTATTCCTTAGTAGTGCAACTTGAATATATATATATTTAAAGCAACGTTAATAAAATTTACTCACCCCAAGTCAGTAAGCGGGGGCTTGTTTCTCCCTCTCCTGTAGCACAGATATATTTGTGGTCCCACAAGGCTGCCATTGTTGAGATCTGCTGACAGTCCTGATGGAGTAACATCTATGCATTTGTATCCATGAGGCACTTCCTCCCCCAGAGATTTAATTATCACTGCCACATCTGTGATTGGCTCTTTTGGCTTTGCAAGCTTGTGACAAGCATCGTTGAAGTGGATTTCCTCCTCTAGTGGTTTTGAAATATCAGTCAATCCTGCCACAACAAAGTAGTCAGCAACACGAGCCCCTCTGTCTTCCATCTTCCATCACAGAACGATCTGGCTAGCAAGGGATGAAAGAAATGTGGGATATGGTAAAACTGAAAGGTCTCTGAAAACCACCAACTTTTAAGAGTACACTGAAAAGCATTACATTTTTCTCAGATGCTGTTGCCAAGTTTTGTTCTACGTAAAACAGACTTTTCTCTCTCCTTTATAATGAAATAAGCACATGGCTTACATACCCAAGTTCCAGTTTCAATAACGTTGGCACAAATGTGCTAGCTTATGAACAGCTTGTTGAGTTTAATGTGCCTGCACAGATGTGAGGCCCACAAGCTCACACACTTGCCACTGTAATGAGTTATCTTTGTAATAAACTGCATTACTTATCAAAATAAAGGAACAGAATATTTTCCAGCACCAACATCTTCGGGAGCACACCTTCTGTATATTAAATGTTAATTCAAATGAAAACCTATCCTCAACTATCACAAGTGTCTTGGGCCAATGAAACGAAACACTCCTAAAGCTACAGGGCATTATATAAGCATCTGCTCTTAACAGCTTAAATGATGCAACAGAGCTTAGTCACTTGCCTAGTGTCCCCCCCTTTTTTTTTTTAGAGCAGTGGGTAAAAGCAGAGCGAACAACACAAACGTCTTCCTCTTGGAAATATCAGAGTGTATAATGGACAAACACAAAGCATTCTTTAAATGGTAAACAGGCTGTTCTGAAGAACCAAGGGAGAAAGAACTGGGTTAGACTACGAATTACCAGTGCGTGAAGACAGCTTGGAGACAGACTGGAGCTGGAAACAGGCAGTAGATTTTTCAGAGCTGAAAGTAGCGCGAGAAAGGCACTATCACTCATGGTGCACACCCTTATCTCACCATCTGATCTGATTAAACAGTTTGCCAGGCTTTTGTGGTACCTCAAAACCCTGCAGCACTGTGTGAACAGTGACTAAAATAGAACAAGAAAATGCGTGTATACAGGATAGGCTATGATGGCTCTATCATGGCAGCCTTGATGTTTTATTTATACTATTGACATATATTGCGTAACAGTCACTCATCATTTTATCCACTTTGTACTCTAATGGCCTAATAGCTGTTATCCCAGCCATTCAGTGATAGCATTGTTGTTGTCTGATTGATTTTATTCTGCATTTACTGATAGTTATTACATTGCAGAAGACCTCTTTTTTTTTTTAACCTGTTGGCAAGCATACTTGAATCAATAAATTATTCAAGCACCAGTATAAGCTTCTTTTCCCCCTGCTCACTCAGATTCATTCTGTAAAAGGTAAAGGTAAAGGTACCCCTGCCCATACGGGCCAGTCTTGCCAGACTCTGGGGTTGTGCGCCCATCTCACTCAAGAGGCCGGGGGCCAGCGCTGTCCGGAGACACTTCCGGGTCACGTGGCCAGCGTGACAAGCTGCATCTGGCGAGCCAGAGCCGCACACGGAAACGCCGTTTACCTTCCCGCTAGAAAGCGGTCCCTATTTATCTACTTGCACCCGGGGGTGCTTTCGAACTGCTAGGTTGGCAGGCGCTGGGACCGAGCAACGGGAGCGCAACCCGCCGCGGGGATTCGAACCGCCGACCTTTCGATCGGCAAGTCCTAGGCACTGAGGCTTTTACCCACAGCGCCACCCACGTCCCAATTCATTCTGTGGGTGCATGCAAAACCCAAGGGTGAAGTTTTTGAAAGCCAACAATAGAAGACAGACGGCCTGACACAAACCCTTAAAAAAGACACTCATCACGTTATCAGTTGAGCAATGTCGAAGTCTCTCAGATATCCATCCTGCCTCATCACAGGAAACTTCCTTCCCTTTTTGGACTTCCGAAACGTCACTAACCACAAAGAGCAGCAACTCATTTTGGCTTATTGTAGCATTTAGATCAGGGTTATCTATTGTCTATTATCCTTCTAGTTCAAACCCAGCTGAGAACATGTGTTCTACCATGTAATAATCTAAGAAATCCTAAAGGTTAAAACAGGAAACCACATGCTACTAATAATATGGTCAATTTACCAACAGACAGCTTTTGTTACTTTGATACAGATTCTGTGCAAGCATAAAATAATTGCAGAATTTGTTACTGATAGCAGAATTCAGCAGCAGTTTATATCCAGGCACTGGATATAAACGTATTGACATTATGGCTCTTATTTTTCCTTTGGCTAACAGATTTATCTTAAGAGATCCCTAGCCATGGCACAGAACTACGATTCACAAGGTCCCCTTGGGAGACTGAATGACTTTTTAAAAAATCTGTAGTACAGTATAGATGTACTGAAAGGGAAAGCCAACATAGATTCATGGCACACTTTATGGCCACTAAAGGAAAGATCATGTGGATACACAAGAGGAGATACTTTCTGTCAACATAAGAGCAAATGCCACATCTATCAGTGTCAATATTATATTGATTAGGTGGAGATAGATAACAGAATACTTGGGCTCTGGACAAAACAACACAGAGAGACTGGCCTGAAACAGGGCAGATGCGCTTGTACAAAATCTTCCTGCATCTGCTCAGGGATATATTTTTCCTGTTTCCACAGACACACACAAACCCTTAATGCGGGTGTTAGCTTATGTATAAAAAGGGTCAAGAGATTTGTTTTTAATTGAAATAAATCAATACAATTTCAAATGCTTTCCCTCGAAATTTAATTACTCCTCTGAAAAGTAGTCTCCCCCTCCCACTCACCATTTTAAGCAGATGCATGGAGGTTGCCCAGTTGTATAAAGCCAACCAGACACTCTGGCAGAACAGAGAAAAGAAAACAGAGATGACTCATCCCCAAGCTGAAAAGTGCAGTCCTCTCCATCCAATCTCTATAAAACAAGCTAATCCTCCTTCTAAATTTTTAATTCTCAAAGATGAGGCAGGCTAGGATATTAGTGAATTGCAGGTTTTGAAAACAGAATTTGATGAGGTCTCCCACTTAAGCTAGTTTCTTACTGACTAAACTTGCAATTATTATAGAGTCCATTTCCGAAAAATTATAGTTTTACCTAATCTTAGCACTTTTACACTTTTAAAGATAAAAATAAATGTTTTTCTTTCCTCTCCTGTGGAATGTCAAAACATCCTACAAGTCCCATTTCCAGCTACAAGACTCAATGTTCCAAAAACTACTTAAGATTGGGTCATTTCAGCCTGCTATGTCATATGATTGTTGCTCAAGAACCTCTGATTTCATTTCTGGAAAACTGAAGCAATATGTTTAAATCAAACACTACACCAATGCCCTCTTTTCATAGAATCATGGAATGGTAGAGTTGGAGTCGCATTTAGCTGTGCGGACGAACCCTTATTTGCAGATAGGTCCTGTTGAATTTAGGGAGCAAGCCTAAGCTCCCAGACAGGGGGCCCAAATCACAGGACTTCCAAGTTGGAATGGGCCCAAAAGGTAATTTAGCCCAACCCCCTGCAATGCAGGAATCACAGCTTAAATAATCCATGAGTTGGCCATCCAACCTCTGCTTAAAAACCTCCAATGAAGGAGAGTGCACCACCTCCCAAAGTAGTCCATTCCACTGTTGAACAGCTCTGATGGCAACATCAGAAAGTTCTTCCAGTCAGAATGTTCTTGTAATCTGAATCCACTGGTTTGGGTCCTACCGTCTGATGGGCTGTTGGATGTTGCAAACCTGCCCTTCTGCCAGTGAAGAGGCAGGTTTGATGCCAGAGGGCTTGTTATGGTGGCAGCAAAGTCTGCCACTGTTATTCCACCATCATCAGTGCTCAGATGGCAGCATGGTTTGAAAGGGAGTATGTCATGAACTCTGAGAAGGCCTTGGGGTCTTCAGAAAGAATAGCATTCCAACCATATAGTTATTCCCCCCCCCTCCCATAAAAACCAATGGGATAAACATTTTTAAGAAAGTAAAACTCTTTTAAAAAGGGGAGGACAGAAGGAATAAAGCTGTTTCCCAGCTTCCATCCAGGCTGCCACAAGCCTAGCAGAACTGAGCGAGTGGTGTTTGCCTCCGTCACTGACACTCCCCCCCCCCCCCATTCACCCCAAGGACCTTCATAAAATTGTTCTGCCTGTGGGACTCAGAGCAGTTTTACACCATACATTTAAAGCACATCTGATGCACATTTAAAACACATGTTGTTGTTGTTTAGTCATTTAGTCGTGTCCGACTCTTCGTGACCCCATAGACCAGAGCACTAAAAAACAACATAACTTACCTCAAAGAGTTAGGGGAACTGCAGTTTGTTAAGGTTGCTGGGAACTATGGCTCTGTAAGGGAAACAACAGCTCCAAATAATCTTTTGAGGAAGTTATGTGTTTTAAATGTGCACTGGATGTGCATTAAATGTACCGTGTGGATCAAACTTGTCAGCAAGCATGCATAGGACCCAGCTAGTCCTAGTTCAGGATATTTAGATTTTATAAAGTGCAAGAGCCCAGTCTATCAATTTGGGGGGTGGGGGGGGGAACCAGCAAAACAAATGATTGTGCACAGAAGTGGGACAGGGCAGTCAATCTTCGTTGCCCTTAGTTTTACTTTGACACAAAGATTTTTTGCTCTATTTCCTATAAATAAATCTGACTTGATAAGAAATTACAGAGATCCCAAGGAAACCTCTCATTATATAGGGCTCCAGTCTGCAACTAGCTTTGCCAGAAGGTGACTTATTGACAGTACCATGTAAAAGCCTCAACTGATTCCCCACATTTATAAAACCTTGCAACCACAACCACTGTTCTTTCCATAACACACACACACACACACACACACACACACACACACACACCCTCTGCTGGCTTTGAGTTTGTAACTGGGGGCCTAAAATGCCTCCTAAGGGAGCTAGATTTGACTCAAGAGCTGCCAGTTGCTGACACCTACTTTAGAGGGATGATGGAAATAATTCCTATGATTAATGATTATATTTAGCACTACAGTTCTGAATCTTCATGCAAATTAAAAATATAAAGTTATAAATGAGTTATCTGCCCAATACTGAAATCAATTTTCCACCTCTCACTTGGAATCTTGTCCTTTCAGTATTTGCCAGAGGCTGCAATTCTAACCCCCCTTACCCATGATTGAATTCAATAGGACTTACTTCTGAGTAGACAGGACTGCAGTTAGGTAGTAAGCACTAGGATTGTGCAGATTAGTTCTGCATTTAATCATCTAGAAAGTGAAATATTTAAGTGCAGACTGACAGAGAGTGTAGGGGAAACGTGAAACTTACTAAAAAGCAAATTGCGCTTTCTTCAAATGTTCAGTTTGAGTAGCCACATACAAAAACTCACTTTCCAACTTACACATCAACATGCATCTTGGTTGAGAGTGGGTCAGATACACATTTGTGCATTCTTTAAATAGAACATGAGATTAGCAGAGGCCCAAGGCCACCAACATAATTAACAAGCTGTTAAGTGTTATTAGTATCTAGCCTGCTGACTTTTCTAGTTATTAGAGACAGGACAGCAACAAAAAGTCTCAGCCTCCAGAGCATAAACTGTTGCTATGTTAGTTGAGGTACACTAATCCATCCATTTTTAAGGTCACCTGCTGTATGTAACCAAGAGAAATGCATAACAAAAAAACAAAACACACAAGAGGGTGAGCCAAGATGGACCTGCCATGAAGCAAGGAGAGATCGGCATAAACTGGCACAACCTGAGTGCTGTTAGGGGCAGCAGAGTGAGAGGCAAATGGATCTGTTGCACAGAGCACTATTACAAGAAGCTGCCTTATACAGAGTAGGGCCACTGATCTGTCTAGTTTAGTATTGTCTACACTGACTGGCAGCAGCTCTTCAGGGTTTCAGACAGGAATTTCTCCCAGCCCTACCTGGAGATGCCTGGGCTTGAAGCTGGGACCTTTGGCATGGGTCTATGTGCCAGATGCTCTACCACGGAGCTACAGCCCTTCCCCTACCACACGGATGTCCAACCGGTCAACCGCGATTGACAGGTCGATCCCTGGATGTTCGCTGTTGATCGCTGTCGCTCACAGGACCCCTCCCGATTGTCGGTAGTGAAAAGCAATGCAGTGAAAGTCCCTGCCCCCCCATTGCTGTGTTCCTCCGTTGCGTCAAATGGGTGTTCTTTAATTGTATTTTGTTGTTATGAAACTAAAATAGACGTTACTGCTGTGACTACCCCCTAAAAAAAGCTCAACAACTTTGTCTTCCACATTCCTTAAAAAAAAAGAAAAAAAAAAAGTCCAGCAACTTTGGCTTGGCCCCCCTAAAGAAAGGTCAACAACCTTGGCTTCCCACCCTCCTTTCATGGGTAGATCACTTCCAGAATTTTTTTACTGGGAGTAGCTCGCAGTCTCTTGTGAGTTGGACGTGCCAGACCTACCAAATCTTTCTATAGCTCCTGCTCATTTCAATTAGGTGCAAGAGAATTTCGAGGTAGATTGTGATACTTGCTACTTAGCAGAAAGTTGGGCGACATTTGAATTGCCCATCTACATCATCATGCTGTGTTGGGCTAACCCAGAATGGACATCACCAATTCATCCTGGATGGAAGTTTATGTACTGTTTGATATCAACTGAATGTTTTCTGGACACAAACCTGAATTTATTCCTTCATTCAGAGGGGTCAGGCCAGCTCTCTGCCATGTTTGTAACATGGCAGGGTCATTAGAATCTTGCCCAAAATCAGTGTCTGCAGAAGATTTATAGCTGTAGGCAAGTCACTGCCTTGCTTCATCTTCAAGTCAGTTCAAGGCACCAAAAGCCTTAAAAAAGAGGCTTGCTAGACAGAGACAGACAGATGGGTAGATATGAAAACTTTAGCATAAATATATGGTAATAGAACCCCAAGGTTCTGTTTCTACCACTACAGAGGTCTATTACTATTGTCATGCAAGAAAACATTATTAGTCATCCATAATTGGTGAAATGTATTAAACACCAGAAACACCTAACCATTACTGGCAACAGTCTAATTTTTTTTTAATCAAAAGAGTTCCCTCTCATATCAAGTACTCTGCTATTATAAAGCAAAGTTATCATTTCAATTAGAAACAGGAAAGGTGGCGGGACAAAATTACCTAACCACTTTTTCCTAAAGAAAACAAATCCCATGTGTCTAAATAAAGATGGGGGCATAATGCCCCCTCCAAAGAATCCAACTCAGAAAATAATGGACGCACAAACTACCCAACACCCAGAGTGAAGAGTAATTCGAATGTGTGACTATGATGTGGTGCAGAAAAAATTGCAGTGCTTTTCTTCCCCCATAGAAAATGTTGCATTTCATAAATTCATTAAAAACATTTAATGGATGCCAACTGCAAATTAATATTAGGAAGGTTTGAAAGTTTTTAGTTTTGTTTACTAAATGCAAATAAAATAAACATGCTAAATTAAACCATTCTCTAGGGCAACAGAAAACTTCCTCATATAAATTACCCTAACTTGCAAATGAAAACTTTCCAGAAAGTTTTTCCAATTCAAAAGTTTCCAAAAGTTCCACATCGCTGGTGCATGATGAAAGTTAGTTATAAAGACTACCTAACATTTTAGCAGGTGGCCACCTGGAAACACTAGAATTGCTGCAATGCTTTGTAAAATTTACCCCAGCATTTCCTTTGCCATACCCCAATTCCTTCACTAATATGTATTCAACAGTGATTTTTCGATAAGTACACAAATGAAGCTTACTTGCTAACCTGGTTCCCCAAACATTCCAATCAACTATAAAACCACCTTTTCTAACACCCCAGTATTTTCCCTCTTTCCCCCCTCTCAAAGATCAGCCTGGCTTCTACCATTAACCTGCCTTCCAATGTACCAGTGTCATCTTTGTCAAATAGCACCCATCTCTTCCTCTTCACATACACACACACACTAATAGTAGTCAGCCCCACATACATCCTCATCATCATTATAATTTAATTCAGTTATGAATCACTTCCTATGAAGCATCTCAAAGCAATTTCACAACACAACACAAACACCTGCATTTATAAAACAACTGAATATTTAAAAACGATTTCAAGCCAAAATATGCTTCTATATACAGTGGTACCTCGGGTTAAGTACTTAATTCGTTCCGGAGGTCCGTTCTTAACCTGAAACTGTTCTTAACCTGTAGCACCACTTTAGCTAATGGGGCCTCCTCCTCCTGCTGCGCCGCTGGAGCACAATTTCTGTTCTCATCCTGAAGCAAAGTTCTTAACCTGAGGTACTATTTCTGGGTTAGCAGAGTCTGTAACCTGAAGCGTATGTAACCTGAAGCGTATGTAACCCGAGGTACCACTATAATAGCATGTATCTATATACATTTCCCCAAATTAAACAAGAATAAAATAAACTTATCTCTGCTGAAGAAGAGCTCTGTTTACCTTTAAAGTTCAGGGGCTTTCCATGGAAATTGATTAGTCCCATAAAGGTAGTATCTTAATGGCCCTATGGATTTTGTAGTAATGGACCAAGCTATAAATAAAGGAGCCTCAAGCTTGGGCTATTTGCACATTCACAACAACCCTCACAAGTTAAACCTAGAAATCATTCCCAGTAGCAATATCCCACATGTCAAGGTATCATTTCTACAGAAGAAATCCAAAAGAAGAGGAAATACCCAGTCCAAACCTCTGTTTTTTCTTTATCTCCTTTGAGTCAAGCTGCTTTCACAGTGGAGTAATAACTGCTGGCCTGCCTTTCAGGGCTGTTGTTATGGGGTGGTGCAGGAAATCTGAACCTGAATTTGAATTACGGTAGGTCCCTGATTGCCTGACCCCTTTCCTCCCTTTTTACTGAGGTGTGTTTGGTCTTTGAGCGCAGTACTTACTTAAGTTTAAATGGCCATAGCTCTGCCGTATAGCCTATGCTTTGAATGAAGCAGGTCCCAGTTTCAATCCGAGCATCTCCTGAGAAAGATGCCTGCCTGAAGCTTGGAGAGCTGCTGCCAGTCAGTGTTGACAATTCTAAGTTAGCTGAACCAATGGTCTGACTTGCAGTGAGTCAGTTTACTGTGTTCATTTTGCATTTCTCCATAGGAGTGAATGTCAGCTACTCGCTCATATGGGAAAACGCAAAGACATGCTCTTGAGAGACCCCGTTGTGCTAGGAAACTAAACTATCACCTTTGCTCTTGATGAGCCCAGCCATGGGGTCAAACCAACCCCATCTGCCTCATCACATCTTAGCATCAGCCGCTTGGTCACACTAGAGCGTGACTGTGGGGGGGGGGGGAGGGAACTGCTCTGACATCTGTTACATGCAACTGAATGTTCAAATTCTGGTGTACTTCGGCATTCACAAGCAGACGCTTCCCAAGTCCCCCAAACTCAAGAGACAGGCTGGTGAACATTGGCGGGTCAGCTCACCACGGGGCAGAGAGCATCAGAATATACCGAGGTCCAAAAAAAACCCCAAAACCACAGAGGAAAACATACATTTCATACATTCCTGAGGCACAGTCGACATTCACACGTGACAACATTCCCCGAATTTTGAACATAAATAAATAAGACTAGCCAGAAACAACTGAATGGATTATCCCTTTCTTTTAAATACGTCATAGATGGGGGGGGATTGCACACATGACACCCCCCTTCTTTTAAAATACTTCAGCTTCATTCCTAAACAGATTAAAACCACCGATGACACCGGGTTGTCCCCAGCCACGTCGTGCTCGGGAAGAGACCCACGGGAACTAATGGGCCTGAGCCCATTCATTCCAAAAGGTCTACTCCGAGTAGGGCTGCTAACCCATTTCTTTCCTTTCTTTTGAATATTATATACTCCAGCATCTGGCATCCCCCGCCGTCATGTCTCACACGCGCCAGTTGCATCATTTCGTCGTCCGTCCGTCCCCCCATCCTAAAACCACACACGCCAGAGAGATGCCCCGAAATTGCGTATTATTCTCTCTCTCCCCCCCCCCCCCGCCTCGCCATCGCCAACCCGCTGCCCCAAACATCCCAGTGGAAGAGCAGCAACGGCCGCCTTCTTCCCTCGGCTCCGTTATTTGGTGGTGGGGGGTGAGAGAGAGGTGCGCATCCATAACAGAAGCAGCGCCCCCGAAAGACAGAGGCAGCCCGCCATCTCTCGCCCCAGCGACCTCACCTCAGGCGGGGGCGCTGCTCCCCAGCGGCAGCATGAATGGAGGGGAGACACAGAGAGAGGGGGGTCCCCTCGAGGTCCCGAAGCGCTTTTCCCTCGCCGACGCGCGGCCGATCACGAAGACAGCATCGCCTCTTGTGGCATCCTCCTTCCCCTCGCGCGCGGCAGCAACAGCGCCGCCTCCTCCCTCGCCGTGTGGGCGCCTCAGGCGGGATTCCCTCCCCGCCTCCCCTCAGCCGCCGCCATCTTGGCTCTCTGGCGGGGGACGGACGGAAGAGGAGGAGGAGGAGGAGGGAGGCCGGGGGGCGCGCGCGGGGAAGGGAGCCAAGCGGGGGTCCCTCGACGGCCTGGTGGCCAGCTCTCAGGACTACAGTACCTCAAGGGTTGTTGTTTTTAGCGGGATTTCCAGTGTGGGATGAGGGGGTGGGTGTGTTGTTTTAGTTTATTTATGTTCCTTTTATTTCACAAGGTTTATACAGTATAGTATACCTCTTGGCTGTGTAGAAAGGCAGCGCCCAAGTGGGGTCTCTTGTCCGTCCAGCACCCCTGACTTCTGAGGGGGTCCCAAGTGGGGTCTCTTGTCCGTCCAGCACCCCTGACTTCTGAGGGGGGTCCCAAGTGGGTTGGGGTCTCTTGGCCCAGGGCTTTGCTGCTGAGGGAAGGATGGGCCAACTCTACAGTTCTGTGATTCTTGGGGTTGGGATGGACATACCAATTTTATTGTTTTGTAAAATGTTTCTGCTGCTTGACTCACCCACATTACTGCCAGCTAGGGATGGGCGAATCTGTCCTCCTAGGTTTTCTTCAGTTCCTCATTTTTCAGAATTCTGTTTCCCGCATTTCTGTTTGCGATTTAAGGGGGGGCGGGGAGTCATAAAAAGTCATGAGTTTCGTGTGAATTTTTTGTAATACATGTTTGCAGTTTTGCCTTTTTCTAGAGCAGCTTCCCCTAATGCAAAGCATTTTTGTATTTTATTGTTGATAACAAACTCTTTTTTATGCACACTTTTGTCACATTGTATGCATTTTGTACATATTACTGAATAACTGCGTTGCAAAATTACTCTGAATTTTGCATATTTTGAGAGCTAGCTGTGTTTTCAGTTGGCGTATTGCTATTGAGAGTGCAGATTAGGTAGGTTTGCCTTTAAATGTGAACTGAATTAACTATCTCTCCCATTGCTACCACCAGCTCATAAACATAGTGTAGTGTACAGCGTACCTGACTTGAGGCAAGCTAATTCTGTTTTAATAGGGAGTGGGGAGAGATGCAATTGCCTTAAAATTCTATGTGATTAGGTTTAACATACTACTACTTTCCTCCATCCAAAATTTCATTTTTAACCCTTGCAGTTTTGATTTGTTTCTTTCAAGTATGGCATCTGTTTATCCTGCCTGGGAATAACAGAAACAGGTACTGAAACTGATAGGCAACAAAATAGTTCTCATTCCAAAAGACAAATCACCCTATCATTTCGTCCAGCTTACTTATGATGCAGTAATGTTTCTACATCTTAAATGTTATACAACAAAATGGAGCTTTTGGCATGGTATGTTCTTATTAAAAGTTAGGCAGCGAAGCCAGAAGCTTTTGATTTGTTCATTAGTAGGAAATTTAGCATTGATCCCTTTGTGCTTAGAAGAATGATGTCTGATAGGGATTGATTAAACTTAAGAAGCAGCATATTTAAATGCAACAATGATGGTGAGGCAGTGGTAGAACATTGTGTTTGCCTTTCTTTCCTTTGCTTTCAAAGCAGGTCTTGGAAAGGAATTTCTTACTCCAGGGACCCATGCTGTCTGTAAATTATAAAAGAGGAAACTGAATATCATGGATGGCGGTGGTGATGAATTCTCTGTAGAAAGCACTTACTAAAGCAACAAAAATTGCAATGAAGAAAAAAATAATCCTGGTCTCCCACCAAAATATTTTCATACAACAGACCAAAGAAACCAGTGGGAAAGTTGTTCTGATTTCAGAGGACAATGGATAAAGTTCAGAGCAAAGCTGTATGTTATAAACACACATTTTGATGCCGCATGGTTCTTTTATAATCTCTAAATAGCAGCAGCAGGAGAGCTCAACAAGAGTCAGGACAAGTGAGGGGAGAAGGAGATTTATGAAGCTCTGAGCTGTATGTCACACCTGCCCTCCCAAAACTGCTATTTGCATTATGAGAAGCTGTTGTTCACATGTCTTATCTTAGATCAGGGGTAGGGAACATCCAGCCTGTAGGTCAATCTTGGTCTGCCAGGGGGTCCAATTTGACATTCTAGGTAATTTTCCCCAAACCATGCCCACACACTCCCAGCTGACCACCTTCTTTAAATAGTTGGGCAGACAGGAGGGTAAAGGAGCTTGTAAAATGTACAGAGAATCATAAAGCAAAAGTGCTCTTTGAAGTAGCCTCCCTTCGCCAAAATTGCTTGAGCACTGCTTCAAAAAGCACTTCTGCAAAGCACTTAACACAGTCCCTGTTCACCCATCTGAGACTGTAGGATGGAAGCAGGAGGACTGTCCTCAAGCGCTTTGCAAATTTGCTCTTTGAAGCAGCTTCCCGCTCTTCCGTCAAACACCACTTGAGAAATATTTAAAGGGGAGAGATGGCTTAAAATAGATTTTGCAAAGCACTTTAAGCACTCTCCCCACTGCCTTTAACATAGTGATGTTATAAGTAGGAGGGGCTGCTTGAAATAACTTTTGCAAAGGGCTTTCAGATGCCGACACCCCCTGCTCCTGGGAGCTCATGTGGAAGTGTGGGGTTTGCCTTTGAAGCTGTTGCAGATTCCCAAGTGCTCAACAGCCAGCTGGCTGTTGGGCACTTGGAAACCCTATTTTATAAATTAAAAATAAAAAGTGGTTCAGTTCATTAATGAATTAGTTTCCCTATTTCACAGATAAGCATCCATTAAAAACCCCCAGATAAACTGAACCATGCAAACAGCTGTTCGTTTGCTAAGCCATTTGCACAGCAGATGCAGGTGCCACTGGGATTTTGGCATTCCAGGCAGTTGCCTAGTTTGCTTCTATAGTTAGACCAGCTCTGTGCATTGTTAAGTGTGTTCTCACTGTGCTGCTAATCTGCTTTTAGTTGTGGGCTTATGTAAACATGGAAATGTGCTCTAATGTGGAATAAGTGCTCAAAGTGTTTTTATTTAATATTTGGGGCAGTGATAAACCCTCTCTCTCACTTTAAAGGATTGGGAAGTCCAATCTCTGCATAAATGAGCACCTTATTTGAAGATGTCCAAACTCCTCAGCAATCCTTACTTTTGCAAATTATCAAGTGCATTTAAAGATGCAAAAAGTGAAAATGCCAAAAATGAGTAAATGAAATTGACAGATTAATCCATGCCTACTATCAGCCTTGTGGGCTAGCAAGTGAATAGCACAGACCAGCAAGTCCAGCATATCTTTGTATTTGAGAGTGGAGGTGCAATTAGAACTAGAACTCTCAATCGCTTTTCTCTAAGCAGTTACAACAGATCTTGTGTGCAGATGTAGAACTGTGACCCTAGTTTATGCATATAGCATGAGGGGAATTGGAATGAGGTGTCATCAATATACAGAAGATGCCCAGATGCAGGTGCTGAACTGAGGTCTGGTGGTGATAATAGGTTGCATGTAGGCCAGTAAATTGAAACTGAATCCAGACAACACTGACGTACTGTGACTTGATGGGTTCTTGGTCCAGGATTTGAAAGATCACCTTTGGGGTGCTCCTGAGGCCACATTTGTCACATTAAGCCCAGGTGGATTCAGTGGCTGGGAATATCTTCCCAGCTGTTGCTCCTTCACCGAATATAGTCTTTCCTGGACAGAGAGAGCTGGCCACAGTATTTAATATATATGTATTTCCTGTTCTGTGACTATCTAGGAAAGGGTTGGCTATAAACACTTGAAATAAATATTCAAATACTCTTGCAATGTGGTTTTTACCATCTCGAAAAGGGCAACAAGTGAATCAGTGTCTGCCTTACTGTTACCATTAACCGGTTTTATGTGATGCTTGTGTTTGGTCTCAATTACTAAAAGCATATTTTCCCTTGAATTATTCTAATATTCTCCAGTAATGGAGCACGCATTAAGATAATTCAGAACTTGAAATTCAGCTACAAATGCAGCACCAATGAGGCCACCCACATCACCAGCTGCTCTTGATTAATCCACTTTTCTTTCTACAAAGCCTCTAATGAATACTCTGTAGGACCAAGGCCCTTATTTATCTGGGGAAACCATCTGATTTCTTTTCACATCCATTAGTTGGGCGGAGGTATGGGGGAGAAACAAAAGAAATTAAAATCTTAGGCTACACACAAAATGAAACACGCAAGAGTTGTCCGGACTCAACCAAGAGTTCTGAAGCAGTAGAAGCTGATGTGGGTTAACTGTTTGCAGCTGTTCCCAGAGGGAGGGAAAGAGCTTTATGTTTGGGTAACCCCCCCCCCCAAGTTCAATCAGGACACCCCACTGTAAAGACAAACAGTACTCGATCCAAGTGACATCTCAGAACTAGCTTTGTATATTGGAGAAAACACCAGGTACTCTGACTAATCATTTGGGAAGGTTTACAAAGCTTTGTCTCTCGTGGCACGCTCAACCCCAGATCCACATGCTTTCCCTATAATTATTCTAATAATCACAAATGGACACTTGGGCATTTGTGACATATTCTAGAATCAAAGTAATGGGCATCAGATAAAACCACAGATAGCATTCACGATACAGATTTCCTGTGACTACAAGTGTAGCAAAGGAGAGAATTTTGGTAGGCTCAGTTTCTCTTTCATTTCTGCGTAAAATTAAGGGCTATTGATAAGTTATGTAATGGGAAAGGAGTTTTGTAGCATTTACTGGCCCCTTCCTTTATTTTGAACTTAAGCCCATCTCAAGCTGAAGACCTAGTATTTGCCAATAAATTGTACCTGCTTTTCCAGACCTAAGGAAATATCACCTCTCAGTCCCTGCCTGTTGTACAGCTGCTAAAAAAAGGATAGACCTTTCTTCTGCACAAGGGTGTGCAGGTGTTTAAAGTGTCAATACGTCTGGAATAATACCCACTCTTTCCATATACAAACAGCCCCAGGAATTTATGAGAACTCAGCATGGAAAAGATGGTATTTGGTTGATTGCAGAGGAAATTTCTAAATAGCTATGGACCATAGCAAGGGTCCAAATTTGCCTGGAGCGATACACTAAAGTGTACCTAGCTAACAGTTAATCCAGCCCTGGAAAGAGGCAAAGTAGCTCTGCAAGTTGTCAGGCTCTTCACAATCACAGTTTGCCTTGCATCTTTGACTAAATAATAGTTTAGGAAACACTCCTGGGCACAAGTAATGTGTTCCATGCGGCTGCTGGCCCCAGTCTGAGAAAACAATAGGAAACAGCTGCTAAAACACAAAACCGGGGCCCTGGGGAGTAGCAACTTTTCAGAAATGTGTGGCATACAGAGGAAAGAATGTGAAAAGGGGAATAAATAATCAAGTCTACCTCTCTTAAGGAAAATCCCATTGAATCTGGGGAGTGGGGGACACTCCACTTGATTTGTTCACTTGCACCCCACTATATGGACACATGTTCCAGGTTGCAATCTGCCCCTCAAACTGTTCTCCCCCCCCCCATGAGAATCTAGTAAAACCTGTAAAATTAATATAGTTCTTGCATTGTGACAAGAACAAAATTTCCAACTTCTGCGTTTTACTCATTTGGCAGGAACTGCCCTGGCTGGACTAGTCAGACTAAGATCCATTTCATCCAGCATTCTGGATTAGACTCTTAGCATATGATACTAATACCTTCAGCATTGTAGGGTTGCAGGGCCAACCCTAAGTTAAACAGAGTGAGATAACTGCCTTAGGTAGTAGCTGTTCAGGGACAGCAGTATCAGCCTCCAGAATTTCCTATTGACTCCCCTTCTGCTGCCACATAGTCCCTTTTGGGACTGCTGCTTCAGGTATGGTGCAGGATGTTACCCGATCAGACGTGTTGAAGTAAGACTCAATCGCCAGTGCAGTCAGCTTCTGAACTTGGAATTGTGAGGGGGCAACTTCTTGTCCTGCAGCTCAGGCAGCAAAATGTATGGGGCCAGCTGGGTGGACTGCAGCAGTATGGTGTAGTAGCGGATAGTGTGTTAGATTAGGAACTGAGAGATCAGGGTTCAGATACTCAGCTGTGAAACTTGTTGAGTGACCTTGTGCCATTGAGCAGTATATAAATTTTGTTTACTAAATAGACAGATTAAATAGAATAAAGACATGCATTTCTTTAAAATGTCCAGAGAAGCAGAGGCCGTAGAACGGAGATGGTTTATTATAAGTAGCATCTCACAGAAAATGTTCAGATTCTCTCCGTGTTGCGTGGATTTGTGTTGGGTCTCCATGGTGATGTCCTGTGTTACTGCAACACAGAAAAACATCTGTGCAAGGGGCCAATAAACGTACAGGAAGAAGTTAGCAAGCGTGACGTTAAAAAAAGAGGATCTTACTTCATGGTGACTGTTCTTCATATCTTGCTTTCCAGACCGTTGGGTATTAACACCTCCTGTACATGCAAATGTACTTATTTTTAAGCTTTAAATGTCAAGCAAGTTTTCAGTATTAAGGTTTCCCTGTTTCTGATCACTGGATATTAGAAATGTGTTCTTGAAATTGATTATTTTAATAGCACCCTTTCAGAGAACTAAATGCTTTGCTATTCTTATTTTGATTCACAACAGCCCTGTGGAATAACTGCAAAGTCGTAAACTGTTTCTTAAGTGAAAACTAGTCTGACGAATTGCCAACTCTTTATTTACTGCAATTGGATTACATGTGTGTTTAATTACCGTATTAATGGGATTCCCGTGAGTAAGTGTCCTGGTTCAGGCCCAGCAAATGCAGACAGAGGATCTTAAGTAAGAAAGAGATCTTAATTCAGGGAAGTAACAGCACAGGCTTGGCAGCAGACAGAGTTCAGGAGTCATGATTCAGGGATTCAGTAAACGGGCGAGATATTCAGAACTGGACAGAAGCAACAAAGATGTCCCAACAGCTTCCACACATGCCAAGCTTTAAAAGATAAGGCATAACACACTTGCTTGTTATGCAGAAATGTCAGGACTGCAAATGTGCTCTCCAGGGGGAGTGTCTGCTCCTATCTGCAAAGATGGTGTCTGGTTCTATGTAAGAAGACTGGCTCCTGATCGCTCTTTGCCATATCCTGAATTGTTCACCTTCCGTACCCAGCCCTTGGTCCCACCTGGTGTGCACACACACATGCCCCGGACACCAACAAAAGATGCAACACCACTGTCCTGAGGGTCAGCAAGTGAGGCCGGGGGGGGGCACATTTGAAAGGGAGACCCAGCCTAGAGATTTCCTACCTGTGTTTTAAATAGCTCCAGATTATAATCACTGAAGAGGCATAAACCTCTCTCAAACTGTTCTTCATTCTGTCATCCTACTCATAATTGTGCCTTCTCAGTCAGCTTAGATCTCATGGCAGCGCTCCATGTTTTATTAATCCACTTTTGTTCCGTTGGAATTGCTGGCGTATGCTATTTGAGTGTTGCTAAAAAATTTTTTTTGCTTTAGTTAACATATTTCCCACCAAATTATGGCATTCCAGATGTATATCATTTTTAAGATACTCTAAAAGGAATTGTAATGACCTCAGTGGCAATAAAGAATAGCCTAGCATATTTTGTATAATGTTAATAATGCCCCCAAAACTACTGATTTTTGCACAACTCCATCGTACATGTATAAAGTATAAAGGCTGCTTTCCTTGCACCAAATTTCCAGCATGCGCTACCAGTATGAGGATTCATATTTGCAAGGCAAAGCGGAGGCAAGTACTAGTGGAATATCTAAATTAAAATATCTTTATTTATTTATTTAAGTATTCATAACCCACACTTTCATAAATTTATATCAAGGCAGTATACAACATACAATGTTATAATAAAATCAGCAAAGGCATCCATAAAACATCGTGAAAAATATCAACAAAGCATGTATCTTCCGAAGGATGTTTAAAACAGTGTTTCCCAACCACTGTTCCGCGGCACACTAGTGTGCCGCGAGATGTTGCCTGGTGTGCCGTGGGGAAAATTCGAAAGATTTTTTTTTTTTTGTAAAAGTCAAATTAGGTCCTAATCTATCCCTCGAGCGCCTCTTGTCCGTTATTGTGACGCATGAAGCGTGTTCCCGCCCACTCCCCGCCCTCCCTTGCTTCTCTCTCTCTGTGGCGTTCTCCGCCGCTTCCTGCTGGGCATGCGCAGCTCGCCTCGCGCTTCCATTCCGGCCCCTCCTTCCCCCGACTACCCCGCCGCTCCGTTCCTTTCTCTTTCTCGCGTGTCAGAGAGCGGCGGCGCGAGCGCGGCGGTTCCCTCAGGGCTGACGGAGGGCTCGAGGAGGAGGAGGCAGGACGTGGAGGCGGAGAAAGCGGCGGCGGCCACCCCCCACCTCCGGCTCGAGGCCCGCGTAGAAAGCTGAGGGGGAGAGATAGATAGAGGTGGGCGGCGGCGACGACCACGACCAACCGCCACAGTAGTTGTAGCGGTGGCGACGGCGAGCAGGGACTCCCGCTCTCTCTCCGTCGTGTCTCTCTCTCTCTCTCTCTCTCTCTCCCGGGCCCGTCCGTTGAGTCTCCCTCCCTCTCTCTCTCTCTCTCTCCCGGGCCCGTCCGTTGAGTCTCCCGCGCGCCTCGGCTACAAGATGAGCATCGAGATCCCGCCAGGTCTGACTGAGCTGCTGCAGGGCTACACGGTGGAGGTGCTGCGGCACCGGCCGCCGGACCTGCTGGCCTTCGCCGCTGAGTACTTCGCCAAGCCACGCTCTCCTTCCTGCCTCGCTTTGCTGCCTCCTCCCCCCCACCCCCAAAGCTTGGAGGTTCCCCGGCGCCGACCCGCAGGTTTGACCCCCTTCTCACACCTGTTCGCGCTCCTTGCACGGAATGGGGCGGATGGGGAGGAACGGGGCTCGCCGCTGCCTCCGCTCGCCCTCCCCCCCTCCGCCGGCGGTCCCGCGATTCTTGGCTTTTTGGCGGTTGGCACAGAAGGAAGGCAAGGGGGAGGGGAAAAAAGTGAATCTTACACTTTCATGCGTCCCTCCCGGCGTGACGCTGCGCGCTGACGTCACGGGGCTGTAATGGTGGTGTGCCTCGAGATTTTTTTCATGAAACAAGTGTGCCTTTGCCCAAAAAAGGTTGGGAAACACTGGTTTAAAAGAATAGAGTGGAGACTCCTGCCAAATCTCTGCTGAAGGACAACTGAACCTCAAGGGCATGGGGGCCCTCAAGAGGTACCCCATCAGAGGATATTTGTGCAAGGTGATAGCACCAAATTTTTGGACAATACATTTCCCTGTGCTTTTGTAATATTAATTGTCACAGATAAATTCAGATTGTATGTGTAAATCCAGTTACGGACTTCCCACCACTTCCTGGAGAGGTGAGAAGTTCCTTGCATCTAAGAAAGTGTTGGGCAAATGCTTTGCCACTGAGCTTTGGTCCTTCCCTTAAGACACAGGAAAATAGGAAGCAGACTTGCACTGAGTCAGACCAAATAACAGCTTAAGAGAAGTGTGTGGGAAGGATTGTGATAGCGGTAGAAATAATTGAACTTCTACTCCCCAGCAGTTCCAGTGTTGATCAGGCTTCTCCAGGGCAACTATTTACACAACAACAACAACAACGTGCTTGGTAAATTTGCATTCACATACCATATTTTTTGCTCTATTTTTTTACTCACTTTTTCCCTCCTAAAAAGTAAGAGGAAATGTGTGTGTGTCTTATGGAGCGAATGCAGGCTGCGCAGCTATCCCAGAAGCCAGAACAGCAAGAGGGATTGCTGCTTTCACTGCGCAGCGATCCCTCTTGCTGTTCTGGCTTCTGAGATTCAGAATATTTTTTTTCTTGTTTTCCTCCTCCAAAAACGATGCGTCTTGTGGTCTGCTGCGTCTTATAGAGCGAAAAATACGGTAATTAATATTACATTTTATGCAAGTCCAATGATACAACCCTTTTGGGCTCTGATTCCAAATGTGATTGATAAAACGGCTGGTTGTTTCATACCACAAAATCCCTAAATAGTTTCTGAGTTATCTTAAGGATTTGATTAATGATGTTGATCTTGAAGTGGTTGTAAACCTACTTTACGGCTGCCAACATGTTTACAGTAGCAAATTGGAAGAAAGCACTTGTTCTGTTGATGTCTGAATGGCATCAAGGAAGATGGAACAGGGCAATTTTATCCAAATTAACCTGCTGTGGAAATTAATAGACAAACAAGTTTACTGGAATATGGAATTTGTTTGCAGTGTTTTGGAACGGTGAATTCCAAGATGAATTGGACAATACTTTTTCTTTTTTCTTTGTGTATGACAAGCATCTACCACCTGCACTTTTCAGAAGCATCCAAAGGCATTGTTGCTCCTGCAGGCTTTCCCAGATGGATAGGTAAAGGTAAAGGGACCCCGACCATTAGGTCCAGTCGTGGTCGGACCTAATTCAAACCCCCGACCTTCTGATCGGCAAGTCCTAGGCTCTGTGGTTTAACCCACAGTGCCACCCGTGGGTCTATACCACAAGTGTCCATTCTTTGAGTTTTAGTCTTGTTATAAATTTACTTTTTTTGTGTTCTAACTTTTTAAAATTATCTTTTGTGTGAATCACATTGAGATGGTGGTTTAGAAGACAATTAATAAAGCAATAGTAGTAGTAGTAGTAGTAGTAATAATCCACAACAGGTTAGTCATTGTCCATAAAAGGTTATGTCATAGTAAATGTCTAGGGCTTTAAGGTAGCACAAGACTCTTGGTCATATACATCAAGTACAGGTTACTGTGTGTAATGTATGTAATTTAATTTTAAGTACAATTTCCCTCAGTGTTGAGGATGATGTTGACAATAGCAAACAATGCCTTCAGAGAGATAATCTCCCCTCCCTGCCCTGGGAACTTGGCAGGGATAGCAGGAATCAAACTCTCCATCCCATAATCCTAAATCTAGTCAGGTTTCCCAAGAACTGCTATTTACATAACAAAAACATGCATGTTAATTGGCATTCACACACTTATGCCAGCCAAGAACTAACCAAATACTCGGTTTAGTCAAGTACAGTAAGCAGAAAGCTGTTAAACTGGTTCAACACATAAACTATATAAGCCTAACACCTATATAAGGGAGTAAGCTATGGTATTCTATCTGCACCTAAAGCTGTTGAGCTTTAAACCACTGATATGGGAGAAACACAGTTCATTTCAAATGGCTTTCAACCAATCTTTGCCAACCTGGTCCTAGCACCATCTAGATGTTGGACTATAACTCCCATCAGTCCCAGCCATTCAGGGCTGGAGTTGATGGGAGTTGAAGTCCAAAACATCTGGAGGGTGCTAGGTTGGAGACGGGTGGTTGAAAGCCATCTGAAATGAACTGCATTTCTCCCATGCAAAGGAATGGTAAACAATAGTTGCTTTGTCAACTGGTCTGGGAAACCCAACTGCAGCAAAGAGAGCATTTTTATGAAGCTTTGCTGAGACAACAGGAACAAGTGGGATTCCTTAGGACTGAACTCTTTCTTTTTCCCTTTCAATCCAGCCCACAAGGGGGAAGTGGAGGGTAACTTAGCAAAGGTGTCCAGAGAACTGTCGTCTGCCCCCAAACCCCTCAAACTTCACAATGAAACATCTGCTGCTAAGAGTCTGCATCATTCTCAATACTTGACCCATCCTAGCCTGTGTATATCTCATCAACATGCCTAGGAAGAGAGCCAGGCTTCTGAAACAATCTGTTATCAGAAGTGTCACCATGGAACAATGAAACTGCCGCTGGTTCCCTGAAACCTCATTAATTCGTTTTCTGGGGGAACAGATGTGTACCTGTCTTGGGTGAGACTTTGCACCATCCCAAATCCCTTCCAGCCATATGCTGTTACCTTGCTGACAAACCATCACTATCATCAACAGTCAGACATGTTGCTTGCTGCAGATTGGTTATGGAGCTTGAAAGCATTCCCCTGGAAGAAAAAGAAAAACAAACACGAAATCTGTACAATTTATAATGCCGGCATTACAATATTTTATAGATTATGAATGCTGTAGTACTTTGTGAATCCTATAATACGACTTCTGTTGTAATTGTGCTGTTTAGCTTATTTGTTTTAGTTGTTTTTTTAATAGATTGTAATTGTTTTGTTTCTGCAGAGCACTGCAGATGGTGACAGCAGTCACGAAATTAAAAGACGCCTGCTCCTTGGGAGAAAGGTGATGGCAAACGTAGACAGCATCTTAAAAAGCAGAGACATCACCTTGCCAAGAAATGTCCATATAGTTAAAGCCATGGTTTTCCCAGTAGTGATGTATGGAAGTGAGAGCTGGACCATAAAGAAGGCTGATCGCCGAAGAATTGATGCTTTTGAATTACATGTATGGTGTTGGAGGAGACTCTTGAGAGTCCCGTGGACTGCAAGAAGATCAAACCTATCCATTCTTAAGGAAATCAGCCCTGAGTGCTCACTGGAAGGACAGATCCTGAAGCTGAGGCTCTAATACTTTGGCCACCTCATGAGACGAGAAGACTCCCTGGAGAAGACCCTGATGTTGGGAAAGATGGAGGGCACAAGGAGAAGGGGACGACAGAGGACGAGATGGTTGGACAGTGTTCTCGAAGCTACAAACATGAGTTTGACCAAACTGTGGGAGGCAGTGGAAGACAGGAGTGCCTGGCGTGCTCTGGTCCATGGGGTCACGAAGAGTCGGACACGACTAAACGACCAAACAACAACAAATTGTTTTGTTTATTATTTGTTAATTATTCTATATGATTTATGCTGTATTTGTGATGTTCTCTTACGTAATGGTTACTTACTGTTTGTAAGCCGCTTTGTGATTCTATTGAATGAAAAACAGCATAGCAATATAAAGAATCAAAATCAAATCAAATGTTGTATTCTGCGCATGTGTAATTCTTCTTTTCTAATAGAGGAAGCAGCCTTATACCAAGTCAAACCGTTGGTCCATCTAGCTGACTGACCAGGAGTGGATCTCCAGAAATCTTTATCATTTTGCATGCCAGGCATGGGATCTACCTTTGGGGCTGGTTGCTAGTAAGAAGACTGGTGGGGCTGTGCCCTATTAATCCCATTTCCCTTTTCCTCAGAAAGCCTAATGAGTTTATATATATATATATATATATATATATATAGCCAATGATCTATTAGCAACATCTGAATGTCACATTGACAGCATACAATGAACTAAAGGCCAAGACACTGTTTTTCCTTGCTGATTTGTGAAACTTGAGGTTGCCATAGCGTAGCCTGATCAATTTTGACAAACTTTTGCAGCTATTCATATCTGAGTGCTCAACCATTCAGGACTCAGATAGGAATAGCTGCAAAAGTTTGTTGCTAAGTCCTGTTTTGTTTTTTTAACATTCTGTAGAAAAGTTGGAGCTTTGTGGCAGATGAAAGGTCAAATATCCATTATCAGAGGTAGCTGTGTTAGTTGCCAAGAAAACATTAGAAGAGTCTTGTGTGGCACAGAGGCAACATCTGCTCCTTACCTTTAAAGCACTGTGATACTACCTTTAGCAGTCATGGCTTCCAACTGCCCAAATAATGGGAATTTTTAAAATATAGCTCCCTGTGTCAAGCAGAGCTTTGCCAACCCTTCTTTTTATTATTAGAAAACTCTAGCTCATTTTCATGGACAGAGTAAAACAGCTAGTAACTCTGTCTAGTTATTTGCAGGACGGATCTGCCTCTCCTTCAAGTGGTTGATTCACTGTGTGTGAGATCATTGTGATCTGCTAGAGATAATGATATTGTACCACTAACAATCTGAGCCATTTCATTGTTCATCTGCTAAATGTGGTTTGTTTTGGTGATGTCAGTGGGCTCCCCTTTTGTGTGTGTCTATGTTTAAGCAATCACGCCTGTGATCTGATCCTTCTTGCAGGGTTGTTAATTTGAATAAAATATGGGGTGGTGGTGGGGAGCGGATAAGCCCCGCCTCACCCAGCCCTGCATAATCAATCACAAAACAGACAAGCGCGCACACACACACACTATTTGAATGACAATGCCCATCAAATTTGGGGTGGCTGGCCCCCTTATATATATTTTTTTGGGGGGTGCGAAGGGACCTTGGCTCCTAGGAGTTGGCTCCTATAGGCCTCTTGACATCTAAGTTTCCCTCCCTGAACTCCTCTTTAACTTCATCTGCTAGCTGTAGGATCTCGCAAGGTATACAGTTCTCCACTGTGAACACATGAGTAATATCCACAACATCATGTTGCAGTGTTGAGGAATGTGCTACTCTGTCAGTTTTGGTTCCACTTCGCTGTAATAACACAAAGAAACCCACTTTGAATGGATGTGCTGTCTCCCATCTTCAACCACAAATACGCTGTGGATCACTGGTGATGGACCATTGGTGGTCGAAGGTACTCTTGAATTAAGGGCCATCATGACTCTACACAGTGACTGTAGAGTAAGCAGGGGAGCCCTGAGCGACGACAAAATTTGGCATGCCCCCTAAATATTTATTATTTTCACAATAATTCATTAATTATTATTTTGCACCCCCTCAGCTAGGCACCTTGTCCGGGAAAATTTGCTTGCCCAGCCCTAAATCCAATGCTGGGGTGAGTTGGGCCAGTCACTTCCTTGCAGCCTAACCTACCTCACAGGGTTGTTGTGGGGGGTTAAATGAGGTGGACTCTGCACACCTCCTTGGAGAAAAAGTGAGATTTGAATGCAATGTAATAATAATAAAAAGAAAACATACCACTTTGCACTTGAGCTAATAAGCACTCTGGCTTGTCGGTATGCTTTTTATTAGAGAGCAGGATCTGCATTCATTTCCGATGGTTATTTGCAGAGCAGAGTGCAGGATACGACCCATCTTGATGCATGACTCAAGAGGCTGCATCATCCTAACCCAGTGTATTTCAGGAAATACTTATTCATATGTTTCCTATTTGATTTCACATCATTTTCGCCAAGAGCATTTATTGCAGCCCAGGGTACAGGATCCAGCCCATCTCAGTGCGTCGCAAGGACTATTCAGGTTGACAGGTCATACTTTCCCATGTGAGAAGAGGCGATCCCTTAAAATTCAGCGTTCCAGTCGCTGTAGTTCTAAAAGCAATTCAAAGATCTCGGAGCTGATGGGAGTTTCGCTTGGAAATGTTTTGAGCACTTGAAAATAACTTGCGTTCACGCGACCTTCGCTTTTGAGAAATAAAATAAAAATAGCCTTAAAGGGAAAAACAAGGAAGGATCGTTGCAGGTTCCACCGAGATTTGAACTCGGATCGCTGGATTCAGAGTCCAGAGTGCTAACCATTACACCATGGAACCGCCCTGACGATATATTGCAGCAGCTCCCACTAAAGCCTTGCAGTTCTTCTGCGCTGACTTCCAGCGCCCCCACGGCGCTCCCAAGTGACGCCTTTTGCTCTTGCAAGCCCGGATCGGATGTTCCCCTGCAGCTTCTGTTTCTCCAGCTTGGAGCAGCAATAGGTTCGGGGAGCGACTGCGTTTACACGTACGCACTTAGGAGTCTTGCAAAGCCTGCCATGCGAAAGCAGGACGATGGCGCTAGAGGACGCGTACCCGTTGCCACTGCACGTGCATTTGGAGTGGGGCGAGCGGGTGTCGAGGCCAAAGTTTAGCCCCGGAACCTATTTGCAGCTTCTACTGCGACGGGCGCAAGAGTGCCCGTGAGCATATACAGAGCGCATTTGACAACTAACTCTTCTGCACGTGCTCCGTGTCTCTCACACACACCAAGGCGGCAGCTCAGAAGAGGTGGGGGGCAGGCAGGGGACTCTTTTATAAGTGAACTTGCCTGTCTGCAATGAAGGTGTCAGAGAGATGTGGGTGGAAGGTTCCAATATGGAAATATTATTATTATTATTAATTGAATTTATATACCGCCCTAAACCTGGAATGTCTCTGCCTCTTGACTGTCTGAGCAACAAGCTGCTGCTTATATTATGTATGAATCACTGGGACTGCACTACCAAGGTCGCTTGACACTCATTTAGTCAAGGGAAGGAATGCAGACGTGCATTCCTCAGAAGGTAGGATCCGGGGCCCGCTTTCGGTTCCCGCGCTGCAGTCCAGGAAGAAAGGAGGCATTGAGCGAATGGCACTCTGCACATGCCTCTAGGCATCCTCTTCTTTTAATACTGCATGGCCAGTGGTCAGGGATGATAGGAGTTGCAGCTCAAGAACATCTGGGGGCCCAAGGCTGAGAAGGGCTCCCCTTCCCACATCCCAGGCGTGAGTTGAAATCCAAGTCAAAGCACTGTGGCAGGCAGAGGAGGAAAACGACACGGAGAAGCAGAAAAGGGAGGTGGAGAGAGAAACACTCTGCACATGCTCAGAGGCAAGCTTTTCCCGATGGGGCTCTACACCTCACCACCCTTCCCAGAGGCCTCTGCGGTCCAGCCTGGACTACAACTCCCAGTAGCCCTAGCATCATCCTGTCGCGCTCGCTGGAGCTGATGGGAGTTTTAGTGCGAAATTTCTAGGGGATCCAGACGGGCGAAGGCTGATCTACGGCCCGCTTCGCTCTGCCCTCCACAACAATAGAGATGAAAACGTCAAGAGGTGCCGCACTCAGGTATCGATTCCGGTTTCCATTCGGTCGCCGTCATTATGCGGGGAAAGAATACAGAGACGAAAAGCGTCTGAAGTGGGAGCTGAAGGCTACAGATAACTTCCGGCACAGAAACGAAAGTCCGCATTCTCTCAGGACTTCGTGCGGCGCCGCTCTAGGAATCTGGAAACTCTCTGATGAAAGCCTTTGCCTCAGAAAACAAGTCCAAGTTTAAAACCGGAAGTGTATTCAGAAACCCGCCAGTCTCCGATTTCCTTCCCTCCTAAACATAATTAGCGCTCCGTACGTTTTTCAAGTCGTTCTTCCGGTCCCTCTGTTGGTGCCCTGAGTGCCCGGAAGTGTCGTCATACGTGTCTACGGAGCGGCCCCTCTGCGGAAAATGGCCTCTCTCTCTCATGCGAACCGGAAGCCGGAAGCCGGTGCTCCCGGAAGCTGTATCTGGTCGGCGAGCGAGCGAGGAGGAAGGAAGGGCCGGCTAGTGGGCGGAACCGGAGTGCGGCTGATCCTGAGGAAGCAGCAGCAGCAGCAGCAGCAGCAGCAGGAGGAGGCGCAGGGAGGGGCTCTCTGGCTATCGCTTCCTTGTTAGCTGAGAAGCCGGAGGAGGCGCCGCTGCCGCCGTCATTATGGGGGGCTCCCGCGACGACGAGTACGACTATCTCTTCAAAGGTGGGCCTGCATCCCTTGTCCCCCGCCGCGCCTCTTCCCCCCGCTCCCTGGGGACTTCAGACCCCCCATCCCCCCCCCCGGTTCCCGATCAGGATTCCTTGGATGGTTTCCGGCCCTACTCGAGAGGAGACCGATAGACATTTATGGAGCACCACTGACTAAGGTCCATTAATTCCCAGGGGCCTCCTCTATGAGTGAAATGCAGTTGGTTGAAGCCGACCCCCCTTGCCTCTCCCTCGCCCCAGCCCTTTGGGTGGTATCCAGTGCTAGTCCTCCTCAAGGGTAGACCCATTAATGAACGCGCTTAGCATAGGCCCATTAATTGTAGTGGGCCTACTCCGAGTCTAATGTGGTTGGATACAGTCCACAGCCTTGGCTCCCCTTCCCCCAGTCCTTCTCAGTAAAGTATCTCAGGCCTTGTTGGCACATCAGAAAGCCTACCCACCCTTTGCTAGGCGCTGGACAGGGTTGTTTTTTTAAAAAACCGTTTAATGATTTTCATACTTAATACTTGTTTCACCAGACTAGTGGACGGGCTTTGTATTGGGACTTTGCAATGGAGTGTTGTGAAATGTCTGTTGTATTTTGTCGGCTGAATTGTGTTTGGGCTTTGAAATCTGGGATGTCTCTAAAGTGGGGTGAAGACAGTCTTGACACTTTGGTTAAAAGCTACCATATTCTTTTTGCTACACACAGGGTAACTGCTAGGATTTCTTCAGTTTGCATTATTATATCCCACTTTTACCACAAGGAGGTCAGGGCAGCACATGTAATCCTGTTCTCTTTTTTATATGCCCAAGTTTAAAGTGTCAGACATGGCTTAAAAGGACCAGGCTGAAATCTCCACTTGACCATGAAGCTTGCTGGGTGACCTTGACTCAGTTATGATTTCTCAGTCTAACCTACCACAGAGGGCTGTTGTGAGAATAAAAGGAGAGAATGTGGAGAAGGACCATATGTGCTACTTTTACCTCCTTGGGTGAGGGAGTGGGATATAAAATAAGAATGTAGATATAAGAAATCCTAACTGTCAAGGTGTAATTAATCTGTGTGATCCTGAATTTGCACTCTTGCTTAAGATTATCCCAAGTGCCTTTCAACACCAGCAGTTGCTTAATGAGACTGACATGCTGTGTTGCCCAGTGAGGGCAGCAACAACATAGAGGGGTGGGTGGGGAAGATTGGACATCTTGCAGGACACAGTGTATTATTGAGTAAAACAGCCTTCCTCAACCTTGTGTTCTTCAGAGGTTTAGGCTACAAAACATCAGGCTTAGTCAGCACAGTGGGGTTACTGGGCTGGGTTACAAAGAGAACCCTGAACCAGTTTTCCTCCATCCCTTCTTTCATTCGGAGTGCAACTAAAGAGAAAGTTTGGAAAATGGCATCTTCCCAGAAGTGAAGTTAAAATAGATGTCCGTAAGTGTGCTAAATCAGTGAGTTGTTCAACATCCAGTAAAAGACATGGGCAGGTATGTGTTAAACATAAGAAAGACCCTGGTTAGATCAAACCATAAGGATCCCTCTAGTCCCCATCCTCCAGTTTGCTCTAGCTGCTGGCCAGAGGTCTCTGGAAAGCCCCCAAGGAATGCTTCAAGTCATACTCGGAGAGGTATAATGCATCGGGACATGGAGGCTCTATTTAGTTGTGATGGCCAACAAGAGGCTAAAAGGGGGGGGGGGTATCTGCCTCAACACAAAATGAGTACAGCAGCTGATTGGAGCAGAAATATAGGGAAGAACACCAGTCTAAACAGGAGATCCAGTCCCACAACCTCTCTTCCTGCAATTGAGCAGCAGAGCACCTGCTTGGCATGCAGAACCACCCAGGTTCAACCCCTAGCATCTCCAGGTAGGGCTGGGCAAGGCTCCCTGCCTGAAACACTGGAGAGCCACTGCCAGTCATTGTAGACAGTACAGAGTTGGTGGACCAGTGATGTGTTCCGACTTATCCGATAAAGACCAGTGCCATACTAGGCTCTTCTTATTGTGTCTGCCTCTGTTGACTTCTTTCCTCCCCTCTCTCTTTGCATACCCGAGAACACATCCTCCCACCATAAAAAGAGAGCAGTGCAGTTGGAAAACCTTAAAAAAGAAGAAGTGGGGAAGGCATAACTTGGGGCTACTATATCAGATTCCCCCAGTAAGTGAAAAGGTGACACAAAGCAAAAAGGGGACTGGTGGCAATATCTGTTGGCTACTGTAGAATCTGGCCCTTTTATTGTTGCAAAGCCAAGTAACTTTGAACGAATTGTTTTCTCTGCATTCCTTTTTTATTATATTCCCCGCCCTAACCAACCCCCCTATTGTTTTGTAATTATAGTCCTATTCCCTATCCCTTTCTTGAGACTTTTCTCATAGAAACCAATGGCCAGGCCCTTCTGGTGCCTCCCCCGGAGTTCACCTTTGCATGTCTGATCTCCCAAGTTCTGTTAAAAATCTGTCATCCTCCTTGCTGTGTGTGTTCAGCATTTCTCCCCTACTTGGCTGCTGCAGTGGCTTAGGAAAGAGCTCTTCAGGGCTGAGGCTGGACTTTTGATCAGCACTTAGCTGTTCGGTGGGGGTGGCCTCCAGTCACTGTGGTGATGAATAATGCTAGTTGGTAACTTTGTGGGCTTTTTACTTAATACAGTACAGGGCGAGCCGCTTCCCTTTCAGAAAGAATGTCTACTGTCTCGAGATGAACTTTCCCTTTGATAACTTGGTTTACTCTATATGTTTCGCTGCTTTTGTGTGAAATCTTTGTAAAAGTATCACCCTGATCCACTGCTTTGTGGTCTTGGTGTGGTTTTCCTCTGGAATTTTGCTTTCCCTCCCTCCCCCTTTTTACTTTGAGATAAAGGAAGTGACTGAGGAAGGCATGGCAACCAGCGAGCAAGTGATTTAATGTTGAAACCTCAACTTCCAACTTGCGGGGGCAGGGGTGGCAAACGGAGAGGGTTAACTGGTGAATGTTGCAAGCGTGGGATTTTTAAAAAATGTATTATAGATTGAGCTTGTTTGTTTTCTAATGCAGTGCATTTTCCTGTAGGGATAAACCAGGTAAAATAACAGCCAACTGTTTCAATGTGGAATGTTTATCTGTCTTTCTGGGGCGGTGGTGCTGGTGGTGTGGGTTGTCTGGTTCTTATCACACAAAAGAATGTAAGCCCTGGCATGCTTTAGCTAGGCTGAGCTTGCAGGGTGATGGTGGTTAATTGCCTAGAATCTGCTGAATGTGAAGAGTTAAGGGACTTATTAACAGGTTTTTCAACAGAGATTAGTTAGCAGCAGCAGCAAGATCTAGCCTTGTTGCTTTGTGAAACTCCTGATCAGGGCATAAACAAGACTGGCTGTTCCTTGCTGCTTGCAACTGTACCCTCCTTGAGTGGCTCCTTCTAGGTGACATGGAACTTGCATCCCTCCACTGACCTCACTTCCGGTCTTACTGTTACTACATAACATTTACCAGCCCATTAGGGCATTACTCCTCCTCCTGGATGTGCAGGCATTCTTCCCAGCAGAGTTTCCCCCCCTGATAGTGAGCAGGATGTGTTGGGAAATAACATGCTTGGCTGCACAGATAACAGGGCAGAGAGGGAATGTTGCAGAGGTTATAAATCTGGGTTTTAGAGACAAAGGCTGCATGACAGGGAACACACATTGAACTGTTTCCTTGCTTTTTTGGGCCAGCTTTCCGTACTGTCTGGCCTGTAAATGCTTAGGTGTGCCATGTTTTCATTGTGAACAGCAGTTTCTGCTGAGGCAGCAGCTAGACATGTCACATACTTGACCATGTGTACCTTCTCCTGACATCTTCAGACAGCAGGAAAGGCCGGTGAAGCAGCTAATGTGTCAGCCCAGCTTCCTGCCCTCCTTGCTCACTTCTCTGCAGACTAGCCCCAATAATAACCCTCTGTAGTCCAGGACCTGTGGCATGTATTGCAAGTATCTGCATTTTTTAGGTTTAAACACTTGCATGGTAATTGCATAGAAGCATTCAATACTGTACTTTCTAGTGCATTTCACATGCATTATGTTGATATGCAACATCTGCAACAATCTGGTTAATTTCATCCTAACAGTAGCTTCTGTAGCTCTCTTCCACATCTGAGTTTCACTCCCATCCTTACGATGTTAGCAGGGCACAGCCTGTGTTGCAAACATAGTTTAACTTTCTTCCAAGGAATTCTGGGAATTGTAATTCTGTAAGATGGGTGATGAGAAATCTCTTCCATAGCACCCTGATTTACTGTGAGAGCCAGTAAATTGCTCTCACAGTGTAATGTAGTGGTTAGAGTGCTGGACTGGGGCCCAGGAGAACAGAGTTCAAATCCTCACTCAGCCATCAAGCTTACAGGGTAACCCTGGACCAGTCATGGTGCCTCTCAGCCTAACCTGCCACGTAGGGTTGTTATCAGGAAAAAACTGTGGAGGAGGAGAACCATGTACAGTATTCCACCTTGAGCTCCTTTGAAGAAAGGTGGAACAGTAATGTAAGCAAATAAATAAACGAATGACACTTCCCCCTGTTATACTGTTCTACCAATTTGGTTCTGAACCGCGGTTCTGGGTTTGATATTTAAAGCCCTAATTAGCCCAGGACTTGGTTAGCTGCAGGATGGCTTTTGTTCTGTGGCACCTTAAAGACTAACGTATTTGCTGTGGTGTAAGCTTTTGTGGAATAAAGCTCACTTCTTCTGCTATCCTGAGGTAGGGGTGTTTGTGTTTGTGTATGCCCACACCTCTGTGACTCAGGCATGTGTATATATAAACATACACACAAACAGATGGTTGGAGGGAGGGGATTGTAAATAGTGAGGTCAGAGGGGGAGGAATGAAAGAAAGTATGGAAAGTATCTCTCTGTGTGTGACTTGTGGTTATTGAAGTCCAAGAGTTCTCTTCTGCGTTCTGGAGAAGATGCTCTTCTGCTCTCTAATGGGGCCTTAGGAAAGGCCATAGTACAGACCCCACTCTGGCAATATGCATATGAACAAACCGTTTGAGAATAGCTTTGCTGTCGCAGGCTCTCATTTCCCCATCTTGTTTTAATCCCTTTCAGCAAGAACAGAAGCCAAGCCCCAAGAGTTGATAAGTTGCAATAACTACAGATGTGGGTCTACACTGGCAGCTGAGCCTGGCAATCTTCCCCACCATTCATCAGTTCATTTATGGCAGGTGCAAATAACCTTTGACCCTCCAGATGTTGCTGAACTGTAGCTTCCTCTATGACCATTGACCATGATCTCTAGGGCTTATAGAAGCTGTAGTTCAGCACATCTGGAGGGACAAAGGTTTCCCACTGAGCATTTTAAAATCTGATTGACTACAGCTCCTCCGGTATATCCCTGCTTTCATACTGATTCAGGGTTGCTCCAGTTTCCACCCTTTCCTTTCTGGGTCTTTGTATAGCCCTGGCCTATTCAGAATGGCTGACATCAGCCATCCTGTTGTTTTGTGCTACAACTCCCAGCAGCTCCAGCCAGCATGGCTTTGCCGATCGGAGAGTTGTGTCCTGCAGATGTTTTGGAGTTGGAGAAAGTTTGCATAGAAGAGGAGAGGTGCTGCACACATTGGGGCTGAGGTAGCTGCTTGTATTTGCAGAGCTTTGAGCCACCTGACTGCGTTGAGGTGAGGTAATTCAGTTTGTCTCTTCCCCGCTTGTCCTTGGGTGTTGCTGAGACCAGCTGATTACCAGTGTACCCTGGACTCTTTGCTTTCCCCAGCTTTATTGTTAACAAATAAAAACCACAAGGACTGGGCAATCTGGTTAGTCTGGCTTTCAGGCCTTCCGCAAGTCCTGTGAATTGTGCACCTAGAAATGCTGTAAACCTTCTCATATGCTTTTTACACTCTCCTTTGGGGAAGCCGGTTTCCTTTCCTTTTATGAACAGGAGCTTTCACATGTGGCTTGTCTTATCAGTCTCCTTGGATAAGTTCTAGCCATACCATTGGTTTAGGTTTTTTATTTTTACTTGCTGGCATCTTTGCATTCCAAAGCCTTCTGCAGAGTCCTCCCTCTCTTTACCAGTGAGATGATGCCCAACCAAATCTCTGCCTGCCCTTGCTGTCCCTTGGCTACTGCAAGGGGCCTAATTTCCCACCCCTGGAAGAAAAGAGTACCCTGGAAATTCCTGTCACCTGCTCAAGGCAGTTAAATCATGCATTAAACTTAACAGTGAAACTCAAGCTGGAAACAAGGACACTCTTCCCTTTGCTCCATGAGACCAAAGAAAAGACATATTTTTTCCCTTAAAATACTTCGACTGCTCTTCTCTAACAATTTTTTAAAAAAATGAATTTCATAATATTAACAAACACAGAAAAGGGGGGAAATGTGTCTCAGACAGCTCTTCTGAATTTGCACCCAATTAACATTTCCCAGCTTCGCTTGCATAATTGTGATGTTATGGGTTTGGGTTAAGAGCCACCCAACTTTCACTAACATCCTCCCTCCCTCAGCGTCCACTGAGTAGGAGCAATAAAGAGTTGAAAACTGCTTGCCCAAACTGAATGCCACCCATCTTGTTAAGGGTGGTATAGTGGTTAGGGTGCTTCGTGCTTGACTAGGAGCGGGGAGATTGCGGTTCAAACCTCCACTCAGCCATGAAATGCACTTGTTGACCTTGGCAGGGCAGGGGACACATAAACATTGAACCAGTGGCTATGTATGGTGGGTTGGTCAGTATTTTAACCCCCATCTCCATGCTCACACTTCCACGGTCCCAGGCACAGGAAGCAGAAATGGGAGGTTTGCAGGTCCCGCTTGAGTAGACAAGTATAGTTGGCGAGTTGCTGAGATGTGGCTTCAGTGGCCATGAGAAAAACTTTAGGGATTTTTCTGTGCAAAAAAAAAGGAAGCATCTAAATGCCAGGTTCTCTTCTGGATTTCACAGTTTCTCTTTTGCCTGACTTTGGTTGGATAACAACACCTTGTGATAGGATTTAATTTCCGGTGTATGTGTCAGAGAGTGCTAGCTCTGATGGGCTTACTCTGAATTAACAGAGAAACCCCTGAAGCTGAACCTTCCCAAAATGGTGCCTTCCAGATATTTTAGACTACAACTTCTATCTCCCCCAGCCAGTTGTAGTTCAAACAAAACATCAGGAGGGCACCAGGTTGGGGAAGGTTTGGTGCCTTTTAGTCTGGCATCAAACTCCTGATGGGCATGAATAGTTAACAAGCCTCTTCCTGTTGTCTTTTTTTGTAGTTTTGGCTCCTGCTTTGCTGAATCAGCTGAAAGGGGAGAGACGACAAAAAGGGCTGGTTGTTTTTGTCCGCACAGTGAGATTTGTGCAGTAATTAATTAAGATGAAATCCCAGATGTGATTGTTTTATCGTAATTTCAGAGTGGAGGAAAGGATTGAGAAGCAAATATGCCCGTCTTGGAAGGATGAAGCCATGGATTGCTGCAGGATAAATACCCGGGTCATGTTAGTTTTCTGGATCAAGCTGCCCACCCCCCACCCCCCACCCCCTTCTTAAGTGATGCAGATGGAGAGTCTTTGGTTTGACCTATAAAAGAATGAGACTCTGCTTTGGATCCTTTTCTGGCATGCATAGACCAAAATGAGCATTCAGATGGTAACCATGTAAACATAGGTGTATATTTTCAGATAAAATGGGATGCAAGAGGGAGCCAGAAAAATTTGAAGATTGACATCCTGGCTTGCAGTCGTATGGTTCTCAAGGTCGCTGTTTAACAGCTTGTGGTAATATAAAAACTGGCTGGCATGTACACACACACACACACACACACACACAGCCCAGAGTCCCCTTTTTTTCTGGCTGCTGCCAAAGGCCAGAGCGTAGGAAGATGGGAAGCTGCCTTTTCCAAGTCCATCTAGCTCAGTATTGTCTACACTGACCACCAGTAGCTCTCCAGAATTTCAGGCAGGGCGTTTCTCCCAGCCCTACCTAGAGATGCTGCTAGAGATCGAACCTGCAACCTTCTGCAAGCAGAGCAGGTGTCACTGAACTATGGCCCTTCTCTTCAGCTCTGCAGTCCCAGCTGCAGAGCACCTGGAGCAGAGTAGCCTTTCTGGCAGGGAGAAAAGAAGCGAGCTCTCTGCAGTTGCTGCTTGGGTGGAGCCAGATCTAACAGTTAATTTTATTGAGTAACAAGAACTTTAGTATTGCAATGTTAACAGCAGTTAAAGTGTCTTATTTCTGAAAGAAAGCTAACATTCTAGCTTTATGCAGTTGGGGATATTGTGGCTGTCAATATCAACTAGATATATATATAGACCTAAGAAGGCAGCATGGTGGATGAGCAAAAACCAATAGAGGTAAAAGGGGGCTTCAAAGGCCATCCAGTCTAACCTTCTACTGATGCAGGAGATGTAGAGATGAGCAATGTTTGATTAATTGATTAATTAGGAACAATACATTTCAGGATCACATTTAGCCTCTGCTTTCTTTGCCCATTTAGTTCAAGAGCCAGTATTTTGAGGGTGTGTGTGTGTGTGTGTGTATGAGTATGTGGAGCTTAAAAATGTAATTTCCCTCTGGTAACAACCCCCCCCCCCCCCGGCTGGTTTCCTTAAATGTTTACCTGGGCAGTTTCTCTTCACAGAGGTCCAGGTGAATCAGCAAAGGAGGTTCACAGTGTCAGAGCAAAGAGTGTGTTGGGTTCCTCTCTGACTCTCCTCTCTTTCTTCCCTTCCCAGTTGTTCTCATTGGAGACTCCGGAGTTGGCAAGAGCAACCTCCTCTCCCGCTTCACTCGCAACGAGTTCAACCTGGAAAGCAAAAGCACCATTGGCGTGGAGTTTGCCACACGGAGCATCCAAGTGGACGGCAAGACAATAAAGGCTCAGATCTGGGACACGGCAGGGCAGGAGCGATACAGGGCGATCACGTCGGCGTAAGTGGACCAGCGCCAGAGCCTTCCCGGGGATTGTGGGGGAGTTTTTGGGAACAGGACGCAGGAGCACTGCAAGTGTGTGTGTGTCTTCTGTGTGATGGTCCTTGCAGACATCGTGTTTGCAGCGAAAAAATACTGCTTTTTAGATTGAACAGCATTCAAGAATCCCATTGCATTCTTTAAGTTGCTAGTCTTCAATGTTCATTGAATTGTAGCGTTGGAAGGACTCAAATGGCCAGCTAGTCCAACCCCCTGCAATACAGGAATCATGTGACCCACCAGCTGAAAATTAATAGCCTCCTAGCCTGACAGGCCAGATTGATATCTGCCTCCACCTGGCAGGCAGAGCCACCATCCACCTGTCAAATCACCTGACTTTACGATGACATCAGGTGACCTTTTCTGTCTGCTGTTTTGCGCAGCACTTTGAGCAATGCTTCTGAGGATCTGAAAAATCAGCCCCTCTGAAAGTGCTGCCCAAAACCGCCCTATGAGAGGGTCCTTTTAGCCAAGTCCCTTCCTCATCTGCCCTGTACGTAGCTTCATATATGATGAGCATGGCTTGGCCAAAATGGGGAGAGACTTGGCAGGCCTGATTAGGGCCGAGTAGGCCCATGGGCTGGAGGTTCTCCATCCCTGCTGTAGGATAACTGAGTCCAAAATTGAGTCCAAACTGAGGATAACTGAGTCCAAAACTGGCTCCAAAATCAGGCCAGCTAGGGATGTGTTTTTTTCCAGCAGCTGCTGTTGGAAGAGCTTTAACCACTTTTTTTTAATTTTAGGTCAACTGTAGTGATGATGCATATAATCTCATTTACTTCTCTCTCTCTAAATGACTATAAAGGGCAACTTATAAAACCAAGTCACGACAGGATGAAAAATTGGAAATAAGTTGGGGTTATCGGAAGGCCAAATTATGCATTGGGCAAGAGGCTCTGCCAGCCCCTCCCGCCCTGGTGTCCTCCAGATGTTTTGGACACCAACTCCCATCCTAGTCAATTTCACCATAGTCAGTTTATTTATCTGCTGCATTTTCCACAGATATGCTTGTTCTCAGAGCAGTTCACGTAAGAAGTAGTGTAAATTCAGCACAAGCAACTTCCCACTTGGGCGAAGGCAGCGCGTACTCTGCCCCTGACTAGGGCTGGCGATGTATCACCAGCCAAACATTGCACTTTAGCGATGTACTGCAATGTTGATAATATAATAATTTATTATTTATACCCTGCCCATCTGGCTGGGTTTCCCAGTGATACATCAGCGTTTTAAGGGCAGCTAATCCTCACCAGTTGGTAAAATTAAAATATCCAACAACTTTACATCATTAAGCAGTCCCGGCCAGCCTGACATCTGGTCAAGGATGATGGGAGTTGGTAGCCCAGAGCATCTGGAAGCCCCCAGGTTAGGGAAGGGCTGGGGTGGTCCTGGGGCAGTTGTGAAACACATGCAGCCTGTACGAAGTGGAGCCAATTTTTTAAATGCATGTACAGTGGTGCCTCGCAAGACGAAAATAATCCGTTCCGCAAGTCTCTTCGTCTAGCGGTTTTTTCGTCTTGCGAAGCAACCCTATTAGCGGATTAGCGCTATTAGCAGTTTAGCGGCTTAGCGGCTATTAAAGGCTTAGCGGCTTAGCGGCTAAAAGGCTATTAGCGGCTTAGCGGCTTAGAAAAAGGGGGGGGAGCGGGAAAAAACCCTCAAGACTTGCAAGACGTTTTCGTCTTGCGAAGCAAGCCCATAGGGAAAATTGTCTTGCGAAGCAGCTCAAAAACGGAAAACCCTTTCGTCTAGCGGGTTTTCCATCTTGCGAGGCATTCGTCTTGCGGGGCACCACTGTATTGCTTTATATCCCATCTTTCCTCCAGGGAGCTCAAGGTGGCCTGCATAGTTCTCGCTATCTCAATTTTATCCTCACATCAACCCTGCGAGGTTGGGTAAGCTGAGAGTGAGTGACTGGTCCAGGTCACCCAGTGAGCTTCCTGGCTGAGTAAGGATTTGAACCCTGGTTTCCCAGGTCCCAGGACCCAGCCCTCTTAACCACTGCAGCACACTGGCTCTCTGGAGAGTGTCGTGATGCCCCACTGGGCAGCCTGGCGAGGTCTGAGCTTTCCTTCCCCTGCCCCCTTTCTGTGCTTGCTGTGGGCTCACGTGGGTTGTGTGCTTCTGCCTGCAGCTATTACCGAGGTGCCGTGGGGGCCTTGCTGGTTTATGACATCGCCAAGCACCTCACCTATGAAAACGTGGAGCGGTGGCTGAAGGAGCTGCGAGACCACGCCGACAGCAACATCGTCATCATGCTGGTGGGCAACAAGAGCGACTTGCGCCACCTGAGGGCTGTTCCGACGGATGAGGCCCGAGCCTTTGCAGGTGAGTGGGTGGGGGGCCCCAGTGTGTTGCTGCTGGAATACTGCTTTGTTTTGTTTTGTTCAGTTTCTGATTCTCTTGCAAAACCTCTTAGAGCAGCTGCCGAAAATTTAAAGCTAACAATAAATGGAAAGCAATACTAAAACAACAACAGGAGAGCCAGTTTGAAACTTTGTAAAACTCCCCAAGTTTTTTGAAATGTGGAAACAGAGCTTGTCACCTGGAGCCCAAGAGGCTCCAGCCTCTGCACCAGACTAGCCTCCTTGGGGAGGGCATTCCAGAGGCGGGTGCCACAACTGAAAAGGCCCTGTCCTGCATCATGGTCACTTCTCTGCTGGAAAAACTCAAACAGGTGACTCAGAGGCATTTCTCTGTAACTGCGTGGTGGGAAGCGGTTATTGAGGTTCCAGAGATTTTGTCACTTCTTCCACCTAGCGCTTGCTAATTGTTGGGTCATCAGCTCCTAGGCATCAGTGTGGGAAGAGGAAGATGATCCAGTCTCCTTAGTATGTTAGAAGTCTGGATGGTTCTTGCTTTCATTTTTTTCCTGCCTCCCCTCCCCCCTGCCATCATTGAATCCAGGGTTATCTGGCCAGGCTGAGACCTGCAAGGAGGTGTCCTTATGCACTTTTCAACCATACCCTACAAGTTCTTTCCATGTGTATATTTTACAGGGTAATCTCCATCTTGGCAGGGTAATGTTTGTCTAAAATTTATTTATTGCATTGTTATCCCACCTTTTCTTCAAGAAGCTCAAGATGGCATACATACTTTTCCTCCTCCTACTCCTTAATGAATGCCCACAACAATCCTGTGAGGTAGGTTAGACTGAGAGCGAGTGACTGGTCCAAGGTCACCCAGTCAGATTTCAACTCTGGTCTCCCAGGTCATGTCAGTACTTTCTGCTCTTAAGTCAAACTATCTAAAGTACCTTTCCTCCTCAGCCTGTCCTGTGCAAAGCTTAGTCATGAAGATGTGCTTTTCCTATGAGAGGCCCAAGGTCCAGTCCATAGACAAAGAGTAGCAGAACTGGCAGGGAGCTTAGAGCTTAATAATAATAATAATAATAATAATAATAATAATAATAATAATAACAACAATAATAATAATTTGTTTATATCCCGCCCATCTGGCTGGGTTTCCCCAGCCACTCTGGGTGGCTCACAACATATAAAACACAACAAAACATCAAATATTAAAAAACAAGATATCCCATACAAGCAACAAACAAACCAATAAATCAATAAAAACCAATGACAACAATAACAACAACAACAACAATAAACAGTTTACAGTTATACCCAAATTAAAGTAACCACCAACCCCAACTAAACATTTAACAAACACCATCCTGACAAAAATGAAACAGAGGAACCAAAATTGGAACCGTTTAAAACATTTTAGCCTGTTGCCCCAACCCCAGTGTTGTTCCAGCAATGTCCCAGTGGCCTCCCAGGAGCCTTTTAGCTGTTCAGGGTGAGTCTGGGCCCTTCCTCCTAGGCCAAGGTCTTCCAGCAGGGAGCAGGCCTTCCTTCCAGCACTCACGGCAGCAACAATCAGGTACCCATTGCCCTTGGGTATTGGGCAGCTTCCTATCTTCTTCTAGACATCCTCTAGTTAGAAGCAGGAGGCAATAGCTTTGGAGTTTCGCATGGCCGCTTTGCACCCCATCCCACTCACTGTCTCCTGGGTATTGGATTTGGGCTGCCCGGCAACAGTGACTGGTACCAGCCGAGTTTGTGAGTTCCTGACATCTGTTTTCCTTTGACAGATGCCACCTGTGGATTTTTATGCTTGTGTGTAACTTGTAGGAATGTGAGGCAGGGGCAGCGAGCAGTCTAAGCAGCATCTTGGCCTCTTCTTTAATTAAATGAGAGTGCCCCCTCTTCTCTCCCTTCACCCTCACTCCCCCAAGGCTAGGAGCAATTAACAATGTGGAGGCATCTGCTGTGACCTCAAGACATTGACTTGTTCATAAATCTGGTTGGTTTTCAGGATAAGTTCATTCCACTCTGGAATGTGGCTTTGAGTCCTCTGCACTAATCATGATTAAAAATGCTTGATTTATGCCACATGCAGTTCAGAGAGGAATTTTGCAGGAGGAGGGGAAAGTTGGCAGCTGGTTTTCATGGCCTCAGTCCCAGAGAAATGGCTCCCCTCCTCTTCTCTGGGAGTCATTAAATATCTTGCAGCTAAGGTGCAATTTTCTGATGGTTGCAAGACTTCCTCCTCTTTGGTCAGGTGACACTTTGCTAATCACTTAAGGAAGCGAGAGAGGATCTACAGAGAAACCTTGAACCTGAGCCAGCTTTATTCTTTCTCCTCTCTGAGGAGTGTTTGAAAGCCCTCTCATCCATGTGATGGAAGGAGCTTTTTAAAATACACACAAAATTCGTGGGGTTCAATACTGTTTTATACAGCACCCTCATCTAAGTTCTTCGTAAACCCACTTCTGACTTCTAGCATATGACCAAAAAAAACTGCGCTGTGTGAGGGAGACAGCCAAAGATTTCATGCCGCTGTTCCCAAGGAGTGAAGATTATTGTGACAGGATGGGAAAAGACTTAACAGTCGAAACAGGTTCACAACCTGTCTTCCATTGTGCATTACTTAGTATCCTATTTGTGTATTTCATTTCGTATACAGTGGTACCTCGGGTTACATACGCTTCAGGTTACATACTCTTCAGGTTACCTCAGGTTAAGAACTTTGCTTCAGGATGAGGACAGAAATCGTGTGGTGGCAGCGGGAGGCCCCATTAGCTAAAGTGGTGCCTCAGGTTAAGAACAGTTTCAGGTTAAGAACAGACCTCCGGAACGAATTAAGTACTTAACCCGAGGTACCACTGTACGTTTCTTGAGTACAATATAGTTATCATGGTCTGGTTGGGAATAGAGGAATGATGAGAGGAACCAGCTCGGGAACCACCAAAGGAAGAAGGTTCAGAGCCCAGGGTGTGGTGCTGGGACTGGGAGAAGACTCGGAAGAGGAAGTGTCGGAAGCTGAAGGGGTAACAGGGCTTAGTGAGTTGGGAGAGCCTGTGGCAGAGAGAAGTCAAGAATCAGAGGAGCAGGCTGAAGCAGGCGAGTGGGAGGAGGGAGGTCAAGAGGCAGCGATGAGTCAGGCTGGTGAAGAAGCCAGGGGGTCTCCCCCTCCTGCTGCAACAGGCTCCCCACCCCCCCTGACTCCGGAACTAGGAGAGATATGAAACAGGAGGAGCAAAAACAAGCTGCAGTCTGATTGCTTGCAAGAACCCCTGGAGAGGCAGAAACATAGGCTGCTGTGAGGAGGCAAGGATTTTTAGTCTCAGCAACTGATGTTATGACCACAGGGCTTGAGCTGCTATGCACATTATGTCTGACACTCATCCAAGTCTGGGAAGATCATGTTTCGCTAATAAAGAGTTAACTCCAGCTTTGAACTGTGTGATTTACTGACCAGCTTGCACTGTGACAAAAGTATATTTTCGTAATTTGAGGTTTTTGAGTTTGTGCAAAGTTTTGAAAATGGCAGCTGGCAGGGCAGAAAATATGGGGGAAAGCAAGGCTTGGGGAGCATTTTGGAGGAAGAGGGAGACATAGTGTTAGGGAGGCCACACGCGGCACAGCCAAAGGCACAAAAACGGGTGTGAGGTTGGGCTCCTGGTTTCTGTGGCTGCGATGGGAAGCTATGAAGCTCTTGAGCTTGAAGCAAGGCAGCCTTTTATTCGGGCCTCTTCACTGGACTGGCAGATCTAATCAACTTCCTGCTCTTTCTCACAGAAAAGAACGGCCTTTCCTTTATTGAGACTTCAGCTTTGGACTCGACGAATGTGGAAGCTGCTTTCCAGACCATTCTGACAGGTGACTTGGCACTGATGTGGGAGAGCTGTGTGGGCCATGAGAACGAAATGCGGAGCTGGGAATTGGGAAACCTCAGAGTCTTTGATGCTGGAGGCAAACAGAGAGGCGGTACCTTAGGGCTGCTTTTTTCTCTAGGGAACAGAGGAGGATTTTGGGATCTTCTTCCATGCCTCCATTGATCCTCCCTGTTGGGGCACATAATATGTGTGTAGATCAGAGAGGCTCTTCCAGGAAAGCCCTACCCCAGGACTGAGTCTTTTTTTTGCAAGATTGGCTATGCACCTACTTGGTGGGAAAGATTGCTATGGCAACATTTTTGATAATCTTGCATTTAGAAGCAAATCCGTCACTTCTTCCCTAGATCCTACTTTGTTCTGAGCAGGCCCCTTCCCTAGCCTGTCACCAGAATTTGCTTTCTCTCCCCTGATAGGCGTGCCTGGAAGTGTGCAGGCTGGTCTTGCCCAATCTGCTGCCCTTCAGATGTTTAGGGTTCCAGCTCCCATCAGCCCTGTGGCCCAGTGATCAAGTAGAATGGGGCTTGTCATCTCAACAACACCCGGAGGGCACCAGCTTGGGGAAGGCTGGGGCGGGCAACGCCTGCCAAAATAGTGGAAGCCATAAACTGATTTCCAGCAGTTAAGGAGCGGTACTTCTTTGGAACAGAGGAAGCTGCCTTATACGGAGTCTGACCTTTGGTCCAATTAGCTCATTGTTGTCTGCACTGACTGGCAGAGGCTCTCTTGGGTTTCAGGCAGGAGGTGTTCCCAGCCCTATCTTGAGGTGCCAGGGATTGAACCTGGGACCTTCTGCATGCAAAGCAGGTGCTCTACCACTGTCAATAGCTCCTTGCCTGTCCCATATCTAGAAAAGCAGGATAAATTATGCAGAGTAAGCAAGCACCTGAAAAGAAACATAATTGAAACTCGTTGCAGAATCCAGTTCGTTTACAGCATCTGGGGTTTCCTGGGCACAGAATTTTCTTTAAGCACACTGAGTACATAGCAGCCCTGCTGATAGACAGCTATTGATGTCTTCTTGGGCCCCTGGCAGTCAACTTTTAACTGGCCACCTTTTGTGTCCTGTCGCTGAGAGGTGGAGGAACAAGGGAGGCTGCTCATCTCTGTTGGCAGCAACATTTTCCTGGCCCCCTCGGTGCTGAGATCACCGCAGAGCCACTTGTTCTCTGTGTGGAACAGCACATCCTCTGCTTCCTGCCATCACTGTAGATTTGCTCAGTTCCTCTGTGTGGAAATGAGCAGACATAGGAAGTTGCCTGATATTAGACCCTTGGCCTTTCGAGCCAAGTGCCGTCTACATTCATTGCAGTGAAAGTTAACAGCAACTGTTATCCCAAGATCTCTTTTCAATTAGATCAGCCAGGGATTGAAGCTGGAACCTTCCTTCTGCATACAAACTTCTGCCACTGAGCTATGATTCCTCTTCATTTTGCCTAAGGCACTGAATAGCAGTACCAAGTGGGTCTTTCCTGCACAAACTATTCAGCTACCAGCAAAGTATCCTCAGTGGAATGTTAGAAAGCGACCCTTCAGCGGATCAAATCCAATTATGTGTCCACTTTAATTGAAAGAAGCTGTGGACAAGTACAGCTTATTAGAAATGAGCATTTATGATTGTGTTTACAAGTTTATGGTGGGAAGAGACTCCACTGACCAAATTATTTAAATGTGTTTTTACAACTAGCTATCCAGCCATGTCCTCACACCTGAGTATATCCAGAAAACTACAAAACCTAATAATGAGGCAGGGAAGTTTTCTCTGTCCCCTTATCCTACCCATTGTAGCTAGTGCCAGATTGTGCAGAACCTGCAGTGTACAATTTGTTCCCCATGTCCTCAATGCAGGCATGTTTTGGCAGATAGGCCAGGGAATTAATGACTCTGTTTAATGCATTTTATCCTCAGAGTCTCCCAGAAGTTTATGGATCAACAACAATATAATAAAAGCAGTCTTCAGCCTCAGGCTTACGATCTTAAAAGACGCAACACAAAACGAAAGAGATGGGGAGGGAAGAGGAAAACGAGCAGACTTGGGCACCCGTCCTTTAGGTTACAAAGTTCTCATAATGACCAGCTGGGATGGAAGCAGTTGAAGGAGAGGAGGAGTTGAAGGCAGCTGGTCCCTCCGCGAGTCCAGTGGAGTGGCCCTGCTTTCTCATCTATTTCTCTGTTCTGCAGCCTCATAGAACGGCTGCTGATAGGTGGCAACTGGGTTCCAGTGGCAGCTCGTCTCTCAGCAGAGCCGATGGAGCTGTCCTGCTTCTCTTCTCTCCTTCTGCTGTCAGTTAGTGGCATGGCACTGCCAAGTGACCGTTCAGGGAAAGGAGGATCCCTGTTGAGCTGGGGGTCTCAGCACAGTCAACAGAGTGGTCCTGTTTCTTCTCACTCCCTGTGGGGCAGCTGAATAGGAGTGCCGTCCCAGGTGAAAGTTGCGGGAGGCAAGCCCGGTGGAGGCAGTCTTATCTGTAGCGGATGTGCAAGGTGCAAAATCTGCAGCCCCATATCTGTTGCTGGACTCCAGTGCCCATCATCCCTGACCATTGGCCAAGTTGACTGCAGGGGCTGATGGAAGTCTGGTCATATCTGGAGGGCTGCAAGTGTCCCATCACTGTTATAGTACTTGGTTTTACCAACCCTTTTTGTTTTTTTGCTTTTAAAGCACACCATAAAATACATTCCAAATTCTACAAAGAGAGAACTCATTACTGCACGAATTGAATTGATGACAACTTGCATACGTTATGCCCAAATTCTGCAAGTGGGAATGTTGGGTTGCTTGCCCATGAAAATGGTCAGAGTTGGGAGTGAAGTGAGGTGGCAGCATGTTGCAATCCAGGACTGCCCAGCTTGCCATGGGAGGGATGGAGGGGCTTCAGCCATAGGGCAGGTGCTGCCTCTGTTAGTGACACCTTTCCTCCTCTTTCAGAAATCTATCGCATCGTGTCTCAGAAGCAAATGTCTGACAGACGCGAGAATGACATGTCACCAAGCAACAATGTGGTCCCTATCCACGTCCCCCCGACCACGGAAAATAAACCAAAGATGCAGTGTTGTCAAAATATATAGCAGGTTCCATTCCTCGAAAGCTGTGTATATTTCCCCAGGTCTAAGATGGAAATAGATTCTGAGTTCACATTGTCCTCTTTTTAGTTCTCTCTCCCTCTCTCTCCCTCCCTCTCCATGAAACCTTATTTTTATTCTCTTTGGATTTCTCCATGTCTTAACTCTTCCCCTTTATTTCAGTATTACAAATCATCAGTTTGTTTGCATGTGGCTGCAGCATTATCAGAATGCTAGTCCCGGCAGGGCAGTTTTTAAAAAATCATGACTGATCTCTTTTCCAAACAGGTTGGCTCATTCAGCAAAGAACTAGATTGCTGCAGCTTAAGTCTTTGCAATTCTGATACTCCTGAGAGTCTGACCGAGCTTTTTAAACCTCCTTTCAGCCTCAATATTGCATCTCATGGAATGAGCATCTCGTGTGGATTATCCTGTGGCTCCCAGCAGTATCCCACAGTTAACAGTACGCAGGAACTACACTAATTTATTGCTAAGAGGAGGGATCCTGGCCCAGGAGGCTGAGTTTTCTCAGTTCCTTGTAGTTATATCGGTGGGTGCGCCCATTCTGAGCAACCTGGTGCCCTCCAGATGTTTTGGGACTACATCTCCCATGAGCCAAAACTAATGCTGGTGGGGGTTGTAGTTCAAAACATCTGGATCACCAGGTTAAGGGAGGCTGATCTAATGAATTAGAGTTGTATGTACGTAACATTCCCAGAAGAAATTGCTCACTCCTCCTACCTACTGTGTCCCCAAATAGCCAATAGTGCCACTTCATGAAGATGGCTAGTTGGAGCGAGGTAAATGTTTATCCAGTCACAGCATTCAAATAATCATCTTTGTGCAAGCAAGTGGGGGATTAGTCGCTTTGCATGTTGGGGAGGGTGGGTGTAGTTTTATACTGAGCCAATGCAGTACCATTTGTCTTAAGGCCCAAAGAGTTGGTGATGGGTGCCTTCTGTAGAAGAAGCAGTAAGTCGTAGCTCAGTAGCCCATCTGCTTTTCTTGCAAGTGCCTATGGCTTGCAGTACTTCGTTTCATGCACCCCTGGTCCATTTTGCACCTTGGCCTGTGCAGCAATGCTTGCTGTCATTCTCAAAAAGGCATGGAGAATATTTGCAGGATGGGGACATCATTGCACCTCCTTCTCTTTAAGTCTCGAGTCCCTGTGAAAGCGGGGTTTGATTCCAGCAACCACTCAAGGCACAGGATGGGATTAAATCTAGTCTGCAGTTTTGGCAGGAGGCCTCTGTTGCACCTCCCTGTTACTGGCCAGGGAGCGTGCTTGACCTCTTCCTTGCCCTTCCTCATTTATTTAGAGAAGCTCAGGCCATGCGCATGAGCCCTGCTGAAGAAATCCAGAAATACATGCCAGAAGATTTGTTCTTGGATTCTTGCAGTTTTTAAGCCAACTGTGGATGTCCCTACTTCTAAAGCACTGTTCTACTTCTAAAGCACTGTTCAAACAAGCAGTGTTTTTTATATCTACACATACAAGCACGCATAGAATACTGTGGTATTTGGAAAGCCCATTTGCAACCAGAAGAGGAAATGGCTCCAGGAAATATTTAGGGGGGAGTGGACAGGAAGGAAAGAGGCTTATCACAAAGATGCCATAGACCCATATGGTGTCCTTTCCTTCCTGCTGCTCCCACCCCCCACAAGGGCACGTACAGAGTGCTGAATCTCTCAGCCAGCCTGTCGGTCTTGCGGTGCTCATGACGTGTGAGGAGCACAGAAGGCATTGCTGTAGTCCCTTCATGTTTGTGTCTTTCTCTCCTGTAGTTGTTGATCTTATGTTCTACAAACTCCCCCCCCATCTTTTTGTAAATTTGCTTTGTACTGTATGCACATTCTGTACCTCAAATATTTTTTTATGATTGATTTGAAATTATTCATTATTGGAATTCTAATAAAAGAATCACAGGGGGACTGTTCAGCTGTTGTTGAGTGGACTTCTTTGGAATTATGCTGCTGTGGGCATTCCGGTATTTAAAACATGGCACTTAAGTATATGAAGATGATTAACCTGAACGTTATATGCAGTGCAGATATTACTCGGAATAAATTATGCAAATCAATTTGAGATGCAAATCGGAATCTGTTTGCTATTTCAGTTTGCATGCTACAGAGTGTGTGTGTGTGTGTGTGTGTGTGAAAAAGTGTGTTTTGGATCGTCATGCATTATGGGTCTGTATGTAAGATCACAAAGGAGGGTGAAAATCAGGCACTGAACAAAAAGCTCCTTCCTGCTGAACACATTGAAACTCTCTTGCAAGTGCTGAAAGTTTTTGACAGTCACTAGCGAGAAAAGGTTGGATGAGAAAATTCAGCTGGCCAGGCTTGTTGGGGCCCAGTACATAAGCCAAGATCTCTCCAGAGATTGAGTGCGCATGCACAGAATTAATATTTTTTTGTTTTGAGAGAGGAGTGAAAGCTTAACCACTGGTCTTAGTTCTCCTTTCCTCCCAGGAGTGAGATCTGTTGGGTTGATGACTGCCAACAAAATACTTCTCACTTGCTTTTAAACATAACTGTTCTCAGTTCCAGAACACTAGCAAGAAGGGAGGCTCAAATCAGTTTTTCCCAGTTGACACAGTAAGGTTTTCATGAATGACAATAGCTTTAGCAACATTGCAAGGTTCACAAAGGATTGTGTTACAGAAGTACACAGCTGAGAGAAATTCAGTTTATTTTTTACAAGGTAGACCACCGTCATACGGTCAACAAATATTACAAATCTGTCTTGCTTTAAAAAAAGTATTGCCATTACAGTGTCTAGATTCCTTTTTAAAGGAATGCTATATATATATATATATGTATGTATATATATATAATATTTATATGTATATATATGTGTGTGTTTGTGTGTGGAACTGGATTTGCTTTTCACTGTCTCCTGCTGGATTTAGTATTATTCTTCTCCCTCCCCCTGACCCTCAATTTGGTTTAACCATCCAGTTTTTTAAAAGCCAGAGGACGTTCAGCTACCTGGTGCAGTCTCAACTGTGCAGCAACATGACGCATGTGGCTACTAGAGGGAGAGTTGTGTGATCTGAAAGCTTGCACCCTCTGATGGGGTAGCACTAGGTTGACTTCCCCCATCTATGCTTCCATTGTGCCCAAACCGTCGGTGGGGACAATTTCACCAGTCAACGTGCGTTGCTACAGTCCAGGATGCGGCGCAGAGGCAGGATGACGTCCCTCCAAATTTGTGCAGCGGTTTCCTTGCTCCATCTGGGTTAAATGTGTTAACTTCCGAGTGAGACGTGAACACAATTGGGAAGTTACCCTGTCTGAAAAAAAGCCTTCATGGAGGACTTTTCCCATCGCTTAACTCTGAGGTAAGACTTTTTTCTTTCTATACACGTAATTAAAATATATATCCCCACTGGCCCTACAAAATAAGGTTCTGCTACTTTTCGTCATCTGCATAAGGCTTTCCTGGAAAGTAAAATGGCTCATTTGCCTCCCCCACCCCACCCCCACCCCTCATGCACACATGCAGCATTCGGGTAAATAACTACATTTCCTCCTGTGCTGTGGATAAATCGTGTCATCCTTCCTGGGGAACATCCTTGCTCTGTTTCATAAGATACCCCCCTCCCTGCTTTAGGAGAGAGAGGCCTTCAGTACTTCATCGCTGCTTCTAGAGAGGGATTAAGCTGCCATTAGTTATCTCAACTTACCGGTGGATGTTGAACAGGTCGATGGGCTGAACAGGTGGGGAACCTTAGGCTAAATGTAGGCCTCTGCCTCTGGCCTTTAGCACCCTTCCCCAGGGCCCAGAACCCTCGGTGCCCCTGTTTTCCACCTAGATTATTATTGCTTGGCTAGGAGGTGTCCTTGAACTTGAGTAATGCCTCTTGCTTGTCCAGATGAATGACAGAGCAGAATCTAGCCAATGGCACAAAGGCAAAATTGACATTCATTGCTCCGCACACTTTTACATCTGGCCACGTCTGCCACTGCCCTGTGGCCCTCAGAAAACTTTTCAGCCTCAATAAGGTCCCCCACTCTTGGGCTAAAGTCTGGCACTGACTCAGCTGAGCTTTACACCCAGCAACAAGTCTACCCAAGTCTGCTACTTGGCTGAAACCAATCCTGTACCTCAGTGGTGTAGTGGTCTGAGGTCACAGAGGGTCAAAACCCCTTACTATTTCTGCAGCAGGGTCACTGTCTCCAGCATCCTTCGAGCCGCCCAATCAGCATGAAAGGGGACGTTTTTGGCCACTGTGTTCCAAAGATAAGCATTCAGGAACACTGAAAACAAAAGGTGCTTCAGTTTTAAGAGAACAGTGTGTTTGCTTAGGCTGCAGCTCTTCCTGGCAACTTTACCCCTTACGTGCAAATAACATCTACTCCATCCTCCTCAGATGCATTTGGGCCTGGCTTAGAAAGAGTCTGCCATTTCATTTTGCATGTAGAAGATCAGTACATCTGTGATCACCAATAGGAAGTTCATTCTTCAGGAGTAATGTCCTGCATTTTTGCACTAGGGACATAGGGGTTTGCCTTCTACTGAAGTCCCTGGTTTTGCAGGGTTTCAGAGAGGTATTTCCTAGTTGCTGGTGACTGAGATGCTGCTGCTTGAGCCTAGGATTTTGCAACCAAAGCAGATGCTCTGCCACTGAGTGGCAGCAATTTGCCCACTGTTTCCATGCCAGCACATACCTACAGCCACGGACAGGTAGCGTACAGTTTGCTCACACACTGAAGGCAACAAAGAGGGATCTCGTCGGCATTGCCCATCTCCAAAAATCAGAAGCAATTGTCTTCGTAAGGGGAGCCTGTTAGCTATTACAGGAAGACTTCCTAAATGAGTGTGGTGGGTCACTAACTGTCTTTCTACAAAACAAAAAAAAATCCTTCCAGTAGCACCTTAAAGACCAACTAAGTTAGTTCTTGGTATGAGCTTTCGTGTGCATGCACACTTCTTCAGATACCACTACAACAAGTCTTTCTACAACAAGAACTATTTGTTATCAGATTACCACTCCAGCTGGGGACTTGCTTGAAGCTCTCAGAATGTGGGTGTGCGAAGCTGCCATGTTCTGAGTCAGATGATTGGCCACCTAGTTCAGTATTGCCTACACATATTGGCAGCAAGTCTCCAGAGTTTCAGACACAGGACATTTCCAGCCATACCAGGAGATGCCAGGGACTGAACCCGGGACTTTCTGAAAGCGGAGCAAGTACTCTTACCACTGAGCTGCAGCCGTTCCACACTGTGTTCCTAGGAACAGTGTTATAAATAAATAGCACCCATGGCCATGTTTTATAATGTAACTGCGCACCTGGCACGCGCATGTTCCTTATTAAGCAGTGTTGGCTTACTGCACCACCCTCTTTGGGAAAATACAGCTAGCTGGAGTGTGGGAATTCTCGCAGACCCAAGTCTTCCTGGGCCTGTCGTTTTACTCAATCCTCTTCTAGAAACTCCTTTCGTTTCCCCCACATATCTGGTTCCTACTGAACTGTAATACTGTTAAATTGGTATTTCCTGGTGAAGCAGCCTCCTCTTTGCACGTGCCCTAAAAAATAAATAAATACATTGAGTCCCAACAATAGGTCATGCTCAAAACAATCTAGAGGGGAAAATGGATGTTTTGAACAGTGACAATTTCTGTGTCTGCTGCCATGGCATCTTATGCACAAAAGGAAACATCACAGCAAAATACTGTGTATAGAATGAGCAGTTGCCTGGTGGGGAGTGAGCCTGTAAAAAAAAATATATCTTCTGGAAATTGTATGTTGTTGATTTGACTGTATTAGGTGGCATGGCTTGAAGGGAGGGCGTAGATCAGTGTCTGCTTGGCATGCAGAAGGTCCCAGGTTCAATCCCTAGCAGCATCCCCAGGTAGGCTGGGAAAACCTTTTCCTGAAACCCTGGAGAGAGCTGCAGTCAGACACCATCAACTGTACCAAGCTAGATGTTCTGATACAATATAGAACAGTTTCCTATGTTTGCACCTATCCTGCCACCTCTGGCATTTCTTTATGTGGCTGAGTATCTCTCTGCCTCTGAACCTTGTTTAAGGTGGAATGCTGAAGTATGAGAACAGAAGCACCTCAAGGGAGTACCCTCGTTTCTTCTCTACTTGAAATTCACCTCTTCGGCACTCTCCACCGCTGCAAGCAAGAAGCATTTTTGAAGCAGTAGTGGAAGTGCATGAGCACCAGATAGTTTGGTTCTTCCACACACAGTTGTAGAATAGCAGGTGCACACTCAAAACGAACGCTGAGGAACTAAGCAGAGCTCAAGCACGTTGTCTAGCCAGGATGGCAGAAGCAACCTGAGCCCTGCTCCCTCCTGTGGTTCTTAAATGCACAGCTTATTTCTCCTCTACTGTCTTGTCTTTAAAAGTTCTTTTAAACCCCTCTTTTTCAGCAAGTGATAGTATAGTACATACAGCTCTAAGAACTTACAGCAAGGGATCTTTGTCTCTTTTCTCCCCTCCACCCCCACCCCTCCAATTTAAAAAGCAAAGTCAAGTCAGTAAGATACACTTTGTCCAACACTAGACTTGCATGAGAAACTGCTTCTGGGAGCCTTCCCCCCTCCCAGTTTGTACATAGAGCAGTTTTTCTTGGTTTCTCCTGTGATCGGTATAAAACTGTCTTGTAAAAAGAAAGTGTTTCATGCAGAAGGAAGTTGGCCCAATACAAGTCTCGTCTTCAGGTTCCTTGGGTTGTGTTGTTGTTTATCCAGCATGTAGCAGAACAAAACAGAAAGGATTGTCTTCTCTTCGGTCATTGCATCGGGGAACGAAGTTTATGAGTACAGCAGCAGCACGCACAGCCCTCTAAGACTGCTTGTCCCAAAGTGTCCCATGCGTTGGGCTGTGTCTTACAGGGAGAACGTCATAGTGACAGGGGATGTGACTGTTCCTGGGCATGTCGTATGGGTTTTGGATGTAGACAGCATTGCGGAGACGAGCCTCTTGGATGACGCTGATGGTGGGCTCTGCAAAGACAAACAGGGACCTGTTGAATAGCCTCCTCTAAGCAGCCACCTCTTCAGAAACAAAAGACTTGGGGAAAGATGCTAAAGACAAAAGATGTCTCTGCAAACACCGTCAGTATGATCCATTCCAAAGCTTGTTAGCTCTAAACAAGGAATTCTGGGATGCGTTGTTCTAGTAATGAGCCGAGGCTCCTTAGCTCTGCTACCAAGCTTTGGGGTAGCTAATGTGGTGCCTTGCAGATGTTATCGGACTCCAGGTCCCATCAGCCTCAGACAGTATGGCCTACAGACAAGAGGGATGGGAGTTGTAGTCCAACATCATCTGCAGGGCAACACATTGGCTACCTCTACCATGAGCTGCTTCAGACAATTATTCCCTTAGCAAAAGCTTCTTTCTACGTTAACTTTGGCAGTAAAAGCATATCCGTGTCTGTTCTCTTCCCCCATAGGTAGCTGGCATAGTGTTGCCTAGATGTTTAACTCATACCATCCCTGTGCATTAGCCATGCTTCCTAGGACTGCTCAGATGAAATCCACCACCATCCAGAGAGTACCACACAGACTCCCGTTGAACTTTTCCACCACAGAGATGGAAAAACACCATTATGAATGGTTTAAACATGTTTTATATATATCCTGCGGCATTTTTGTGTTTAAGAGATTTAGTGTCTACTGTCTATGACTTTATTTGGCGATAGTTACACACTATTGGGCTCATATGTTACTTTCTGAGGGCTCCCATACGTACTATATCACATTAAAAAAACTTATTTCTGACCTTTATTTTTTGTAGATCTTGTTTGCTACCCCTTTTTGACTGTTTACATTTCATTCTGTACCTCTGATTTACCCAGTACTGGAAGTGGATGTTTGTTATTTCTCTGATATTGTTGTTAATTGTTCTATTTGTTTTGCTTCTCCAATAAACCAGTAGGTGAAAGTGAGCATAAATATGCTTATATTTATTTAACTGCTCCAAAATCAGAGAATACCCAAGAGTGGCATACGAAAACAGAATATAAAAGCATAACACAGATCATTAGTATTAAAGCTTTGGATTGTAGCCAACTGAATTAGAATATATCCACTGAAATTAATGGACCTAGTTAGCAAGGTCCATTACTTTCAATGGGTCTCCTCAGATTAGGACAAATACTAAAATAAAATCCTGAAGCAAGAAAATTAATAATAATGTTAAAGAGAAAATAATATATCAAATGCATTATCTTAGAAGAAATTTATCACAGATATGTTAGAAATGCACACAAAAATGCTGGCAAAATTGAAGACTTTAAAAAGATTTCAAACTGATGTAGAAGTGTGGCAAAATGTACTTAAGTCTAGAAAAATAAAACCAAAATTTATTTATTTATTTCTATCTCTAAGAAAAACGTACACACAGCAAACGTGGTAATGGATGTAAAGCTCAGGTTACTCAGAACCACATTTTTTTCTCCCCCTCCCCTGTCTCTAAAAACCCAAATATACCATGTTTCTAGTGCCTCCAGCCAAAGTGTGTGAGCAAAAGCCACACACAAGCTGCTAGGTGATTACCAATATTTATGGAAGCTGGAGGAATTCTCTTTTAGTGAATTCTGGTGTACACTGACACAACCAATGTGTGAATTGGAACTTAACTATCCTTTGGCTTCCAGACTTTCCCAGAGTTTGCAATATAGTTCTCAGCTCAAAGTATGAAATGCATTAGGCTCAAATCTGTTTAAAAATGCATACACCGAGATGAAACATGCTCTTCCTATACCAATTCCCAGGTGAATCATTATTATTATTTAATTGCAGATTAATTTGGAATCAGGACCAAACAGACTTAGGAATGAACGCAGGTGAAAAGTGACACAGGCCAGAACCAGGTTGCTCCATCCACCCCTGCCAGCAGTCTAGGAAGAGAGGCCTCAGCAGCCCCACACCGGTCCCTCCCATGGCTAAGGAAGCCCCAAATAAATTATGCAGAACAGTGAAAACATTAGGAAAACACAGACATGTGCATAAAAACAAACTAAGCATACTGGCGCACAATTTGGCACGTCATGCAATTTGGATTGCTGGGATGTGGAACTTTAAATAATTATTCTTGGACAAAGAAGCCACATAGCCCTAGTTAATAGGGGCATAGTGTGGGTTACTGGTGCCCAGGGCTTGCTAAGTGTTGGCCCCCCTGGTGGACTGGGTAGCGCTCAGTCCCTTCACTGGCCAGCATCTAATCAAGGGAGCCTCTCCTTCCAAACCAGCCCCAACCTGGGAGCATGGATAAGGCAGCGAAACACAAAGACAGGAGCGCTGCTGTGTTGCTCTAGCAGTGCTTTCCTGCTTTCCTCCCTCCGTGGTGGGTGGCGGTGGCAGCAGCCTCCCACTCGCTCCCACTTGGCTGGTCCAGGGGCAGGGCAAAAGCGGGTGCCCCTTCGCCGGCCGTGTGGTGAAAGCGCCGCCGCCACCCCAGCCCCAAAGGTCCCAGCCTGGCACCGCTTAGCTCCCTGTAGCCCCAGCCTTGATGAAGGAGCTTGTCATGGGGGCGTCTCATTGCACCCCCTCAGATATTTGTGCCCAGGGCCACGGCCCGCTGCCCCCACGCTACGCCACTGCTAGTTAACCACACTTTGGGAAAGCCCTTTGCCAGTTTGCAAAGGAAACAGTAGTAACTTCGCACCAAGTCAATGGGCAATGAGCAGTCGGTGTATATTTTTTGGCCTGCCCATTTGCCAGGGGTCGTCGGTGTGGTTCCCCTGCTAGATGTTGCTGAGCTCCCATCGGCCTCCGCCAGCATGGCCAATGAATGGGCAGGGGGCCATGGGGAGTTATAACGCAGCAACACTTGGACTGCACCACTGTTGATGATCCAGCACCAGCTGGACCTCCCTGCTTGCAGCTGGATCACCGGAGATACTTACCAACATCGTATATGTTTTTATTAGCTGCTGACAAGGCTGGTGTGTCAGAATAGGATGCGTCCCGGTGAACGGGAGATTTCATTTCCACATAGCTGCTCTCGGAATGTTTGCATGCCATGATGGGGGGGTCTTTGATGGTGGCGTAGGGGTTTTCGCTGCTGTTGAGGGAACAGGTGCTGGAGCTGCAGGCAGATCCCTTCATATAGTCTGCAAGACAAGAGCCGGGCCGGCCTCTTAGCACACATGCGACCGGACCTCGCGGAGAAGGGGGAGGGGAGGAGGGGGTTTCTAGCCCTCAGAGCGCACAGCACAGGGACCCACCAGTTACGCCTCAGGGATCTCCGAACCACTGTCTCTCCAAACCATCTGCTCATCCAAACTCATTCGCAAGTCATTTCCTGAACATTCAGTAGGAAAGAAAACAGCCCTTCAGTGCCACGGACTCTGCGGTCAAAAGGGTCTCATTTTGCTACATTAAGAACATCAGTTTGTACACACCCACCCACCCCATGCCACCATTCCCCACATCCCTCAAAGCAGGGCTGGCCCTCTAGATGTTGTGGGGTACAGCTCCCATAAATCCCTGGCCATTGGGGATGCTGGCTGGGGCTGATGGGAACTGTAGTCCAATAATGCTTGGAGGGCCATGAACCAGCAACCCCTGCCTTAAAGGATAACACTGGTTAAGGTCCCCCTTTCCATACCAAGAGATCATGCACAAGTCCCACCCTCCTCCCTGGCAGAGAGAACCGTGCTAGCAAGCAAAGTCTTTTGGCATACTGGGTATAATACCTGTTTCAGGGGTGGCACCCGGAAATCCCCCACCACATTTAATGCAACATGGGTTTGTTTGTTTGTTTGTTTGTTTGTTTTAATTGCTTTATAGGGAGAAGTCCAGAATGGCATGATTAGATTTTCATGTAAAAATAGGTTTAGAAGGAAGATTGCTTGCTAGCAGATAAATTCTGTGATCTCTACGGGAAGGTAAAATGCAGTTTTCACATTGCTCCCTCTTCTCTCCCCCTCCCTCCTCTGCCTTTTTTCCAGACAAACAGCATTTCTTCCCAAAAATGTGAAATAAAACCATTGATATCTCTGCCTCTCCCTCCCCTCATTGACTTCCCGACTGGGAATGTTGGAAGCTCTGTGGGGCAGGGACCTGACATTTCTGTTTTGCTTGTGCAGTCCTGCAAATCACCACTGACATTATACACAGCAACATCATTTATAAGGCTGACACCACCATCTCATCGTAATACAGGAAACATTTATCTCAGGTGCGAAGGAGAATGCCAGCTCTGCGATCTTGCAAACAGCCTCAGACCACCAGGTAAAAAAAAAAAAAAAAAAGCTTGGTTGTTGGTTGGCTCTATGGTGGATACAAAGAGGGAATCGGATGATGGCCACTTACCTGTCACTTTAAGGATATTAGCTGGGGTTCCCTCCCCACCTCTCAGATTTCTTAAGGAGGATCCAGAGGAATTATGTCATGTGACCCAAAGTCCACCCCACCCTGGAAGGCTCTAACTCTGCCTCTGTGGTCAGAGGCAGTGATGCTACTGAGTATAAGCTGTTAGAAGCCACAGGAGAAGGGGAGAAGGCACTTGTGCTCAGGTTCTGCTTGTGGGTTTCCCATTGAGGCATCTCGCTCTGAGAGCAGGGCTACCCTTACGTTCTTGTGATCTCTGGGTTTTCTTGCTGAAAATACAGGCATTCCACTGCCATACGTGCTGCCATCTTGATACCTCTCTCTCTCTCTCTCTCTCTCTCTCTCTCTCTCTCTCTGCTTCTGATGCTATCTGCATTTCTTAACCATCTGCATGCATTTAACACCAGAAGTTATTTTGACCTGGGAGAAATGACCGTCTGAAGGTCACTCAGCAAGCTTTGTGGACGAGTGGGGATTTGAACCTGGCTCTTCCCAATCCTAGTTAGCTGCTGCACCCATCCCGTAACACACACAGCCTTCCCCAACCTGCCACACTCCAGATGTTTTGGGCTACAATTCCCATCAGCCCCAGCTGTGGTTCATAACATCTGGAGGAAACCAGGCTGGGGATGGTGGCACTAGGCTGACACAACTCGCCTCGCTCTGAAGCAGGAATGGGCCGTGAAGGTGGGGAAAGGCATGACATTGGCACCCATCTCCCTGCTTCCAGCTAAGATCAGCTTCAAGGTGTGAAGGAGGGCGAGAGACAATTCACCAGGGAACTGGTTTGGAGAGTGAGCGAGGATTAAAAATCTCTCATGATGGAAAGTACCTGAGTTTTTACAAGGTTGGTGAACTAGCTCTATATTGTATGCTTATGTTCTCTTTTGGGAACAGCCTGTTTTGTGTTTTTTTTAATGACTGTTACATTTATATCCCACCTTTCCTGCAAGGAGCTCAAGTTGGCATGTTCTTTGCTCAGAAAAACCCTGAGAGGCAGCGGAGGGCCCAACAGCCCCAGTGAGCTTTATAACTAAGTAGGGATTGGGGGGAAATGTCCTAGTCCAACTGCTACACAACACTGGCTGCCATTTTGGCCTGGCTGTGCTTGCCATGGCCTTTGGAAATTACAAAATGCCTCCAGAGTCTCTTTCTGACTCCACTATTCACTGCTTGCTGAGTGATGAATGTTTGCATTTCCTTCCTCACACAGGAATTCACAGGTGAGGTCACATATTTGCATACAGAGTCATAACTTCTATTTGCATTTGCCCTTCTGAGAGCGGGAGCCTCTCGTCCTGATTGGTTAAAGTGCATCTGGCTTCTTCTCTATGCATCTTTCAGCGAATGCTGAAGATGCACTTCCACCCTAGCCTTTGACACCTGAGAGGTGCATTTTCAGTGCTCATCTTGTGACTGCAATCTATTTAAACTCTTTTTAGTTCTGAATTTTAAATTGTTGTAACCTGCCCTGGGACCCGGCTGGTGAAGGGCTGGTCATAATAACAACAAAAATACTCTGTCTTACCAATAACTAACGGATACACATTTTTTAGAATGTTCCTAACTACCTTAAGACACTTTAAAACTGATTGCTACTGGATTTAATTTTTGCCAGTGCTTTATCATTGCTGTGTCTGCTGCCCTCGGCAACTTCAGGAGGAAGGGCATGATGTAAACTGAATATATTATTTCTTTCTTATTTATTGATAAGAGAGGCCCATTTATTTCTTACAGTTAACAGAGCCTCACAGTGCAAAGCTTCCACTTTACTACTGAATTCAATTCTGGGCTGTTTGGGCCAAAAAAAAAAGGGGGGGTGCCCTGTGAAATGTAGTGACACCTCCCCAACCACTGTCTTATTTTGCCCTGAAATATCTATACATAGAAATTATTGTGTGCAAATTTCATGCAAATTGTACCACGGGCTTTTGCAAGCATATGAATCGTAGAATTGTAGAGATGGAAGGGACCCTAAGGCTCACTGAGTCAAACCCCCTGCAATGTAGGATGCTTTTGCCCAAGGTGTGGCTTGGACCCATGACTGACTGAGCTTTCTTTCTTACTTACTTACAATTATTCAAACCCCCTTTCCCTATTCAAAGTGTTGGTGCTGACCTTTAAAGCCCTAAACGGCCTCAGTCCAGTATACCTGAAGGAGCGTCTCCACCCCCAACGTTCTGCCCGGACACTGAGGTCCAGTGCTGAGGGTCTTCTGGCGGTTCCCTCACTGCAAGAAGCGAAGTTACAGGGAACCAGGCAGAGGGCCTTCTCTGTAGTGGCACCCACCCTGTGGAACGTCCTCCCACCAGATATCAAAGAACTACCAGATTTTTAGAAGACATCTGAAGGCAGCCCTCTTTAGGGAAGCTTTTAATGTTTAACAGACTACAGTGGTACCTCGGGTTACATACGCTTCAGGTTACATACACGTCAGGTTACAGACTTCGCTAACCCAGAAATATTACCTCAGGTTAAGAACTTTGCTTCAGGATGAGAACAGAAATCGTGCTCCGGTGGTGCAGCAGCAGCAGAAGGCCCCATTAGCTAAAGGGGTGCTTCAGGTTAAGAACAGTTTCAGGTTAAGTACGGACCTCTGGAACGAATTAAGTACTTAACCTGAGGTACCACTGTACTGTATTTTAATACTTTGTTGGAAGCTGCCCAGAGTGGCTGGGGAAACCCAGCCAGATGGGCGGGGTATAAATAATAAATTCTATTCTATTCTATTCTATTCTATTCTATTCTATTCTATTCTATTCTATTCTATTCTATTCTATTCTATTCTATTCTGTAACCCCCTCTGAGAACATAAGAGGTGCTTGCTGGATCAGGCCCATGGCCCACCCAGTCCAGCATCCTGTTCTCACAGTGGCCAACCAGATGCCCCAGTGGCAAGTCCGCAAGCAGGACTGGAGAGCAAAGGCACTCTCTCCTCAGTTGCACTCCAGCAACTGATATTACTGTGCCTGGAGTTAACCAACACTCCTTCTCCCACTTCTCCTTGACTATCGCTGTGGCACGGCTTCAATTGTCCATAAACAAGGGGGCTCTTGTACGTGGGTTTTAAATGAGAAAAAGGACACACACGGGGAAATCAGATTTTCCAGGTCCCGTTGCAGTTTTGGCTCCAAACTTCACAATCCCACCTCAAAAGTTCTTTCCCTTTTCTTTTTTTTTGGGGGGGGGGGAGGGGAGTTAGACACACTTCAGATTACTATAATGCATTATACATGGGGCTGCCTTTGAAGATAATTCAGACGCTGCACCTAGTGGAGAATTCAGCAGCCAAATTATGGACTGAGACCAAAAGACCTGAGCTTATTAGCCCAATTGCGGCCTGACTGCATTGGCTACGGATTAGTTTCTGGGGTCACGTCAAAGCTCCAGTTTGGGCCCATGAAAGCTTAAATTATTCAGGACCACAACGCTGTATTTGCCTCAAACCGTCTTTGCCTCAATATGGATCAGCCCAACCCTGTGGTCTCCTTCAGAGGTTTCATCCAAGGGACGTGGGGGGGGGGGGGCGACGTGCGAACGGGCCTTTTCAGTGGTGTCCTCACCCCCACAAAGTTTGTGGGATGCTTTACCATGGAAACACATCTATTTCCATCATTATCAGTTTTGGTGCTAAATTAAGACCTTAATTTACTCAGATCTGGAGGTGGGTCCGGATGTGACCCACCCTTCAAGACTGGCCCCCACCTGTCCATCACCTGCTAGCATACAATCAGACTTCATAGTCCCCCCACAACTATATGGTTGTTTTCCTAATGCAGAAATTTTAACCACAGCCACTCCTGCTCCTCCCCATCAGCTTTCTCTTGAGCCAGATTAAGAGGCATGTAAACCAGCAAGCAGGTTGCAATGGTTTAAGTGTTGCAAGATTCAGGACAAAGTGGGGAGGGGAAATCGCTGAACTATGGAATGCGATGGCCACCAACTTGTAAAGCTTTAGGAGGAGGATTGGACAAGTTCACAAAGGATGGCGACTAGCCAGAATGCTTCTGAATACCAGTTGCTGGAAGCCACAGGAGATTAGGGCTCTTGTCTTCATGTTCTGCTCCTTAGTTTCCTACAGGCATCCGGTGGGGCACTGTGAGAAGAGGATGGTGGATCAGAATGGCCTGATCCATCAGGGCTCTTCTTCTTATGCTCTTTTGTTGAGAGGAGGAACAGGTCCAGGGGAACCTTGTCACTGGGCTGAGGGGCCTTGCTAATATGACCAACCATGGACTCAGCTACACTAGTAAAGAAACAGCGATTTGAAGGTGCTATAAACATGTAACACCAGATGGCGTTAGAGAGCAGAAAATGTTTATATGCCTTTTCCCAAAGGTTTTATTTTATTTTGTTATAATGATCTAATTCCTGACATAAATTTAGTGGTCTCCCCCCCCCCCGCCCCCGTTTTGTGTAGATTCAGGCCATGACTATTTCTGGCGCTGGTCCTGATTTTGGTGCTTGGGTCTGAAAGCGTAAGATACAGGGACCTTGTTTATTTTCAGCGTAAATCTGCCACACTATAACCAGAGATTGTCTGGGCAGCTTGCAGAGAGAAATTAAAAATATTTCAAGATGGGGATTTTGCTTCTGCTAGTTGGAGCCTGGCTAGTGCCTGGAGCCCAGTTCTGAGTCGCCTTGAACACCATGATGGAATATGAGATATAAATGCAGCAAGTAACTAAGCAGCAAAGAAAAGAAAACATTTCTTAAGAGAAGGAAAACCCTCTTCATGCCACCATTTTTGATCCCTGCTCTTTAGCCCTTAAATCCACAAAAGTTCAGTGCAATGCTCTTATAATCTAGTCTTTCTAAGGCTCAGGGAAAACATTTATTTCTCGAGCAGATATTTTAACAGCAATTCTCCAAGTAAGCCAACATTCTTTCCATTTTCAGGGTAGGGCAGGGATGGGGAACCTCAGGCCTAGGGGCCAAATATGGCCTCCCAGGCCTCTCTATCTGGCCCTTGGAGCTCTCCCCAAGACACACACTCCTCGAGTGCTTTGGAGCGTGTCCTTGAAACCAGATGCTTTCCAGAGGACGAGTGTGTTAAGCATATGCAGATACTATCCTACTGTACAAAGGCAACATTTACATTCGTTCTTCTGCCCAGCTATGCTTCTGGCTCCGCCCACCACTGGCATGTGTCCCCCGGAATGTTGCTCAGAAGGAATGCGGCCCTCAGGCTGAAGAAGGCCCGCCACCCTTGGGAGTAGGGAAACTGAGGCGCAGGGGACGAGTTGCCTCAAAACCACATGGCAAGTCCACATCAGAGGTGGGCTGTGGACCCACATTTACCAAGTGCTCCTTCCATTGGCTTTCCTAAACAGAGAGCTCAGTTCTAATTCGTTTGCCAATGGAGGAGGAAGGCAATAATAGCAGGAATGCGGGGCAGAGATCAACAGGCACGGCAAAGCTCCAAGTCAAAGCTGGGCTGTCGCCAGAGGTCTCAAAAAACGTGCCGGCTTGCCTCCCTGCTTGCAACCACTTTGCAGATGTTTGGGGCTGGTCTCCTGCCTTACCCAAACTGGCCACTATGGGGTCACTTGCCAGCATCAGATACTATACCTTTGAAGCCTTTTTCCATAATGTATGTGTTCTGACGTCTATTCATCCCATAAGCACCTGCACAAAAATAATATACAATGGAAAATGCATAAATAACTTTATGCAAACTGGACTTGTGCAGCAGAAAGATGTCTCTCCTTTGGCTCACTGTGATGCAGAGTCAGAGAAAAGTGAGTGCTTGACCATGGTGGGGGGGGGGGGAGCCCAATGCTCTCTGCTGGCTGACACAAGGGATTTTTTTTTTTTTGAGGGGGGGATAAGCGAGGGAGGGAGAAGTGTGTTGAATCATCTTGCAAAGAGCAAGTGGCATGTAGATGGGAGGATGTCTGGATCTCTCTCCAGAAGTCGCTTTAGCAGAGAAACTAGTTTCTCTTCGCATTTTAAGGCAGATCTACCTAATTTTCACTTTCTGAAACAATGCGTGGACTGGCCCACAACCACCCTTCAAAATGTTGCAGTTCACTCATTTTTGTGTGCGCAAAAATGCATCCCCCCCAAAGCAATTTCCCCTAATACATGCATGCATATGCACACATTATCCTAGCATGTGCATTTACGTACACATGACTTGGCTGCAGAACTGCAGATTTCGAAGGGTGGGTGAATGACAGTTTCCCATCTTGCTTCCCAAAGTGCAAATCAGATAAGTTTTATATGTGAAGTGAGTAGAATTCCTCCCCCCATCCCACGTCTCAGGCCACTTGGGGAGGAGGATTTTCATCTGGCATGCCACTAACTCCCACTACTGAAAGCAGACCCAGTTTGAGACAATATGCAAGGACGTAATCCAATTTGGGTGCATTTTGAAAAAAGGCAAGTTTCTAGGCCTCATGGTGACCCAAGGCATTCTTGAGAACACTTGACCCCTCTGGTGAAATTTCAGAAACCGGGGGAGAAGAAGCAGTACTAAAAGAGCTTTAAATGTGTCTCTGGTATGAGCATCTTCCCCACTGGAGAGGCTGCAAAAGATTTATTTTGTATGAGACAGGAAGTACAGAGGTTTGTTCTTCCTGCTGTCACTACACCTGTGCGGAGCGGTCAAAGCCATTCTAGAGAGATGTGCAGTGGTCAAGAAGGGTGGCGTTAGTGCGCTGCAGAGCTATGGATCCCTCCCTTACTGGTATCATTAAATGGATAAACTTTTTTTTTTTTTTTAAGTATATGCAAAAAATTGCCTGGCATGTAAAATTTGTTCAGGCTACTCTTTGTGGTGCAAACATTCATATGAAAAATCTAGTCCATTAAATTCTTCCAAGCAAAGGGGGAAATGGAGGGTGTTCACATTCAATGGCAAAACTTCTTCTGATTTCAAAGGAGCTGGGCTGCCTCTACCCCATAATCCCGCTACCTCTGCACCTGTTTGCAGATGGAGATAGCATGGATGGGTTTCTATTTTCAATGCACTCTCTTACAGCTGGAAATCCTTGGCAAGGAAATCTCCTCATCAGGAGGAAAGTGGGAAAATCTCCGGCTGGGGACTCAGCTAAATTAGGGAGCGATCTAACACAATGGAGGTATAAATATGCATCTGCAGCACTTACTTTGAAGCCCTCTGTCGCTGGTGGATTTGAAGGTTAGCCCCTTCAAAATGAGATGCCTTATTATATGATGCGACGTGGGGGCATTTTGCAAGCCACTTAAAATTTGCACAGATTCAACGAGGCGGATGGGAAATCCCCCCCCCCCCCCCGGGCCTGGCTTTGAGGACACCCGTCTGCAGCTGACATTCAAATGTTTCCCTTGCAAAATCTGAGGTGGTAACAACAAAAAAGGATTTTTACTCTACTCCACTCTCCTCTCCCACTTTCTCCCCCTTTTCCTCCTGAGTCAACACTCCATGACTATTAAATGTGCCCAGCCCTCAGAGGACCATTAAAATAATAATATAATAAAATCTCAATTGGGGGATGATTTTAAAAAAATTACATCTGCAAAACTTAGGGCAGGCATAGGCAAACTCGGCCCTCCAGATGTTTTGGGACTACAACTCCCATCATCCCTAGCTAACAGGACCAGTGGTCAGGGATGATGGGAGTTGTAGTCCCAAAACATCTGGAGGGCCGAGTTTGCCTATGCCTGACTTAGGGTTTTCCTGAGCTTGCTGATGCCTACACCTTTCCCCCAGTGGCTCCACTTTGGCTCCCAACAATTCTGTTGGTGCTCAGCACCCACATTTGCTATTAAGGGGACTGGCCACACACAGGTGTGCTGGTTTTGTAGTAATCCCAGTGCTCTATGACTGGTGAACATGCACCATGCTCAACCCCAATGGCATGGAATAGGCTCACTTGCAGAGGCCTGAGAGAGATGGTGCTTGTGGAGTAGGATAAGGCTTGTTCAGGGTTTCCTCCTGGCCCCTCTTCTCACACAAAGACCACTATCAACAAAGGCTGCCCCACCAACCTCAGTCTGCCCTCAGCCACTTGCCTGCCTTCTTCCTTAACAACCATCCCAGGGGATGGCTCTGGCTGTCAGCTTGCTTGTCCTTAGTCTCAGTTTTGCCCCCATAGAAGTCAATGAGGGGGGAAGCAGGATGGGGACAAAACTAGAATAAGTTGGTTCCACCACTCCTTGACTCTGGTCCCACCTACAGTTGGCCTCCCTGCCTTCCCTCTCTACCAGTCCCAATGGGCACAAGCCACCACTGCCCAGTATTTTTATGAAGCAATAGAAGCTGGTGTAACCATATGCAAGACTCGTGTTGATGGATGATAGAATGGTAGAGTTGGAAGGGTCTACAAGGGTTGTCTAGTCCAAGCCCCTGCCATGCAGGAATCACAGCTAAAGAATCCCAGACAGATGGCCTGTTTAAAAACTTCCAATGAAGAAGAGTTCATCTTCTGTGGTGGTCCATCCCATTGAGGAACAGCTCTTACCATCATAACTTTCTTCCTAACCTTTGGTCAGAATCTCTGTTCTTTAAATCCACTGGTTTGGCGCCTACCCTTGAGAATGGCAGAAATCATCTTTTGTGTGACATCCCTTAAGATATCTGAAGATGGCTATCATACTGCCTCTCAGCCTTCTCTTCTCCAGGCTAAACATACCCAACTCCCTCAACCATTCCTCATAAGGCTTGGTTTCCAGACCCTTTATCATCTGCTTGGCACAGCTTGCCAGGAGGTCCAGTTCAGTTTTGCATTGATTTGTATGCCCATGCTGCTGTGGTTTGGGCTGCATTCATTCCCTAGAGCAGCCACCTTGAAGGCGCCAGTCTTTCAGCTAAGGCCTGCATCAAAGCCAGTGCTTTTTTTGTGTGTGGAAAATGATATGCTGGTATTCATATATGAACACTGGCCTGTGAGCGCTCCAATTGGAGAACCGTCGTTACCAAAGGTGTCATGGACTTTGAAGAAGCACGGACTCAAGACAAAAGGGAGAAACGAACTAAAGGGAAGGCACATTTGACAAGCCCTCACCGTGATCAACTCCAGCCTGGAAACCTGTGGACAGATGTGTGGATCCAGAATTGGACCTCCACAGTCACTTACGGACTCACTGTTAAGACAGTTTTCATGGAAGACAATCTTACTCAGCTACGAGTGATCGCCAAAGAAGAAAGGCAATAGGGCTACAATGGGCAGCCAAAACGAAAAGTATCCAGACTCTCTACAGTGTCACACACACACACACACACACTGATCAAGCCATCAAACAAAGATATTGGGAAATCACTAACTGGACAAGCCTGTAGTGCAGGCTTCCAGTTGTTGGATTCCAACGCCCTTCAACCCCAGACACTATGGCCAGGAATGATGGGAACTGAGGAATGACAAGATCTGGAATCTAACAACATTTGGAGGGTCACAAGTTCTGCACTCCTGTTATAGTCTCTGAATTGAAAAAAGTGGTATTCTAGAAAACGCAGCAAAGTGCTAGGTCCTTGCAACCAACTAACTTTGCTAGAACTCTCTGTGGGAGGGAGAAATACAGACACCCGGATTCTCCCTGTTTCTTTGCTGTTTGCAAACCTGTGCCAGCGCTATATCCACCCCAAAGCAATTATAGATGGACAATCTAGCTGAATGGGCCATTAAAATGGAAAGAAAAAAAGAAAAGTGCATTGTGATGAGCGAGAACTTAAACCCAAGCTCACAACAAAGGCCTTAAATCTGGAGGACGGATTTAGTTTAGAGGTAACAAACTGTTGGCCTGATCTGGCCTGCTAAATCTTTTCTAATGATCAACCATCCCACAATGAAATTTATCAGTGGTGGCATTTGTCACTCTGTGTATTTATGTGGATGAGGGAGTGTCATTCTGAACTTTCAGCGCCCAGGAAACAACAGGTGGTCTCCGTCTGGTCCTAATGTTTCCTGAATGCTCAGCGATCATGGCCAGTATGAACTTCTCAGTATGAACTGCATCAGGGCGGGAGAATTTAGAGGAAAACCAGGCAGAAAGTTACTCTTGAAACTGTTAATGCTGGTGTTGGCTCCACTTCTCCCATTTCCATCTGGCTGTGGAAGAGGACATGGTAGCCAAGCCCATTCCATCAGGTTATCTGGGACCAGCTGCCATTTGATCCTTTTCTCCCAGAACCATCTCCTTCTCACTGGCCATTCAAGCTAGTTGATCAATTACACAACTTAAAGAATTGGCATCTGAATTTGCTTGATTTTCCTCTTCCTTTCTCACTCTTTTTTCCCTTTTGTATCATGTCTAGTAGACTGTGAGCTTGCACAGCGCTGAATAAATCTCTACACAGTGCTTAGTAAATTTTAGGTGCCTTGTGAGTGCATAAATAATGAACAGAAATAAAAAAAGTATCTAATAAAACAATTAAAAATTAATACTACAATTATTTTATTTCACAAAATGTATATACTGTTTCATGGTCATGAAACCTGAAAATGATTCAATAAGAATGTCAATTAATAATGATTTTATGTAAATAAAGCCAGGAATCAGGAACAGAAAATATATAAATATAAATGCAGCCTGACAATATCAGTTTGATACACTGCTTATGCCTTGCTAGACAACTTGGGAAATGTTTATATATAGAGAGAGAGAAGAAGAAGAAGAAGAAGAAGAAGAAGAAGAAGGAGTATTTCTGTGGTTAGATTGGAATCAATGTGCTTTTTCTTCCTTTGATGTTCTAATATTGCATTGCATTGCACTGCACTGCACTGCACTGCACTGCACTGCACTGCACTGCACGTGTTCTACCACTAGATGCCACTACAGTGCTGTTGGCTATCTCTGTATGAGATTTTCACCATCAGACTCCATATAACAAGCAGTGCTATAGTGCCACCTCTATGACAGAAAGCAGCACTGAAACAAAGGGCTTGCCTACACTTCCTCTTGTCTCATGCCTAGAAAGCATGGGGCCAAGTAGTTTCCCCCTTTGCCCTGCTCCTTTCCCAGGGAAAAGTCACTCTAGCTTTAAATTGGAACAAACAGCAATCCACGAACCGTCCTAATTCCATTTGCTCCAACTGAGCACTGAAGAGTGGTTTTCCCCAGGGGAAAGCAGCAAGACATGAAGAAGTGTGGAGAAGCCCAAAGTCCTCATAGAATTAAGCCATCCACTAAATAAAGAGAACTGACCAAACAGGCACTCTCCTGAACCTGGTCAAAACTCTCTTTGCCTGTGAAATTCAGCATTATACAAAACAAAAGACTTGGACTTTCAACAGACTTCTTTGTGGTAGAGCAAAACCCACCTGGGTAGGTTTTTAGAAAACCTACAACGGACTGTTTAAAGGAAGCAAGGGTCTTTTGATTGCATAAACTCATATTTTAAGTGGACCTGGGTCTTCAAATGACTTAATGGATGAAAATTACTGACCTAGATCACTCAGATAGCCGTAAGCTCTCCAGTCTGCAGTGCGTCTGTCAAGGATTTTATTACTGAGCTGTTCAAAGAGTCACGACAGCAAGGAGTTAATGCAGAAGCAATTAAAGAGCCCCACCAACAAAGCCAAGGGGGGTTGAAAAATGAAATTGAAATAGGCAGGTGGGGAAGTGAAGCTGAGAGTCTTTCCTTGGAACAAGCTAGTTAGATTCACTGGGAACTTTGGAAACTGGCAGGACAGAGAAGATGCGATGAGAAGGAGATGAGCTTGGCTACACCAGAGCATGCTGAGAAGGACAGGGGGGCCACAACTGCTATCCCCCCCCCCAAGAGAATATTCAGGTGCTTGTGCAAATGACTTACAAATTAAGACACAACCCAGAGAAAACAGTGAAGGGGGAAGGGGCTTATATATATATAAAAACTACCACCACCACCACAAAATGATACTAGCATGCAGTCACAAAACTAGTCGGAAAAGAAGGAGGTTCACTTAATCAACACAATGGAGAGGAATTCTTCCAATTCAAGGAAAAAATCAGCAACCTTGGAGGAGATCGCTATGCTCAAAACAGATCCACTAGCAAAATCCAAACAGTTTCAGGAGGTAGTGGCAGAAACAATTCAGTCTGTTGCAATAGGGATTCGCTCAGCATCTCAAGTAGGGATGGGAAATCTGTCAATTTTGGTTACCCTCAATACCTCATTTTTCTCGTCTTCGGTTCAGCATATTTTATTATCAGTTTGCAATTTTAACAAAAAAAGTCCTTGCAAAAATTCAAAAGCATTATAGTGTGACTTTCTCTCCCCCCCCCATTATTTGTATGCAAATTTCCTCATCAATATACACCTTTTTTTGCAAGTGTCTCCTCTTAATATAATGCATTTCTGTATTTTTAAAATTTTATTTACTAATACATGCCTTCTTATTAATAAGTTCCGCTAATATGTGCACTTCTATACATTTTGTGGGCTGCATCACAAAAAATGGAGAGCAACAAATTTTGGAGGACAGCTGTGTTTGTTTGCATATTGTTCCCAGTCTCATGATAAGGAGGGGGGAAAGTCTCTCCATTGTGAGTGGCATCTGATAGACACATCACTCACAATGTACCTGGCAAATTTCCCCATAGGAGCTATGGCAAGCTGTTCTGAGCTCCTCTTCCCACCATCATTTGGGGATGAATGGAGGCTAAGGTGCTGCTGGGTGAGAACAGGGAACTGAACTTACAAAGAACCTGGTTGTGGGTGGTCAAAGTATATTGGGTGGGAGTTCAATGAAGAAGTGCTCTAGCATGTGACTTTCCAGCCAGCCAATCCTAGGTTAGAAGCATTGTTCCTATGTATAGGATGCTGCCTTATAGCAAATCAGACCATTGCTCCATCTAGCTCAGTATTGTCTATGCAGTAACTGTAAGTGGCTGTCTTCATTAGGGGGACATTCCCTGTCCTACCTGGAGATTCTGGGGGTTGAATCTGGGACCTGCATGCAAAGCAGATGCTCTGCTGCTGAGCTATGGTCCTTCCCTTAAGACACAGGGAAATAGGAAGCTGCCTTATACTAAGCCAGGCCATTGGTCCGTCTAGCTCAATATTGTCTACACTGACTGGCAGCAGTTCTCCAGGATTTTGTACAGGGGATATTCTCAGCCCTACCTGGAGATGCTGGGAGGTTAAACCTGAAACCTTCTGCATGCCAAACAGATACTCCGCCACTGAGCTACAGCCAGTCCCTTAGCCAGTCCTGCAACAGGGCACTGCACCCCTGTCAGAGGACACAATCCTTGACAGAGACAATAAGCTAACTAAGCAATTAGAAGGGAGCAAGAATGGGTCCACCTGTGATCAGGAAGAACCCAAATCTTTTATAAAGAGTGAGCATCTCAATCCGTTGCAGCAGATCGGACATCTTAAAAGCTAATGAGTTTTGTTGCCATGAGAGCTCTCTTAGAGTCTTAGTCTGCTTCGTTAGATGCACAACAGAGGAGTTACTTTTGAAAGAGACAAATTCCAGAAAGGCAGCCATGTTGGGTTGCTGCAATGCCCTACAAAAGGTGTGCATCATAAAGGAGGCTGTACCCCAACCTTCCCCAACCTGATGCCTTCCAGATGTTTTGGAACTACACCTACCATCAGCCCTAGTATGGGGCTGATAAGAATTGCCACCCCAAACATCTGGGGGGCACCAGGTTGGAGAAAGCTGTTGCTGCCTCAAGCCACAATAAGGAAGACCCCTTGTCATTTTTCACCTTATCTGACTCTTCTTTTGATCCACCTGTGAAAGCTGAGGACTGCAACAGCATGATCAGTTTCACCAACTGAAGTCAGGGTTAGCCAATGTGGCACCATCCAGATGTTGTTGGACTACAAGATGAATGGAGAAATTCATGGAGGCTATCAATGGCTTCTAGCCTCCATGGTTGGAGGCAGTAATGCTTCTGAATTCCAGTTACTGGGAAACACAGGTGACCAGAGTTGCTGTGCTACTCAGGTCCTGCTTGTGAGCTTCCAACTGGAGCATCTGGGTGGCCACCGTGAGAACAGGATGCTGAACTACATGGACCATTTACCTGATCCAGCAGTCTCTTCTTAACTCCCATTATCCCTGATCATTGACTGTGCTAGCTGGGGACTGATGGGAGCTGTAGTCCAACACCATCTAGAAAGCACCACATTGGTGGTCAATGAGCTGAGTAGCTTATTCCAGGGGCAGACAAGATGGTGATCTCCAGATCTTGAACCACAACTCCCATCAACTAGCTGGGGACTGGTGGGAGCTGTAGTCCAACAGCATCTAGAAAGCACATGTTGGTTGTCCATGAGCTGGGTAGCTTATTCCAGAGACAGCCAACATGGTGCCCTCGAGATGTTGTTGACCTCCAGCTCCCACCAGCCCCAGCCAACATGCCCAATGATCAGGGATGATGGGAGTTGTATTCCATCTGGAGGGTGCCATTTTGCCTACCCCAGGCTTATTCAGCCATGACAACTAAACAGAACCATTACGGCACATTTCCTTGAACCGGGGAGAACGGTGCCAGGAATGGAGGGCAAGACAAGGGTCATATCTACCTTACTGGAGAGGTTTCCATCCAGATTACTGGGAAAGAACCGTGAAGTCACACCACATGGCAGGGTGTGGTAGCTTGGGTTGGAAAAACAGTGTGCATTGCTGTTACCTTGAGATATATCTGGGAAGAAAACAAGTCATCACAACACTCTTTTGGAGCTGCACAGGAGGAAGGAGGGGGAGAGAGGGAGAGAGTGTTATGTGCACACTCCTATGTGCTAAAACACACACACACGGGTAGGTTAGGTTACAAAACCACACCACCACTTCCGATCTGTCAAGCCAGGGATATTTTTGCCTTGCTAAGCTCCCCTCCCTTCAGTCACAGCCCTGCACCAACCATTGTGGAAGACAGGGACCATGGAAGACTCAGTCTCTGGTACGGTGCAAAGAATAAATTTGAATGCAGCCTGGAGGATGCATATAAATATGAAGCTCTATGTGCAAGACCATCCAAACACAGAGATCATGTCTAGCATGTTTAAACCCCGCCTCGTAATTAAGATGTATGCAAGTTGGACCTACAACAAACAGTTGCATTGCATTTGCACCTCCTAGCAGAAGTACTCCTGTTCAGGGTTCCAGCCAGCCAGCCAGCCACACCCTCTTCCCAGCAAGCCATTCCATCTCCTCCCCTCCATTTCCCATTCCCCCTGCCCAACTGACCAGTGTGGGTTGCCCCTTAAATTTGTTTAAAGAACGATTTTATTTTGTACTTCTACATGTGCTGCAGAGGGATGTGAGGGGCAGATGGGGCTCATCTATCTGGGAAGGTAGCCCATCTAGGAGAAGAAAAGCTCTGATCCTAAACCACTGCTGGCTGCCTTGCCAGATATATTTAGGAGAAGAAAAGGCTAAGGAGTAAATCATACACAAATCTGGAGTGGAGTCTCTAAGACCTTTGGATGGCGCTTTGTATGCCTCCTTCTGGCAACTCCTGTAGCCCAGCTGGTGCCAAATGTATTGCTCTGCTTTCCTTTGGACAGTATATCAGTGAGGCCGAGAGGGGGGTCGTGTCATCTGGGCTGCTCAGGACCTCCATACACAATGGCCAGGCTTGCACCTCAGGGAGGTCACTTTGGTTCTGCTGGTGCAGTGGTTTGGCTTCACTCCCAGAGGTGCACTCTATTGTCTCTCAAGACTTGCATCATGTGGAGCCACGGAATAGATCTGTCATGCGGTCTTCATTCATCCCACCGAAAAACTTTAAACTTCTTTAAATTGCAGACGTGGGTCTTTTCATACTTCCCAGATGTGATGTCCTGGACTATGGCTGGTCTTTCAAGTTTCAAGATCAGATACTGGGGAGGGGAGTTGCTTTCAGAAGAGCACCGCCAAGACTGATCATTGGGCTTGTCTACTAAAATATTCTCAGGCGGGTAGGTGGAGGAGAAACTGCTCTGGCGAGGCGTGGTTTAGGCCAGGACATGGCGCTCGAGGGGACCTGCTGTGGCTAAGCCTGGGCCCACCACCGCTGCCATTTTGTTGTCAGCAGCAGCAGCAGCAATGGGTAAACAGATGGGGAGGAGTGCAACTGAATAGAGAAAAGTAATACCAGAACTCAGGGTTCAGGACAGATAAAATAATGTACTTCTTCATGAAGCGCATGAACTACGGAACTCGCTTCCACAGGAGACAGTGATGGCCATCAACTACGGTGGCTTTAAAAGGGGTTTAGGCAGATTCATGAGGAATTAGGCTCTCAGTGGCTACTAGCCACAATAGGCATGTTCCACCTCCTTGGCCTGATCCAACTGAGCTCTCTTTGGTTCTGAGGGGGAAGGAGGGGCTATTAAGAACATAGAGTAAAGTATGCAAAAAATAATATAAATAATAACCTGCGCAATGCATGCAGGATGTCTGAGTTTTTTATTGACGCTTTTTTCAAAAGTACAAAAGTGAAATCTATTCACAACAGAGCTCGGAGAGAGCCTGATCCCTTGGTGCAACGTGGAAAAGGCAGCGCCTTCCTGAGAGAAAGCCAGCAAAAATTGTGACAGGCACATAGGTGGGAACAGAGCAGCTCTCCTGGGCCCTCGTTCTGCAGAGAAACATCCCTGAGGTTAACAACATCCATGAATCAGTGACAGTTCTTTACCTTCTCCTCGGCCAAAGTCTATGACGACCCAGAGAGGAATGCCAACTATTTAAGGGATGCAGAGCTGCCAACTTTAACGACCATCTGTTGGCAATCCATTTGCCTTGCCATTGAACAAAAACCGCCACCCCATAAAGATCAAAATAGCAACACTTCCTTCGGAAGAGTGAAACAAACTCAATTTAGCAATTAAACCACTCCCAGATGAATTAAAAGACCGATAAGAACAGCAAGCGGCTTTGAAAAGCAAGAACAAGAAAAAGAAGCAGGCAGGCTCTCATTTACCTTGTATTAATTAAAAATCTTAATTTGGGGGAGACCTCTACCAATAAAACAAAAACGTTGGTAACTGAACTGGAAAATTCACCGGCACACTTGGGTGCTTCCTTTGTTAAGTGAAAACTTCATGATTCAAGGATACAAATGATATATAGGTTTGGGGGTGGGAATGCAGTACCTCTGCAGGATCCCTCTGGTTAATGAAAGGCTGGAATCAAACTTTAATTGTCAGATGGAGAAGAGCAGACTTGGAATGAATAGATTAGTGCTGTGCCAAAATCCACCCTCCAATTACTCAAAATTTTTCTTCCCCTTCCCCTGCCTCATCTGCTTAAGAAGGTCTTTTGATTTCGGTGGGTGTGCAGCTGGGGTTGCCATCTCGTTGTGCAGTGGACAAGGATGGTGTGTCCGCATCTGCCCTTTGCTTCCTGACTTGCCCCATGGAGACGATCTCGTGATGGGCTTACATTGGGGCATGAGACAGGGGAGGCTGGATACCAAGCCCTCGAGATTTTGTTTTTAGGTGAAGTCCTTCCTTTTCCCTCACAACAAAGCTCACTGCACTGTTTTCTTAAAAAGTCATAAAATCATAGAACTGTAGAGTTGGAAAGGGGCCCTACGTACCATCTAATCCAACTCCCTGCACTGCCAGAAATCACAGCTAAAGAATCCCCGGCAGATGGCCAGCCAACATCTGTAGGAAAACCTCCATGGAAGGAGAGTCTACCACCTTCTGAGGCAGGCCATTCCGCTGCTGAACAGCTTTTGCTGCCAGAAAGTTCTTCCTAATGCCCAGGCGGAATCTTGACTCTTGTCATTTGAATCCATTTGCTCGAGTTCTGCCCTCTGGAGCAGCAGAAACAAGCTTGCTCCACCTTCTGTGTGTCAGTTTTTCAGTTATTTGAAGAAGGCTATCACATCCCCTCTCTGTCTTCTCTTCTCCAGGCGACCCAGTTCCCTCAACTGCTGAAGTGACTTCACTTCATTTAAAACAGGGGTGGGGGACATGAAGCCTGGAGGAAGCCTCTCTATCTGGACCCCAGGGCCATACACCCTCTAGGCCAGCGGTTGTCAACCTGTGGGTCCCCAGATGTTGTTGGACTACAACTCCCATCATCCCTAGCTAGCAAGGCCAGAGCTCAGGGATGATGGGAGTTGTAGTCCAACATCATCTAGGGACCCACAGGTTGAGAACCGCTGCTTTAGGCCCTGTTTTCCATCCTCCTTGAGGGTTTTTGCCTTACTCAAAAGTGTCCTTGAACTCTCATAACGCCTCTTGCCTGTTTGGATGGCAAGCAGAGGGTGTGTGTGTGTGTGTGAGAGCATTTATAGAAAGTAGCCTAGTGCACAAAGGTACACTGCATTCCTTGCTCAACCCACCTGTGCTCCTTCCATCAATTGCATGATGCTGCCCAGAAGGGAATGTGGCCCTTGCTGTGAAAAGGGTACCCCACCTATCCCTTTTTCCTTTTTAATGAACAGCCAACAGGAGTACAGTGGGCAGCCTTCTCAACCCTTCCTGCGATTACAGCAAAGCCCACCCAAGGATGTAATAGCATTTCCAGGAAGTGCAGACAAGCAGAATGCACAATAGAATGAAAGACTAGACACTCGGAAACAGCCCTTGGGTTACCTCAAAAGGAAGGTAACAAAAATTCTGCCCATCACCCACGAGGGTTTTCCTGACATTCTCTCTCCTCTCGGATAATTTTCAAGTGCAATTTCTTCGCTCATTAACTGAGGGGAAATGGTCAAGGGCAAAACAACAACAAAACACAGAATAAATCCTGGCACAGCACTAAGTAGATCCATTTTAAATCCAAGCCACTTGGGAGGGTTTTTTGTTTTTTTAAAGATACACTTGCCTCTTCTGACACCTTGTGGAGTTCCTGATGCCGCCAACTTCACTGCAGGAGAGTCAGACGAGAAAGCATTTGTCAAACTGAAGGAGGCACAGGTGGCCCAGATCAACTTCCCTGAGACCTGTTGCCCAGAGCCTGGTTCTGCCTTATATGTGTTTGAAGTCCAGACAGCACTGAGTGCAAATAAATAGCTCTTCACCTTTAAGGCAGTTTGTGGCCTTTTTTTTTTTTTACATAGGTGGCTCCACCAGAGGGTAGGATTTGAACCCAGGTCTCCCAGAACTTGTGAAAATCCATCAGTATTTTAGTGTCAATTTTTCATAAGATACACATTTTGGCAGGCTATTTTCACTAATATATATGCCTTTTATTGCACACTTTACCCTAATATACAGTGGTACCTCTAGATACGAACGGGATCCATTCCAGAGCCCTGTTCACATCTAGAGGTAAACGTAACTAGCAACGGCACGTCTGCGCACGCACGCGTCGCTTTTCTCCGCTTCTGCGCATGCGAGTGACGTCATTTTGAGCATCTGCGCATGCGCATGCGCAAGCGGCGAAACCCGGAAGTAACGGGCTCCGTTACTTCCGGGTTGCCAAGGAGCACAACTCGAACATGCTCAACTCGAAGCATATTTAACCCAAGGTATGACTGCATATGTTTTTGTACGTATTACTTTGCCGGAAAACTTGCTTGCAATATTTGGACTCGTGTGGATTTTGAAAAGTGTGTCAGAAAGTACAAATTGCCTTTAAATGCAAACCAAAACTATTTTCTCCCCCATCCCTACTCAGGGGCATAGGAGGGGGCGGCGGTCTGCACCGGGTGTCACCCTGAGGGGGGTGCCAAAATGGCGGGTGGCCGAGGGCTACACTCACTGTAGGGTGGCCGAGAGCGCCACTCGAGTGCTGTCTGTATGGGCACTGCTTGAGTGTTGCCCGTATTGGTACCACACATGTGCCGTCCGTATCAGCGGCGCTGGGCGGTCTGCCCCGCCCCTGTGGCCAGTTTGCCCTGCCCCTCGACACCCCACACCAGGTGCCAGAGAGTCTTCCTTCACCACTGCCCCTACTTTGACTCACCTAAGCAGGTTGCTGCATGCACTAGCAGGAGAAAGCCTCGTCCTCCTAAGGAGGAGGTGGAGTTGTGGGCTTCACGGCCTTTCCACGTGCGTGGTGGGCGGAGGCCAGCCCTGCGTGATTGGGGGGATTCCCAATTGGTTGGCTTGGGGGGCGTGGCCTGCCCTATTTAAGGCAGGACATGGCTGGGAATCTCCCTCTTTGCCGCCTGTCAGCTGTTCCTGCTTTTTCCCACCCTCCTGCCCTATAAGGTTTTCATTTCTTGACCTTGCTATGGACCTTGGTTTGTCGCTGTTGAGGGGCCTGGTAGGAATTTTTCCACTTGGCAAATTAGCACCAGCCACTTGGTTTTTACCTACCTCATAACAAATCGTTACAACTTTCTGGGTATTGGCGGTTAGGCATTGGTATTTGTTCTGTAGATGGAAGAGGGGAGGTAGAGCCATCACCTGCCCCGCATATTGAAGGGTAGTCCGTTAAAGGATTCCAGGAGGCATGGCCCTGCCCGAAGCCTAAGGAGGTTAGGGCCCAAGGCACACCCCCCTAGCGGTGACCCCAAAGGAGTTCCTAGTTGATGTGCATCAGCAGGACTCCCCCCTATTGGTGGTTAACCCTTCCCAGACTTCAAGCAGATGGGCTGGAGTTGGATATAGTCGGTTAGGACCAATGCCTAAGCCAATACCGTTCTTCACCTGTAACCAATAAAGCTGTGGCCTTTTTTAGCCCATTAACCTTAATAATTGTGTCATGTGTCATTATTTCCACCTGCCACAGGGTGGGAAGGGATAATTTGGGAGAATGGAGTTGGGACCCTCCTCCTCGCCCCCGCCCTCTCCAACCCCTGATTTCACTCTCACTGGGTCTCTCTAGGGAACATTGTGGCTTCTGGGAATTTAGATGTACTCTCCACAGACAGCAAGCAATTTACCACTGGAATTACAGATGGATACGACCCTCTCTCTGCACGGAGGATGCATTTCATCAGAAAGGAGTTTTCTGCAGCATTACTGCTGGAGGAAGTTTATGGCTGTTTCCCCCAGGGATGCTGGCAAAAGACTGTCTGGGTAGTTTGGAAGAAGAGGATATATAGCCCCTTCTTTGCCTCTCCTCCTTTCAAGCTGGGTGGCTTATCCATCACAGTTTTGATCCAAGTAATCCCAAGGACTATAGCTCTGTGGACTCCCTGACAATCTCAGAAAATCGTAAAATTGAGGGAGCTGCAGCAACTGGAGCTCTTCAAAACCAATTTATGCTTTGGAGCATAAAACAGTATCCGGAACGGTGCCTGTGGATGGCAGCAGAGAATGTTGGGCTGCACCTGAGAGCCCTTCCAGACTTTGTGTTTTTATTGTGCATTCATGCGTTCATGATAGTATTAGGGCAGTTATCCATGAGCCTTGCTTTCAACTCCATTTCCACTCGCAAACATTTCGAGGTGGGCACACCACTTTGTTTCCAAATAGTGCATATCCCACAACTTCCTGCTGAAATCCTGTATCTTTAAATACCCCAGATGTGCTTTTTGGGGTCCCACTTTCGTTGTGCTAGAGCTCAAGAGCCCCTTGAGGATGGCAATAATCCAGTAACAGTGAGGAAGCATCGCAAACCAATTAATAAAGCAGACTGATGTGCAGACAGTGTAAATGCACCACTAGTGAACTATTATTAAATGAATGACATGCTGAAGAAGATATTTGCAAACTCTACCCCTCATCGGTCTAGAGGGGCCCTGAGCTATGAGCCAGAAGCACCGAGTTCAAATGTTACATGGACACACTAAGTGACCAGAGGCAAATGACTCCCAGTTTCAGTCATCCACCTGCAACCTGAGGGTCATACTAATGACTGGCCAACCTTACAAGGTTGTTGTCAGGGTTACTGAAATTGGTTGGTAGTTCTGTGTGTGTGTGTGTGTGTGTGTGCGCGCGCGCGCACACACACACACACACACACAGAACTACCAACCAATTTCAGTAACCCTGAAATTGCGCGCACACACACACACACGCGCACACACACACACACAATTACACACTCCCCCCTTAAAGAAACTTTCCCAGGAAAGCTCACAATAAAGATAAAAATACAACCATGCACCATGAAAAAAGCATATTAAAATAAAAGCGATAAAATAACAGTGCAAATCTGAATTAGTAAATAAAAGAGAAGCATGAGAACCAAACACTGAAGATGAAACTGGGAGAGAAGAAAATATAAACGCAGCTATCTTTATTCACTATTAAAAGTTTTAGTGCTTTTATCGGTGTCTTAGTGATGATTATTTTATGTGTATATTTTTTCTAAAAAAAATGTTTTGTGGATTTTAGCTGCGTCTTATTTACAGTTTTATGATTATGTACCCCACTTTAAGACAGCTCTTTGATCAAACTGTCTATCAATCTTCCAAATAAAATTAAATAAATATTTATTATTATTATTATAATAAAGGTTTCCATCTGGTGCGAAAATGACACCAAAGCAGCTGATGTCAAAGAAACGACAACCCGGCTGATGCCAGGCAAGCCCCTCTAGGGAGGGCATTCTGCAACAGAGGCATCCCCACCACCAGCACCCAGAAGCATCTTTCTCCGATTGCTGCCCATCACACATGGGAAGGGCACACATTCCCAGGGAGAGGCTTCTGAAGATGACCCCACAGCTTGGGGCAGACCCCTGTAGAAATGGGCTGGCGGACAGACCTGCCAGTTATCCTGGGCTATAGCAGGGAGCGCAAACACTTTGAATTGGTCCCAGAAATGGACCAGGATCCACCCCAGCCTTCTCTGCAAGTTGGGTGTTCCTAGGTAGCACCCTAACATTCTTCACTCTCCACAGTTTTTGAAGTGCCTCCAAGAGCAGCTCTGTGTAATGCATTGCAGAAGCCCAACTGAGAAGCTACCCCAGCATGGATGACTGAAGTTAGGGCGTCTCTGTCTGGAAAGGGGTCATGGGTGATGATGCAGCAGCCCAGGCTGGCAAAGAGCAGTCTGTGCCATCAAGGCCACTTGCGCCCCTCAGATGACAGAGTTTGGTCCCAAAGCACCGTGAAATCTCAAACTTGGTTGTTGTTTCTATAGGGGGAGTGCAACTCCATCCAGAACACAAATAACCTGTGCATTTTGGGTGTGTGTGTGTGTGTGTGTGTGTGTGTATAGTTCTGCTACTGAACTCCCACTGACTTTTATGGGAATTTCCCTCTAGAGAACCAAGCCTTGGAATGTTGCAGTTCAGCCTTTCCCAACCTAGCACCTTCCAGATGTTTGGAACTCCAGCTCCCAGCTAGCACAGCTGTCGGCAAAGGCTGTTAGAGAAACTCTGCCTCTCTGACTCTCATTGGAACACAGGGCATAGGCAGACCGCCAGCCCACCTAACCCAGGTGTTGTCTACACGGACTGGCAGCAGCACAGTTTCGGGCAGGGTTACCTCCCAGTCCTATCTGGCTATTCCATCCAGGATTGAATTTGGGTCCTTCTGCATGGAAGACAGATGCTAAACCACTGAGCTATGGCCCTTCTCTCGCTGCTGCTTTTTGGGGGGCAGGGGAGCGAGTCTATTTCTCTGCTCCACCCACTAGCCTCTGCCTGTCCTGGCCTCCCTACATATCCAAGGTAAGACTTTGGGGAATGGCAGCGTCCAAGAGGAAAACGAAGAAGTCCTTTGTGCCAAAAAGAAACAGACATTTATTTCCCTTCCCTCGTAAAAGCGTCAGAGCCCGCATTGCATCACCATAAGGAAAGGAAGTGTCCCTTACCAGAGAGTGAGTAATCGGTGTTTGTCATCCGCATGGCTGGCGTGTACGAGACGCTTGGCATGTCGTGGCCTTTCTTCTGCTTCCGTCGATACCACACGAAGAGTGCCAGCAGAACCATAATAATTAGCAGGAGGATAATAATCCCAATGATGGCTCCCACTGAATGCCTCTCCGATCCAAGAGCGGGACTAATTTTAGTATAGGGGTTTAATTCTTCCATCATGAGAGCCGCTGTTAAAAATAATTCACAATGTGCTGTTAAATTGAGTGGCAGAAACCCATTTTGCAAGGAGAGGCGTTTATCTCTCCTTCCCTCCCTCCCGGCTCTTTGGAATCTCTGGACTACAAATACTGGATGGAAACATTTGCAACACCAGCAAAATATTTTGTAACTTGCTGCCCCTATCCAGGGTTTTTTCCCCCCACCCCAGGGATGGGTAAAAATGTCAATTTTAGTTTCTCATCTTGCCATCCCATGCTTGGGCTCACCCATCGCTATCTGAGAGGCTGCCGAAAGACATACTTGGGCACTCAGTTTGAAAGAAGAGGATAAGGGATTTTGTCTCACCTTGGTCACACCTGATTCCTTTGAAGCCAGGGCTGCAGTAGCAGGTGCCCGTAACGTAGTCGCAGGTCGCGTTGTTCATGCATTCACACAGCTGCTGGCAACCGTAACCAAATGTTCCTGGGGGGCATTCTGCAAATTCAAAAAGGGTGAGAAATTATGGGTCTATGGACCACAAGAAAGCTGTGTGTGTTTGTGTAACAAGGGTGAAATGGTTGGTGAGAACTTTGACAAGAAGAGACCATTTTTATATATACACCATTTTTTTCTGTGTATAAGACGTCCCCATGTATAAGATGACCCCTATTTTTTTAACCCAAAATTAAGAAAATGCACTATGCACTATCTGTGTATAAGACGACCCCTTATTTTAAACTTCAACAATTTAGGAAAAAATATAGTCTTATACACGGAAAAATACGGTATATTTTTAAATGGAGGATTTGTTAGTATAATGATTCATATATCCTGTTCTTCTAACATGCATCTATTACTCAAGGCAGCTAACAGTAATGGCAATCTCCATGTTACACAAGAACAGAGGAAATTTCCTTATACCAAGGCAGACCACTGGTCCATCCAGTTCAGTATTGCCTACACTGGCTGGCAATAGCTCTCCAGGGTTTAAGGCAGGGAATCTCTTCCACCAGGGAAGGAGCAGGTGAAGCTGGGAAGGGGGGGGGGAGGAATGAGGCCAAGGGGCTGCAGGTTGAACACAGCCCATAGGTTTGCCCACCTATGACTTGGGCAGAAAGACAGCAGAGCTCTTGCCATCTATTCTTCTGCATTTATTTAATTTGTTTATGAATATTTATAAACAGTAGAAACAACAGCAACCATAAAACACCATTTCATAAATCTGCAGGGACCACTAAAATAAAGCAAGTTTATACTTCATTAAATTGTGCCGGTGTGCCTTGTTGCTCTGATGCTTCAGTGACAGCAGCAACAATATCCTGGGATGGCGCCAGCGCTTGACATCATTGGGCAGCTACAGGGGTCTGCTGCTGATGCCCCCTCCCCAAATATTTTCTGGCCTAACACTCCCAAGGAGCACCAGGTGTCTGGATGTAGACACCTTTAAGATTTCCCACAATGCCCCTCACCTAGTGTCACCACTGGGAAATTGTGGGAAACCTAAAGGGTAGCTGGGCACCGCCTGGACTGCTTCTACCACAGCTAAACAATTTGCCTAAGGTCCACAAACAATGGAAGGAGTCCATTAAAGGACACTCTCCCTGGAAGGGGTAGGGGCCTGACAACAAAAGTATCCATGATTTAGCTCTGCATTCTTCCTCCCTTTTTTCTCCTCCTGGATGCTGAAAGTTTGGTTGTCCTGTATTTCTATCAGAGGCAAAATGATTGAATGTCCAATGACATAATTTATTCAAGCAATTACCATGATGGCCTAGGACAATAAATCCAGAGGCTGCTTATAATGTATTGTTGAGCAACTTTCTGTAAGAAATAGAAAAGAAGGCTGCAAAGCGGCCTGGAAATTCCTGAGACTTTGGAGAAAGAGAGAAGAAGGGGGAGTTCTACAGGAAGCGCCAGTCAACTGTACTATTTATTCGCCCTAATCCAGCAAAGCTCCTTCAAGATGACCACCTCCTTGGTCCCATCAGACACAGGCTGCCCAGCTCAGCAGCAACACTTTCATAAAGTCCACTGGAGGAAGGCAACTCTCTCCCTTCCAAAAACCATCATTAAAGCCCTGAATGTGAACATTCAGGTCACGACTGGACCTAATGGTCAGGGGTCCCTTTACCTTTTTAAGCTCTCAACATTATTTTCTATCTTAAATTGCAGGGAGAGCTGTTTTTATCATGTAAGGTCATAGTCATCTTCACACCACACAATTAAAGCACTATGATACCACTTTAAACAGCCACAGCTTCCCCCAAAGTATTCTGGGAGCTGTAGTTTGTTAAGGGTGCTGAGAGTTGATAGGAGACCCAGGAGATGCTGGAGTAGAGGGGCCACCTATGGCCCCATCTAGCAGGCTCTTTTTATGTTCTTGCTGATCCATGGGTGGAGTGGGGAGCCTAAAATGCATTAAAGGGCAACCTACCTGCCACAAATAGTGAGCAAAGCTTTGGAGTTCTCTAGAGCTCTTCATCAGAATGGATAAGTAAGCACTTCTCTTGGGTCTTTTAATCACTGAGGTTTTGTGCATTTTAGCACTTAGGACTATTTCATTTCCTCCTTTGTTGGATTTAGTGGTTTTTAAATAGTTTTTATTGATCTTGCGCTGTGGCTTCTTGATGGTTTTATGTGGCATTGATGCCGATCATTGTGCCAGTATTTTTTTTTTGCTTCCGTATTGCTTGTTTTTAGCTTTGACTATATTTGCCATGCATTGATTTTTAAAATTTGTGAACTGTCCAGAGAGAGCACGGTTAATTGGGCAGTATAAAAATGCCCCAAATAAAAGAGACAGATAAATAAGAACCCTGCAGCTGCATCAGGCCAACGGGGGCCCATCTAGTCCAGCAGACTGTTCTCACAGTGGCCAACCAGATACCCCACTGGGAAGGCTGCAAGCAGGATTGGAGCTGAACAGCATTATCCCCATCTGTGATTCCCAGCGACAGGCACACTGTTTCAGCGCTGGAGGCAGAACACAGCCATCACCATTGATAGCCTTCTCCTCCGTCATTTCAAAGCCACCCAAGTTGGCGGCCATCACTGCATGTTTGTGGGAGCAGATGCCATCGTTGAACTATGCACTATGTGAAAAAAGGGCTTCCTTTTGTCTCCTGACTCTGAAGAAATAAATAAGCACAACAGGACACAGCAAAAGCTGACGTGATATTAAAGTCACACCACCTATACTTTGTAAGTGTCTGAAGGTGGATTCTAGGAGTTGCTGTGTGCTGCCTTAATTGGATTGGCCTCTGCTAGGAGATAGGAACACGAGAACATAAGCAGAGCCTTCTGGATTAGGCCAGTGGCCCATCTAGTCTACTCTCTTGTTTTCACAGTAGCCACCCAGGAGAAGTCTGCAAGGAGGACCCACGTGCAAAACCATCCTCTCCTCATGTGGTTTCCAGCAACTGGTATTCAGAAGCATTGCTGCTTTTGACCATGGGCGAAAGCTTAACCACTGTGGCTAGAAAACATTGATAGCCTCTGCCTCCATGATTTTGTCCAATCCTCTTTTAACGCCATCCAGCTTGACTCCTGTGGGAGTGGGTAAAAAGCTATCAAATGCTGCTAGCCAAAATGGCTATGGTCTGTCTCCACATTCGGAGGCAGTAATATTGTCCCCACCTTCAAAAAGTGTGTGGGAGGGGGGAGACCCAGGTAGCTACTAACTGGTGAGCTTGACATCGATACAAGGAAAGTTCCTAGAACAGATAATTCAACAGTTGGCCTGAGAGCACTGAACGGGTTGGAGAACTGGGCCCAAACTAATGAAATGAATTTCAGTAGTTTTGCACTTTGGCAGGAAGAACCACCAGCACATTTATAAGATGGGGGACACCTAGCTTGCCAGTAGCACATGGGAAAAGGATTGAGAAGGTCTTAGCAGACCACAAGCTGAACATGAGTCCACAGTGGGATGAAGCAGCAAAAAAGCTAATGCTATTCTAGACTGCATCAACACAAGTATAGTGTCATGATCAAGAGAAATAGAATAGTCCCCCTCTATTCTGCCATACCTGGACTACTCTGTGGAGTACAGTGTCCAGTTCCGGACACCGCAATTTAAGGAGGATATTGACAAGCTGGAACATGTGCAGAGGAGGGCAGCTAAGATGATCAAGGGTCTGGAAAGCAAGCCTTATGAGGAACTGTTGAGGGAGTTGGGTATGTTTAGCCTGGAGAAGAAGAGGGCTGGAAGATGGAGCAAGCTTGTTTCCTCCTGTTCCAGAGCGTAGGAGCCAAACCAATGGATTCAAGTTAAAAGAAAGGAGATTCCAACTAAACATTAGGAAGAACTTTCTGGTGGTAAGAGCTGTTTGATAGTAGAATGGCCAATGTGAGATCAAGGTGCTGGACTAGATGAGCTACTGGCTCTTCTTATGTTCTTAAGAAGGTTCCTCACTACTGCTGCTGCAGCAGAAGGTGGAAAGGTGCTTTGCAATTAGCTTCAACAGCTGCCTCCCACAACTTGAAACAGAGCATAAGGTGTGAGGACACACACACACACACATATTCATTTTCAATTGTGAACACAGCCAAAGGGAAAAGACCCTCCTAGGATGAAGGGGAGAAGGTCAGCAACAACTTACTTTGCTCACACTGCTTCCCCGTAAACCCTGTCCTGCATGTGCACTGCCCAGTAATGTGGTCACAATCCGCTCCATTCTGACACTGGCAGACGTTGGCACAGCTTTTCCCATAGAAAGCAGCTGGACATCCTGGAGTGGGGGGTAGAAATAGGGAAAGAAGAAGAGGTAAATAAGTAGAAAAGGGAAGCTTTTAATGTTTAACATACTATTGTATTTTAATATTTTGTTGGAAGCCACCCAGAGTGGTTGGGGAAACCCAGCCAGATGGGCGGGGTATAAATAAATTATTATTATTATTATTATTATTATTATTATTATTATTAATCAGGGGACCTGATTGCTGAAGCTCTCTTTTGGTTCCTGCATGCCATGCCCATGATCAAATCACAGGAGGCTTGTTCACAAGTTACAGATAACACAGGTACAAGCTGCTCCTTGTTTGTGTGCAAGTGTGTGCATGTGTCAATTTGTACAAACTACTGTGTACACAGGCAACACAGACTGCACTCCCATTGCATGTACAAGGGTTGTTATTGTTCAGTCGTTTAGTCATGTCCAACTCTTCGTGACCCCATAGACCAGAGCACGCTAGGCACTCCTGTCTTCCACTGCCTCCCGCAGTTTGGTCAAAGTCATGCTGGTAGCTTCGAGAACACTGTCCAACCATCTCGTCCTCTGTCGTCCCCTTCTCCTTGTGCCCTCCATCTTTCCCAACATCAGGGTCTTTTCAAGGGAGTCTTCTCTTCTCATGAGGTGGCCAAAGTATTGGAGCCTCGGCTTCAGGATCTGTCCTTCCAGTGAGCACTCAGGGCTGATTTCCTTAAGAATGGATAGGTTTGATCTTCTTGCAGTCCATGGGACTCTCAAGAGTCTCCTCCAGCACCATAATTCAAAAGCATCAATTCTTCGGCGATCAGCCTTCTTTATGTACAAGGGTACAGCTCAGCTATCGTCTACACAGGTGCACAGACTGCATACTTGTTGAATGTAAAGTCTGAACACCCCTAATGTGGGAAAAGGGGAAATGCAGACACGTCTGAGGGTGGCTGCTAGCTGCTCTGCAGCAGAAGAGCCATGATGGGGAAAAGAGGCAACCACAGAGTATGTAGACTAGGGGAGAACAGCAGCATGGGGACGGTAGCTCAGTGGCAGAGCATCTGCCTTGCATGCAGATAGTGTCAGGATCAAATCCTGGCATCTCCAGGTAAGGCTGGGAAAGACCCCAGTCTGAAACTCTGGAAAACTGCTGCCAGTCAGTGTAGACAATATTGAGCTGGATGGACCAATAGTCTCAGTATAAGGCCACTTCCTATGTTCCTATGACTTGTAGGGACAGCATGGGTGGAAATCAATGCTTTTTTTAAATGTGTGAGTCAGCCTTGTAAAGATGTTGAAGTGTGACTCTTACACAGTGGCATAGGAATCTGCCTTATACTGAACTAGACCATTGGTCTATCTAGCTCAGAATTGCCTGCACTGACTGGCAGCAGTTGTTCTCCAGGGCTTCAGGCAGGGGACATTCCCAGCTTTGCCTTGAGATGCCACTGGGACCTTCTACATGCAAAGCAGATGCTTCACCACTGATCAACAGCCCTCCCCCAATTTCAACTATTTAATTTAGAACGCCTGGCTGCTAATGATGCAGAAACTTGCATTTAAAAAGTCTCCTAATTCCAAATGTTCAGGTTCTAAAAACTGCCGTTCCGCTGGAAGGACACAGGTAAGTGATCTCCTAATTTCAAAATAAATCTGGTGGTCTTGTTTGGCTTTGTCTCAAAACAAATTAAGTGCACTGCAGAAACGTTGACGTGTCTGCCTTGGAAGTAAGTGCTGGGGAATTAAGATGTTATGTACACAAATAGATAAATCAAGTTTTACTCCTCTTTTTTTCTCTTTTGGTTAACATCTCTTTTTACTAGGAACATTTGTTTCTTTGCTTTGTTTTTTGGCAGAGATTAAGTGTGCATTAGCAAAACGCCCCCCCCCCCGGATGCAATGCAGGAAGCTCCCGCAAGGGGGCAGTGCATACTTTTAAAAAGCAGACACATTCCCACTAAACAACACCACCACCATCATTTAAAGCTGTAAATCTTACGTTGTGTACAGTAGGGACCCGTCCAGCCAGGGGTGCACCTGCATTCTCCATCGTGAGGGCTGCATACTGCACCATTATGACAACTGCAAGAATGAAAACAGTCTGCACCCCAAAAGCCAACAGGGCATGCTGGAGAGAAAGAAAGAGAGATAAAACAATTATAAAATATTTCCATATATCTATGTTTTTGAAAGGCCAGCTACTTCGGCTGCATTCACACAGCAGTTTACTCCATTCCCCCCAATGTTTCCCTAACTGTTAATTTCTGTTCTATATTTAAGCTTTCACACAATACAGTGGTACCTCAGGTTAAGTACTTAATTCGTTCCGGAGGTCCGTACTTAACCTGAAACTGTTCTTAACCTGAAGCACCACTTTAGCTAATGGGGCCTCCTGTTGCTGCCGCGCTGTCGGAGCCCAATTTCTGTTCTTATCCTGAACCAAAGTTCTTAACCTGAAGCACTATTTCTGGGTTAGCGGAGTGTGTAACCTGAAGCGTATGTAACCCGAGGTACCACTGTATAAAACCCATTTCTAGAAAACGAATGGAATATAGCGCATGCTCAGTGCTCCTTTCCATGTTATTTGATTCTAGAAAAAATCCCATTTGCAGCCTTCCCTTTACCTGGAAAATCGTGGGAGCAAAGCGACAAAATTTGGGGAGGCATATTGGCACGCAGTTCTTTCCTGCTGTTTTCATGGGGGAATCATGGGGGGGGGGGGAGCGGGCTATGCAGAATTGCATATTGCACAGAAGTCAATGGCGAGCTCTGAGTGTGCACTCATCATCATCATTTTTAATTTGTATACCGCCTTTCTATCTTACAATACTCAAGGCGGTTTACAAGCTGAAGAAACAAAAAATGTACATCTTATAACAATCTAATGCAATACAAAAATGTGATAATAAAACATAACTTTAAAATAGGCAACCTCCATCAAAAAAGTAACATTCAACAATCATTAGGAATAGTATAAAATAATAATATCAACATATAAAAGTTAAACAGAAATCCACTCAACAGTTACAATAATATCTAAACTATAATCAATAAAACAACGGCAAGCCACAGTACATAAAACGATACAATACACAATGAGAAGCAGAGGGTAGGCAGGTGGAAGGAGGCCCTGCCTGATGGAGTCTCTCCCCTCACACCCACATAGAACAAGGGGGCGATGGGGGCGTGATGCCTAGTGGTATGCCAACATTTCTCCTCAAATTTCTCAAAAGTCTCTCTCTCCCCCCCCCCCCAGTGAAAAAAAGATTCAGTGTTTTCTGCTTCATTCTCGGGGCGTTTTAGAATACTGGTGAGAACAGAGTGTGTTGAGCTTCCCTTACTGTCCCACAAACTCCAGTGGGTGCAGAATGCTGCAGAGAGGCTCTTCATGGGGTCCTTGCCATGGGAGCATATTCACCCAGTGCTTTACCAATTGCACTGGCTCCTGGTGCAGTATAGGGTCAGGTTCAAGGTGCTGGTTTTGACCTTTAAAGCCCTTTGTGACTTAAGGCCCTCGTATTTACGTGACTGCCTCTCCTGGGATGCCCCGCAGAGGACCTTAAGGTCCATGAATAACCATAGTTTAGAGGTCCCAGGCCCTAAGGAAGTCAGACTATCCTCCACCAGGGCCAGGGACTTTTCAGTGATGGCTCCGACCTGGTGGAATGCTCTGTCTCATGAGACTAGGGCCCTTCAGGATTTAACCTCCTTCCATCGGGCCTGTAAGGCAGAGCTATTCTGCCTGGCCTTTAATTTGAATTCAGCCTGATCTTTTATTTCCCTTCTCTTCCCTCCCCCTCCCCTTTTATGAAGATTACCCGCTCTGAGACCCCCACAGCTAATTCTCCCCTGGCCTCCTCACTGGCCCAAGTAGGGCTAATTCAGCCAGCTAGCCCTGGTGACTATCTAATGCTTATTAGATGGAGTTACCCCAAATTGATTTCTGAACTTTGAATTTTATTGTAATTCATGTTTTTATACTGTATTTTATGCTGCTTTTACAATTAAGTGTTTTAAATTTGTTGTTAGCTGCCGCCCTGAGCCCAGTTTTCTGAATAAATAAAATAAAATAAAAATTTATTATTATTACTGTTGTAAGGTGGCCAAGGGGAATTGTGTTCTCCAACACCCCCCCCCAATGTTTTTCCACTCTCTTTGCAACCTCCCGTCTTTCCTGATCTGAAAAGCCCCCATGAGACGAGTTCATAGAATTATACAATCATAGTGGGAAGGGACAAAAAGAGGCATCAAGTCCAATCCCCTGCAATGCAGGAACCACAGCTAAAGAATCCCTGAGAGATGGCTATCCAAGCTCTGTTTAACAACCTTCTCCTCCTCATGGCATCTTTCTTGGGCTTCAAGTTAGAGCCTGGGAAGTCAAGAAGGTTGCAGAGTGCAGAACACTGGTGAGGACAGTTGTCCCATGTAAGAAACAGCCCTCACAAACAGGGATGACAGAGAAGTCCGGCTGAAAGGGAAGCAGAAAATGACGGTGCCCACATATTCGCCCCAGATCTGAAACGGAAACCAATTCAGTGCATACAATCTCTATACACTCTTGCTTCTGCTTTCAGGTCACAAATGATAGGTAGCTGATTACGTTTTCTCAGCCCACCCCATTCGCATTGGGTTTCCTTTACACTGAAATGAATGGAGTGGAAAGACGTAATGGCAATGTAAATTACGCAATAAGTTTTGCAATTTCGCCATAGCGGATGGCGACACAAAGAATGCCATTTCTGGTAGAAGATGAACTGCAGTGGACTGGAAACAGCGCTGCTTGTGAGAGGGCAGAATGGAGAACGGTGCTTCCTTACTTCCCTGTTCACAAACACCCTTGGCCACTCCAAAATTACGGGTAGGCACATCACAGACCCTGCGCCCCACCCATGAGAATAAACCAGATTTTCTTTCGCCTTTGATCCTTATCCTCGAATTGAATTTCTTTTCTCATTAATTAATGGAGGATGTTTACAAAAATGGAAAGAGGCAGGAGAAATGTTCACCCTTGCGCTCTTCTGGAAATTTCAGTAAATACGCAAGGAATCCAGCAAGAATTGCGGCTTTTGTTAAAGGCAGTTGTCATGTGTAGCCACAATCACTTTTTAAGGGGGGAAAAGAGAAAAAGAAAATGCGCGCCCGTCACCTGAAGTCAAGCAGAAGTGAACAGCAGTTTCCCAATTACTTTCTAAATATAATGAACTATATTTGAAATTGACAGGCTTCCTAATTTCTGTTTTGAGTGACAGAAATATTTGGCCTGCGGAAGAAGCACAATAAAAGCAAAATTACAGCTGTCTGTTTTTATCCGATCCCTCCTTTATCACTGGAGATTTAATATGTTTTACTGCAAGTGCTGCCTAATACCTTCATTGCACTGTGAATATGAAGTAACATTTCTGAACGACAGGCTGGGTCTTCCCAGAGATGATCCGCCTCCAATTAAGGATTCATTAGGGAAATGCCACTTTTTGGATCCTCAAATGTCAATCTTCTACCTAGGCAATTTCAGAGAAGTCACCACACGTCCCTCCAGAAAGCACTGATTTTAACAACTAAATTATGTGTAATAGGAATATCTCATCTCTCTAATTTTCTCAGCCATATGGACCTTGCAACACAGAATTGTTGATCACTTAATGATTTCTAAAAGAAAGTGTTGAAAAGAATGAACAGACCTTCCTTTAGAACAGCCTTTGCCAACTCAGTGCCCTCCAGATCAAAACATCTGGAGGGTGCCAGGCTGGCAAAGCCTGCTCTAGCAATACAAATGGGTGCATTTGCTTCGCCGTTCAATACAAATTCACCTATGCAAACCAACAAGAATACTAAGTAGAAAACCTTGTAGCAAGGTTGGGTTCAGGGACAGAGTTCCTAGTAGATAGGTTTGTGCATAAGTGTTTTTTAAATCTTTGTTGTTGAATTTACTATTCTGAACTAGGGCTGCTTCCTTACCTGGGCTATCCTGGAGGAGTCATTTTGATTTGATTAATGGCTATTAACTGGACAAAGAGCCATCCTTTACTGTGTGAGACTTTACACAGAATGAACCATGTTTTCCCAAACCAATGACAGAGATGCAAAGAGACACGGATAAAGGGTTTCACTGTGACAGCCAAGAACTGGTGCTGGCTTATCTAAAGGACACTCAGTTTTGCCTGTACAAACCAGATATAGACTGCCCACAAATATGGTATATTAGATTAGTGAACACAAGGAAGAGGGCCTTCTTGATGGTGGCTCCACATTTATGGACCTCCCTTCTCACACCTATGAGAGGCCCCTTCAATTCAGGCAATTCTTGAAGACTCATTTGTTCCAATCTGCCTTTCTTCAACAATTTTTTTTTATATCACTGATTACAAGAGACTCTTTATGCTTCTGGATTCTTCCCCTTCCCCTTTTTGCCCCATTCAAATATTTTATTATCTCACCTTTCCTTCCTGAAGAGTGCCTAGGGTGGCTCAACATAAAATCTGATAAAACTATGTTAAATATACCTTAAAACATGACAGTTCCAAAAGGCTGGATGACAAAAAAAATATGTATTCAAATGTTCTGGTATTCCAGAGACGGGGCGCTGCCACAGATCAAGCCATTGGGACGACTCCACCCTCTTTGCTATCCGTGGAGGTGAGACTGTGAAAAGGGGGTTTCTCCCACAGGATTGCAAACTGTGCAGATAGATCTTCTGTAGCCCTGCTTCATCTCAATGTGGCTGTACCGCAAATCAGGGTGAAGGACAAGCAAATGTGTTTTTCACATGAAAATGAGGCAGACCTATTGCTATGAAAGACAGAAAAAGAAATTGCTCCTTACTCTGGGAACAGTCTTTGCCTATCCAACCAGGGTAGCACTGGCAAGACCCATCCAGGGGGTTACATGTCCCGTTGTTGGTGCACAGACACACTTCGGTACAATCCTTCCCATATCTTCCGCTTGGACACACTGTATAGAAACAGAAATGCACACAGAATCATAGGATTGTAGAATTGGAAGGGATCCCAAGGCTCATCTAGTCCAAACCGCTGCAATGCAAGAATCCTGCCCACAGCCGTCCCAGGGTAGACTCGTACCACCAACCTTCTAGTTAACAGCCAGACGCACTGACCCAAAGATAACCTTGTCTTGAGTCTCACTGAGCTTCATTATTGGTCACTGGACTGTGGTGTGTGCGTGTGTGTATGTATGTTGATGTGTGTAGAGAGAATGCCCTGAAGGTAAAAGATGTGGTTCAGCTGCTGAAGCCAAGGAGGCACATGGCCAGGTGGCTAGCGAGATTCTGGAAACACCTCGTGAAACACAAATCACAATGCTAAACTGAGACCCATTGAATGAGTTTTCTGGTGACAAAAAGGATGCCTGTTTCCCTCTGTGGCCGCATGGCTTTCAATAAGTATACATCCATAGAAATCCATCCATCTACAGATGGATGAAATACAGTGGTACCTCGAGTTAAGTACTTAATTCATTCCGGAGGTCCGTTCTTAACCTGAAACTGTTCTTAACCTGAAGCACCACTTTAGCTAATGGGGTCTCCCGCTGCCGCTGCGCTGTCGGAGCACGATTTCTGTTCCCATCCTGAAGTTCTTAACCCGAGGTAATATTTCTGAGTTAGCGGAGTCTGTAACCTGAAGCGTAAGTAACCTGAAGAGTATGTAACCCGAGGTACCACTGTAAATCCATCCATTGATTAGGACACATGTCATTACAAAAGAAAACAGAGAGAGAGAGAGAGAGAGAGAGAGAGAGAGAGAGAGAGAGAGAGAGGAAGGGAGAGAGCATCAGTATTAAGTTTTTCACCTAGCACTGCTTAGTCCATAAGACAGGGGAGGAAAAAACCCTTTAATTTTATTCTAAAGCCATTCTGGTGCCCTGCAGATGTTTTGGAATTCAACTCCAATTAGCACCAGCCATCGCAGCCTTGACTAGTCTAAAACATACAGCGTGCCCCAGGTTGGTGAAGGAACGCTGTAACCGTAGCAGGTCTTGAGGGTATTGAATTAAACTCTTCTATACAGACAGTTATATCCTTAGGTTCCAACATAACTACAGAATACTGATGGAAAACCAGTACGTTGTCCCTGTTTTCTAGCATGACAATGGAAGCATTGTCAAATTGTTCTTATTGGCTGCTGGATTCTCTCCCTGACAAAAGCAGGCATCATATAACCATGCTCACTAAACAGATAAAACCAGCTCACCCAGTCCATCAGTGCAACGAAAGGCACACTAACATAACTGGACTCATAGCCTTGCAAATAGGTAGAGGTATTTTGTTTTTGTTTTGGCATTATTTCCCTACTTTAGCATTTCGACAATTCATGCTTCCTGATTCACATTCACAGGAGATGACCTCAATCTATTCCCAAAGCGCTTCAGTCCGAGATTAAAATCTGGAGCTGGGAATCATCTGCCAGTTCCAACTCCCGCCATGACAGGGACGGTAAGAATAGGCCGGAAGACAATCACATACAGTCTCAAAACACACTTATCTCCCTCCCAGAGTAGATAAAGTTGACTTTGAAGTTAAATGCTAAACGGAACAGTTTTCTCACTGAAATGAGAGAAAACGTAGCAGGCGGGAAGAGAAGGGAGAAATATTCACACTAGAGAGAAAGGACGAAACACCGAAACAATCTGTCCACCTGTCTTCCCTCATGCACGGACCCATTGTTCTAACAGATCTCAGCAATATTATAACACAATTTTGTTATCGAGGAAAAAAAAAAAAGATGGATTCAGTGACAGGCATTCTTGGCAGAAACATAATCCCATCAAGAGGACGTTCCCAACAGCCTGGTTTTAGAAAGCCAATTTACATAAAATAAAAAGAAGGCGATGATGTTATACGGCCCTTATCGGACTGCGACAGAGTCACAGAAGTTGGGTTGCTGGGAAATCACATATACTCTCAGACAGGGCTTCTCAATCTTTCTACTGCTGGGGCCCACTTAAGGCAGCTGAAAATTAAATAGTCCACCCCACCCCCAGTCACAAAATGGTGGCACCAACAGAGTCGGAGTTTGGCATGGTCAGCTGACATTTACTGGCATCGCTTTCTATGAATATCTAATACATATTCAGAAATGGCTGTTTTCCCCCACCCCCTTCACAGCAGTTTCCTTGTGGCAAAGAGTTCCATAGGTCAGCATTCCTCAAGGTGCTTGCTCTGGCGGTTTTGTGACACAACCTCCCCATTACAGGCTGAATTTGTTGACCCAGAGGCTTTAAGTGAGGAAGATTTTTCCTCTGACGTTTCCCGCTTCCCATCTCCGCAAGCCTCTCAAAATATTTTTTGTTAGCCATTTCCTCTCATTTCTCTCATTCTCCTTTCATACTTAGCATGGACCTTATTCCCATCCCTACCCCCTTAAGTGCCAATTTCTTTCATCTGTCCTCTCTGGTCATTTTACATTTACTTGTTGTTGCTATAACAGCTTTCTTCTCTTATCTCCTTCCTTTCTATTCCCAATTCATTTGTTGATTATTCTTAATAATAAACATTAACTTTCTCTCTTTTTTAAAGCAGAGGCACAAGTAGCTACAACCCCCTTTTGATAGGTTAACCAAGAATGGACAATCTGTTTCATATGGATCTGTACTCAATATGCACACATCATTTTATGATAGCAAACTGACTTGCTGCTGACATGACAATGACCCAGTTTGCACATCATGGTAAACCATGGAACACAGATGACTTTTGCTTTGCTCTTCCCCATAAGCCAGTGGCCGAAACAAACTATGCTCTCTGCCTTAGTGTAATGTCCAAACCAGTGGTCATAGTTTGTTTCAGTCAAAAAAGACAAAACACAACTATAGGAAAGCCAACCTCAATTAACATTGGGGATTTTGTTTTGTTTTTTGGAGCTGGGGATAGGAGGAGATGCCAATTTTTGTTTCTCTGTTTCTCATTTTTCATACCTTACATTCAGTTCTCCACAATGCTGTAGCAATTTGCATTAAAAACACAAACTGCATGAAAATTCTTTAGCATTTCACGGCAGATTCCTCCCAATAACATTTGTATGCAGTTGTATGTTATTTTCACTAACTTTTTTTTAAGGCACACATTCTTGTAAGAGTTACATTTCTGTAAACACTGGTTGGAGATCTGCACTGCAAAATTCAAATACATGCAAATTCTGGAGGATGGAAGCGTTTCCATTCACAGGATCCTTTCAGAAAGTGCAAATTTGAGAAATTCAGCTTTAAATGTGAACGGAGTCGAATTTCTCCCCTGTTTGGAGCAAAACAGACACAGTCCTCAGTTTGGATGTAACACTAAACTAGGGAATGTGGCTTTGTTGCTCTGCTGGGAAAGGATGGATATTTTCACACTAAACCATGACCTATATTTTCCTTCAACAAACCTTCTAAGTGGATTTTTTTTTTAAAAAAAACACCAGTCTGTTATCTGCATTGGATTTGAATAGTTCTGACATATTAGATTATTTAAATTGTTGATGTTATTATCATCAGTCACTTTGAGATGTTTCATAGGTGATGATTTATACATGGGATAAATAATTAAATATAATAAATAGTGTTGACCACGACATGCAAATGCTGTCATTAGACTGACATGAACTGCAATGCCCTTCTGGCTGGTAAAAAAACAGCAACCCAGAGTGCATTGGGAACCTGGTAGTCCAGAACCTGGTAGTTTGGTTGGTTTGGTTCTGATGCAAGTCGGCCTCAGATGAACAAAACACTGTTGCACATTTCATGACCTATGAAGCCAAAGGCTGAGCAATTTGGAAAACAAGTCAACTCAACCATATAATGGGATATATACGATATTGTGAGGTATATTTGCCTGTAAAATGTTTACTATATATCTTCATTCTCCAAGATTCTCTGAACTGTGAAGGGGGAAACAACCCACTAGAACCATTTTCAAAAGTGAGTTGTTTACCCTTCTTAGAGGCTATTAAGATCTTCACTGAAGCTGCATGCATTACGCACAAACAATAGTTAAATGGATCTGAGACATTTTGAATACAGAAAAGGGTAATAATGCTTTCTGTATTAGGAATACAAGGATGTAATTGCCATGTTAATTAGTTATTAGAGCTCTGAAGGGGGACTACTCCAAACCCCTGCTGAGATATCAGCTGTTTTCTGGCAGCTATAATTCGTTATCAATCCAAGCTGCTTGTATTCCTATTAATGGTAGGGGATCCTTAGCTTGGCTTTGGCCTCCCATTGCATAAATCCAGATTAGGGTTCAATGACCCCCCTTGTTGAGCTTATAAAGTTGTCATTGACCACAACCCAAATTCTAAGGAATGTAAACGGAACTAAGGGTGCATCCAGACTTCCTCTCTTCCTGCTGCTTTCCGCTGGGAAATCTCAATCTTTATAGCTGAATTGGAACAAACCTCAATTGATGTTTGCACTGATTCAGAGCTAAAGAGCAAGTTTTCCCAGGGAAAGTGGTGGGGCAAACAAAAAATTGCTCGGACCCATGCCTAGAAAGCACAGGAAAAGCAGAAAACTGCTCAGACATGTGCTTTCTAGGCATGGGAGAAGTGGAAGTGTGGGCAAGCCCGCTATCAAGAGAAATCAATATATAATCAACTCCAGCGTTCAAAATCTGCACTGGCTGCCTATACATTACTGGGCCAGGTTCAAGGTTTTTGTATTAGTGTACAAGGCCCTTAGTGGTATGCGGGTGGCGCTGTGGTCTAAACCACAGAGCCTAGGGCTTGCCGATCGGAATGTTGGCAGTTCGAATCCCCGCAATGGGGTGAGCTCCTGTTGCTCAGCCCCAGCTCCTGCCCACCTAGCAGTTTGAAAGGACGTCAAGTGCAAGTAGATAAATAGGTACCGCTTTGGCGGGAAGGTAAACGGCATTTCTGTGAGCTGCTCTGGTTCGCCAGAAGCACCTTCGTCATGCTGGCCATTTCTAAAGCAAGAAAACCCATTTCCTTTGTTTCTAAGATGATGCACTCTTGTTGTGAGGCATCATCGCAGGAAAGGGATTCCCCCTACGGCCAAGAGGGGAAAAGGAGAAAGACCCACTGAAGATGTTGCTTGCCACTGGCAGTTTTTATTCTAAACATTATTTCCGCATGTATCTCAGGGGTGCCTATTCAGTTGATTAAAAACGTTTTAAGGCTGACTTATCTCACCGGTTAATCGATTAAAAACTGCAGCCCCGATTCATGTAGTTTTACTTGTTTACTTTGTTTTGCTACGGTTGCAATAACTTGTTTTAAATTTCATACTCTGAGCTGCCCTAGGAAATAAATATTTTAAAATCAATAAATAAAAGAAGAGGAGATGAAATCCCTGCTAGAATCCTATCAGCCAGCAGCAGGAATTAGGTGGTCTGCTGGAAGATGGCTGGCGAACCACAACATCCCTTTGGACCACCCTGTGGCCATCAATTTTTCAAGAGCCCAGAAACCATTTGACCCTGGAGTACAACGCAGGGCCCATCTTCCAATCCAAGGTATTGTCCTCCCCCCTTTACTCACATATACAATTTAGATGGGTCCTTTCCTCTTCTCTCTTGTTTCCCTCCCTCCCCAAGAAAATGGATCGAGGAGGTGTGACCCAAGACACAGGTATGGGCCATAGGACAACCCTCTGCAAATGCTCTCTCTCTAGGGCTGCTAGCACAGAGAGGAGTTTTCTTCCTCTCTGCTTAGCTCTAAATAATCTTTCTACTTAGCGAAAAAGTAAAGCACCTGCAATAATAGCTGCATTTTGAAAACAGCAATATTTGCACCGAGTTAGCCTAAAATAAATTATTAAAATGCATCCTTCTTCTCTTCTTTCTCATTTTTTATATTGAAGAAAAGCATATATATCATATCATATGCTTGCAACATTATGACAAATTGCAACACCGACTGCCTTTAATTAGAACATGAATATTTTATGGCAATTCTGCTGGGTGGATCAACATTTCAAAGGGAAGGCAGGGACGCTCAACAGATTGAAATCAAGAAAACAGGGTTTTGCTTAATGAGATAATTAGGCCTGCTTCAGACTGTGAAAACTAAGCTGGGGTTTTTGCATTGAGACAGACACATTCGCCGAAAAGGGGAAAGTAAAGTGCTTGCTCTCATATTAATTGCTCTACATCTTGGTGGTGAAAGTGGCAAGGAGAAAAGAAAACATATGTTTCGACTTAATCTATGTTTAATTATTTTTGCCTAAGTACTGCCTATAATTTGTACCTTGCGGAAAAGCACGACATTAAAAAAAGAGCGAGTTCTATTTTTTCCTTAACCCCCCCCCCCAAAGAAACAAAAGATGATGCCATGCAGCATATTATCTGTTAAATCTACACAACCTGGTGTCCTCTAGATGTTTTAGGCTGCAACTCCCTTCAGCCAGCCTGCTGCCTGAGGGTTGATGGGAATTGTGGTCCAGGGTGGCCTTAGTCTCCCATTTGTCTATGCCACTTTGCATTTTGAGAATTAATAAACAAATCCGACAGCGGTTTGCAACCTAACTGAAAACATCAAAGGAATCATTATGAAATATTAAAATAAAACATTGAAGATTACACCCAAATAAGAAATATACATTTACTAGGGCTGGGCGATATCTGGTTTTCAACACTGCGATATATCACCAGCTAAACATTGCGATATACAGGCGAACCTCGGTTGTCGAACATAATCCATTCCAGAAAACCGTTTGAGTTCTGAAACGTTCAACAACTGAGGCGCAATTGCTGGTTGGCAAAATACATTGAAATAAATGGAGAGATGAACCTCGGAAGCTGTTTGACTTCCAAGGCGCATTTGAAAACGGAAGCATTCACTTCTGGGTTGTCAGTGTTTGGGTTCCAAATTGTTCGGCTTCCAAAGCGTTCGACAACAATGGTGGGACTTGTAGCCCAACAGTGCTGGTCCACACTGGCTGGCAGCCATTCTCCAGGGTTTCAGGCTGCAGTCTTTTCCATGCTGGGGATTGAACCTAGGACATTCTAATATTGCAAATGCAGGTGTTCTATCAGTAAGCTGCCAAGACCATATAACACCGGTCTTGAAAGACCTACACTGGCTCGCAGTACGTTTCCGAGCACAATTCAAAGTGTTGGTGCTGACCTTTAAAGCCCTAAATGGCCTCGGTCCAGTTTACCTGAAGGAGCGTCTCCACCCCCATTTTTCTGCCCGGACACTGAGGTCCAGTGCCGAGGGCCTTCTGGTGGTTCCCTCGCTGTGGGAAGCCAAGTTACAAGGAACCAGGCAGAGGGCCTTCTCGATAGTGGCACCCGCCCTGTGGAACATCCTCCCACCAGATGTCAAAAACTACCAGTTTTTTAGAAGACATCTGAAGGCAGCCCTGTTTAGGGAAGCTTTTAATGTTTAATAGGTTGTTGTAATTTAATATTCTGTTGGAAGCTGCCCAGATCAGCGGGGTATAAATAATAAATAATAATTATTATTATTATACGGTTTATAATTATTATTATAAGCTACGGCCCCAGCCCTTAAATATATGGCCACATGAAGTTGCTTTTTTGCTGAGAAAGGCCCTTGGGTCCATCTTGTCCAATGTTGACTGCCCCACCTCACTCCCAGCCCCACCCCTGAGGTCTTTCCTAGCCTGGGGTGAAACCTGGGACTTTCAGTATGGACAGCAAGAGCTCATTCACGATGCTCATCTCTCAGCTATCGGCAAACTGAAACAAGATTTCAGAATTTCATTTTAAAAAGTTCCTGCCGGCAATATGTACTTGCCTGTGTGTGCAGTCTGTACTAACTGACAAGTACCTTTTACATTTAATTAACAGCACAACTTACAAGTGCCATTGTGTGCCTGAGATGCTCTAGGTTCTGACAGTAAAGAGATGTGAGCCTTGAGTAGCCGGCTGCATTTGCAACATCTGCCACATTTTATTTGCACTTCTGTCCAAAACTAAGGAATTGCCTTACTTAAGCATGTTAGCATACAACTTATTTACAAAGGGGAGACTAAGTGCTTATTTGCATTTCTGCCTACAAAGGAAAACAGGTTTTCTTTCCCCTGCTGCTATCTAGAACCTCAAAGGCTTACAAGAATAATAATAGTACAAAAAGGAAAGCTTTGCCCAGAAACCTTTCCATTGGCTTCTATCAATTGCTCATAAATAAATACAACCAGCGAGAACCACCAAGAGTCTTCATACCTTGATTGCAGAGTGGGCCAAAAAATCCTGGGAGGCAGTCACAATGTCCTGTAACGTGATGACAGGGGACAGTGCTATGAATGCACTGGGGACACGGCTGGCTGCATTGATGTCCGTAGAAACCAGGTGGACAAACTAAAATAAATAACAAAAGCTGTACTACAACTGTAAAGAAGGCAGAAACAAGACACTAGTCCTCATCGTTACTACAGTTATTTGCAACAATGCATGCAGTTTACAAAGAAAGCACCATACAGTTTAACCACTTGACTACATTTTTTCTTAATGCATTTTTATATGTTGTTTTCATGAATATATCTTTTCAATGTACACCTTCCTAAGCCTATATGTTTTCACATTATTCGGTTGGAGAACTGCAATGCAAAATTTGGATTCCAAAGGATGGCTGTGTTTCAGTTTGTGTATTGTTGCGGAAAGCACAAATTAGGAGGGGGTTTGCATTTAAATACTATGCCCTTTTAAAATGTGTGTGGGTATTAGGTTGTTGTTGTTGTTGTTGTTATTCTGATTATGTATTTTGTGGTTTTTATATTTTGGTTTTATTCTGTGAACCATCCTGAGACCCGCGGATATAGGGCTTTATATAAATTCAAATAATAATAATAAATAATAAGTAATTTCGTTGTCCCCGAGAGGGGGCAATGACAATAAAGATATTATTAATTATTATTATTATTATTATTATTATTATTATTATTATTATTATTATTATTAAAATAATAATAATAGGAAACAGAATTGAATCTCCCCTCCATCTCTATATTCAAGACACAAATGAACTATCAGAAGCAAAGAAAGGAACAAAAGCAACAAGACCCTCCATACCTGTCAGGCCTAGTGGGGAGAAGCAGCAACTTGAAATATGCAAGTTCAGTTCAGGGACGGATCTGATAACGAGGGATACTTAGGGGGCAGGTGCAACTCCTGGCATAATGAGGCCGCCGATAATGGAGGAAGGAAGCCAAGCTCTCTTCTTGCCACAGCTCCAAGCAGACCACCTTGGGCTATACAGCCTGATTACATGGATAAGATGAAGGCACTCAGATGCCCTCCCGGCCTGTGCACCACCGACTGATAGAGCTAACCTGTTATTTCTCTCCTCTCTCTGGGAAAGTTTCAATTTCCTCTTGTCACATTCTAAACCCTGGGGATATAAAGTTTGCAAAAAGAGAGAGGAAGAAACCCCCCCCCCCTTGGTTCCCCGACTCTTTGAGGGCTTCTTTTGCGGGTCTGGAGAGCAGTTTTACAGCCAGAGAGAGAATTGCCGTGAACTCACAGGGAAAGAGGGGTTTTGTAATTGAAATGCACAAAGGCCGTGGATGGCAGCCCTGGCCCAGGTCAGCGCCGTAATGGCTTTAAATAAAAAAGAAAAACAGCAGCTGCAAGTTATTTGGGGGGAAAGGAGCTTTTGCCTGTGCCAAGGCTGACCTGCGAAATTTGGGGCTGGGGAACGAGAAGTGAACTGGGAATTTTGTGTGTGTGCAAAAGTTATTTGCAGAGTTAAAGACACTGGTTCCGTAAAGAGCCATTCTGAGTTTAATCGCACAATTCCAGTGTAGACTCATTAATTGTGTTTGGGTGTTCCCGCCATACAAACTGCAAACTTGAGGATGGGATAACTGGGTCAAGCTCAGTTCCACAACCTCTGTTGTGGATCCCTCATTGAGGCCTTTTTTTTGCAGGGCAAGGGGCTAACTTAAATAGAATATTGGTTGGGGAGGGAGGTAAGCCCTGCCCTGAATAATTGGTGTGTCGACACCATTTGAATGGCAATGCCCATCAACTTAGCCTTCCCCCCAGCCCCCTCAAATATTTTATTGGGGTGTCCGAGACCCCTCAGCCCCTAGGAGTTGGCTCCTATGGCCACCTGCTTCCCTATGGTCTCCTCTCCACATAATGGCTGAGGAGGAATTAGGGATGGGATGAGGCAGGTATTTAGCCAATGGAAAGTGGAGGAAAGTACGTAGGTTGGGGGGAGAACTTACTTCTTTGGCACAGCGGTCCTCGGTAGCCTGGTGCACACTCGCAGGTCCCATCCTCTGGGGAGCAGGACCCTCCGTTTTCACAGTTGCAGGTGATGGAGCAGTTGGGTCCCCATCGCCCTTCTGGACAGACACTGTCGCAATGGATGCCTGGAGAAGAGCAGAGATGCAAATCAAAAATGCTTCACAACTGACGTCTTTTAGTGGTTGTAAATTGTTTTAAACTGTTTTTCATATTGTGCCTTAATTGTTGTTAACTGCCCGGAGCCTTAGGGTGAAGGCATTGAGGTGTAGGTGGGTTCCCAAGAGGTTATCACACACAGTGATAACAACAAGAACCTTTATTGAACTAACAGAAGTGGGCAACTGCTTATATACATTTCCGAAGGCCTGGGCCACTCCCACTCCCAACGTGATTGGCTGTCTAAAGTTCCCAGCGGCAAATAATGACTCAGAATTTAAGGGCCAATGACAGAGGTCCAAATCCTGAAATGTTCTGTGATTGGATATCATGTATCGAATCAGAACACAGGGGCTCAGATTCCTTAGTCCAGACTTAGGCAAACACAGACCACTGAATACATCTTCTCTGTATCGTTCCAATTTTAGTATATGTGCTGCCAAAGCGAGGAGGCCAAACTTAGAGTCACAAAATGTTTAAGGGTATGCGTCCCCCCAGGAAAAAGCACTGCATAACAGGCATGATAATAAAATACGGGCAGAAGGACATCATTGCAATAAGTTGTCTCATACCAGTTAATTTTAAAATATAGCAATTCATTTTAAGGCTAGCATTACATTTTAAATTCACAATAAAACGGGCAAAATAATAAAATGCCTGATATTATTTATGTTAAGTCATACAGGGTAGAGTCTAATAGGGTGATGGGCATGGCTGCTGTGATGGTGGCACCCTTTGTCTTGGCACCCAGGCTGCTTCATGCACTTTAGGAGACATATGTCAGAAGCAGCAAGAGGATGGGGGTGGGGTGGAGAAAGGCAGCAACCCTTCCCCTGAATTTGTAGCTTCAGTGTGGGCTTTCAGGAAATAAGCTTCCAGGTAGGAATGTCAAAAGAATTGCACCGGAGATAGAAAAGGAAGTGGGAATTGTTGCAATTTGCATGCTCATCTGTGGTGAGGAGCTTAAATCTGTGATTTTGGTGCTTAAATTGTATACCGCCCTTCATACATGGACGAAATGGAAAAATAAATGTTCTCTGATTATTAGGACACAGGTTATGTCCCCGCTCTGCAGAGCACTTAGCATAGTGGATAGATCCTACCCTGGACTCTCTCTTTATTCACATAAATTTGTATGCTCTGCAAACGTGCAGAGATGCAAATCCAGGCACCAAATGGCTCCCAGGACAATAGTTTGGCATTTATTATGACGTTCAAATCTACCAAAGTGCACTCTGTGTGTGCAGAGACTCTTAGCAGGTGATTTAAAGGCTCTGTCCTCCAGTATTCTAATTAGTGACATTTAAATAAGGGCTCCTGCTCTTTCACTTGTCAACAAATGAATTAAAATAAACCAGGGCCCAATCCTGCAAGCCCACGGAGGTCTCTAAGGAGCTGTCACTCATCTGTGTAAGACTCACGAGGGCAAGACTTTATTTTACTCAAATTAATGGGAGTCCTCCTGAGAATCATTTAACCTGATCAGATTTGAGCTGGAGCAAGGGTGCCTGTGCCTTTAACAGTTGCAAAAGAGGGGGATTCTCACGTGGACAGGGAAAAGGCATTGATCTCTCCCATGAGCTGAATTGGTGACACCTTCTGAAATCTGATGAGTCTCCCCATTTTTTGCATTTGAGTGAAGGGGAGTCCCAGGACAGGATGGGGGAGGGGGTGCCTGGGGTGGGGTGGGGTGAGGGGTGTCTGTGCTGCTGAGCCATCCACAGGAATCACCACAGCTCCAGGGTGCTGCAGTTGCTAACACATTCACAAGTTGTTTAGAAGTTTGAAACACTAAAAAAGGAAGTTTATGTATCCCCCATATCAAACAGTTGTATGTCCCTGGACCCCAAAATAGACATTAGAATACCCCATAGGATACACCTGCACAATTGCAACAATAATAGTTGTTCAAAGCTATCATCCTTCCAAAATACTTGTAAACGCATGATGATAATGCACAATTTTCACACACACACCTATAAGTTAGTTGTATTTATTGATTTGGGGTTTTCTTTCCTCCCCAGGCAATACATACACTCAAAGATTTCTGTGCTTAAAATACTGCCGTTTTGTGTGTTTCCTCTAATAACTTTTTTACTTGACCAGGAGGAAATGCTTAAGCAGTGATACTGATGTAGAATAAAATGTCCCTATTTTCATCTGAGGAATGGTAGAGGGCATGCATCTGAACTAATTCAACTCCATAAAGTTTGTTTCGTGGAATGGCTTTTAATCACAGTTGTGATGTGTGGTAGGGTTTTGGTCTTTCAGACTGTGCAAGTGCAGCACTCTTGGTACTCTCTGAACTGTATCATGGGGCTGCAGCCAGCTGAATTACGTTTGCAGTTTAATCGCTGAAGCCGCTACATGTGAATGTCTGTGGGCTTGACCTTGCCCAAACCAGCATGGAAGAAACAGCATTTTTCACACGGTTGGCTTTAAACATGACCGAAAACACCACAACACTTTCTTGATGGATGCACTGAGACCTTGACATTGGCAAGGTAGATCTGGAAAGAAAATCAGCCCGTAGTTTTAGAATGCTGTTCTCAGGGGAGTGGGAAGGGGGGTGCGGTGGGGGCAGTTTGCCCGGGTGCTATCTCTGAGGGGGGTGACAAAAAGGCACACCGTGGGGGGCTAGGCCCGTCACCCCAGGACGCAGCAGTGCGAGCTGCCGCCACATGGAAAATCACACCGCCGCAGCCACATGTGGAGGATCGCACTGCCACTGCTGCAGCTGCGTGTGGAGGATCACGCCGCCGCAGCTGCAGCCGCGTGCAGATTGCACTGCCACCGCACAGCAGATCGCCCAACCCCCCCAGGTGCATGGCACTCATGCAGCCAGCTCCGCCACTGGCTATTCTGCTTTGAAGAAGTAGCAAGTTTTTGCTCTGAGTCTCCACTTTTGATGAACACTAACCACCACTTAGTGCATTCCATGTGGCTAAAGGCATGGGAAAGAAAAGGAAGAAAAAGGGTTGGGAGATGTCTACTGTGCAAGGGAATAAATAATCATATATTTTGCAAAACCTCTCCTCCACTGCCTTCTGCATATTTTAGCTCAGTACCCGCAAAGCAGAATGCACCCCACCAGCTATGTATGGCAACCAGCCAGGGGCTGATAAACTTCCGGTTTTTAATGTCTGCCTGGCTCTGCAAAACCAGAAGGGTTGTCATTGCACTGACAGGCCACACACTACATGCCAGGAGGCGGGGGCTGCGTTTGGCTCCGCAGGTCGCATGCTGCACAGGTCCTGTTAAAGCACATGAGCATCAGACCGAGAGCTCAGGAGTTTGCTGCCTCAGTGTGCCTTGAGATCTGATACAGACCTCATTTAAGCCAGCAATCCCTACACCATCCGGAAGTTCTTTATCAGCCAAGCGCATGTTTCTCGCGGATAAAAGGATAAGCGCGGGCGATGACTCCAAAATACCTGAACTCAGCCAGAGTTTGGATTATATGTGCTGCCATGGATAAGCTTCATTTCAGCTCATTTCCTGCTTTTTGATGGCTTCATTAGGCTGCCATGAGGAACATACCATGTTGGTGGACTTGCCACCCACTCGGACATCCTGCTTGGAAGATTATTAAAACTGACAGAACGATCACTGTCGAGCATACATACAGGGCAGTTTTCAAAAATATCTGTGGATAGTGCACTAAAGGAGCATAGCAGGACTCATCCCTCCACCCACCTCCATTCAAGTTCAGAAATAATTACACATTTCAGAAGGGATGTTGTACCAAAGCCAGAGGCATCTTAACATGAGGTTCAGAAGCATGTTGAAAGTAAAGAAAAGCACAGCTTTATATTGCATTATATCATGGACTGACTATATTACTGACATATTACTGATAAGCTCCTGATGAAGTGGACATTGGTTCATGAAAGCTTACTGCCCCAATAAAATTATTAGTCTTTAAGGTGCAACAAAACTCTCTTTCTTTTGGCTGTATTAGCGCAACACAGCTACTCCCCCTGGAAATTATTACTGATATAAACGTACACTATAAGGAAACAAGGCACCATAAATCAATTCCCTTTCAATTCAACCACAAACCTAAAAATAAATAAAAGGTGAGTAAAATAAAAGAGGAAAGAAAATAATAAGTAACAATAACAGAATATCAGAATTGCTCTACTGGGCCAGGTGGAAAGGCCCATTTGTTGCCATAGAGACAAATGGGTGGGCGTTTCCACCTCACCTGGCTGGATGTCACATCACCAAGATGGAGAACAATAGGCCAGGAGAGTTAGTGCTGGAAGGAGAGTTTGGTTGATGCTGCAAGCTAGAGACACAGAAGCTGGTCTTGATCTGTGCAAGACCCATAGATATGGTTTGGAGAACTCCCTGGGAATTTAGTGGAGAGGCAAGATTCATTGAGCGTTAATGTTGTGACTGAGGCCCTCCAAGCTATACTCAGGTTGTATATATGTGTAAATAAAACCATATATCCTAAAGACACCACATTCTCCATTGACCTTCATTCTAAGGAACCCAAACTCTGGGCAAAGAGCTACAATCTCTGGAGTTTCCTGCCACTTGGAGATTGGGGTGTGTGTGCAACCATATGAATTGGGAGACTTTTGCTAACCATGCTTTCTACATTTCAGTTGTGTTAGGGGTCCTGATCCCTTGGAAGAAGCTGTTTGGCAATGCCCATAAAAACCCAGCAGGCAATAAATGACCGGGGGGGGGGGCACCAAGTGACTTAACCCACCGTGGAACTACTTGCGCAATTAGAATGCATAACCTAATGATGGATTGCCTCCCCTCATTTTAAATACTGCCAACCCAGACTCCTGGAATTAAGTGCAAACGGGGATTAAGGGAAGAGTTGTCACGTTGCTTCCTCCATTTTGACAGCAATATTTGGACTAGAATTCTTTCATTGTAAACCGGGCTATTTATAAATGGAGACAATTAAGGAACATTATTTCTTGTCTTGAGTTTTTCAGAGAATGACACCAGCTCCTTTCTTTTAAAAAGGCAGGAGCATTAAAATGCATCTCCGTTTCCCGCGGCAGAGAAGTCACCTCTAGCTGAAGACTAATGAGGCAGTATCTTCCCAGGACTAAATAAAGGCAAGATGATTCCTGATGGGGATACTGACTTAGCACAACGCAGAGGTGGTGGAAGGGAAGCCTTAATCGCATCTAACAGATGAGAGCAGGATCACACCTTTTAAGCATGTTTAGATTACAAAGGTTAGCAAAGAGAGATAGATAGCAAATACATGGAGTGGCCCTTATTAGAAGCTTTTCAGTTGCACAATTCTCCATGTTTACTTGTAATATGATAAAGGCAGAACTCAGTTGTATCTATTTGACATGACAATTACACCTCTCTCTCTCTCATATACACACATATTTATTTTAAACAAACTGTTTTACCTGAAATCTGAAACAAAGGAATGACAGCAGCAGAAAATGCAGTGGGGTCTTTTCCTCTGTTACATTAAATCAATTTTTAATCATTTAAGTGCTTTCAAACTAAATTTTAATATCTTCTTTTAGAAATGTAGGCAAAGAACAGTTATGGTGCTCATTAAAAGACAGATGGCTGGATAGATGGATAGAGAAAAAACAAAAACGTTGATAAAATGACACCAACCAGGAAGGTATACAGGGGCGATATTTTCACCTGCCTTATTCCACAATGAACATGTCAAAAGTGTGCCTCTTAGAAAACAAGGAAGGGCAGCACTAAGGCAATCTACAGCTGTAGCAAACATCCCCATTCTTTCTAAAAAAAGTTAGATTTTCTATGGTCTAAAAGAGAGAGAAGGTTCATGGGAAAATGAAAGAGGACAATGAATTGATGGCATCATGGAGATGCCCTGTGGGGGGGGGGGAATCAAGTAAATAAAGCATGGCATTTTCACCCTTGTGTTTGGAAAGATCCTGGATCTCTTCCTGGGACCACCATAGTCTCAACTCACACAAGCCAACAAGTCCCAAGAGAGAAACTGTGAGTCCTGTGCAGGGCTATATTTTTCTAGAAAAAGAGGTGCCTGGAACTCACCATGAACACTACCCTTGTTCTCTTATAATGGCAATGGCGCCCATCTGAGAGGTGCCGGAACTGAAAAAAGTCCTGGTCCTATGTGCAATGGGATTGCTTTAGTTTGTATTTTAATTATAGTGTATTTTAGTAATGTTGTGTCTTTTTTTGTATTTTTTTACATTTTGTAAACCACACAGACACCTATTTTGGTATAATGATGGTATAATTGAGCAGTATAATACAAATTGACAAATAATCATCATCACAAAGGATGTTAACATTTTTGTACTCTGCCATTTCTCCACTCTGCCTACGGCACGAAATTTCTCTTGTCGAGGAGAAAGGAAACTGCCCCCTGGTTTCGGCCCTTGCTGTGTTTCCATCCAACGTGGCTGAACTACAGCTCCTGCTCCTAATGAAACCGGTTGTTCATGCCTCTAGACAATACAACCACACTTCTCCAAATGCAGGAAGAAAGGAAGGAAGAAGGTGGATTGGAATAAATGAGAGCTGGAGGCTTCGGCCTGGATCTGCTCCTCCTATCCCCTTGACTGTGGCAGAGTCTTGGGGGGGGGGGTTCTTGCTACTGAACTGAATCTAATTATTTTCTAAGGGATGTAAGACCTGGAGAAATTACAGGATGTAGCTTCCTTTCCTCTTGTTTCAAAGTGGGGGAAAGGAAAGAAGGATCTGTGGGGAGATGGATAGATCAATGTATACGCTGTAATTATTTTATTATTGGAGCGTGCTCTCTCTCTCTCTCTCTCTCTCTCTCTCTCTCTCTCTCTCTCTCTCTCTCACTCCACATTAAAAAACAACAACACACCACACATTAATCACCATCTCAAAGTACATTCCACAGAAATTAGTTTTGACAGGACTTCAATAGACATGGTGGATCTGACGCTAAACACCCTGCTACTCTCCTCTGTCTTCTCAGCATGGCACGAAGTCATAACAGCCACTTGTCTCTGACATTTGGATAGCAGTTCCTGGAGTGCAGAGAGAGATTAGGTCTGATTCACTGCAGGCCATGTGAGCCTGTCAAAAGCTGCAGAATTGGTGCTGGGTATCAAGGAGATTTTGAGGCACCTGGGAGCTCCCTAGCTCGGCCAGATCAGCACCCAGACAAAAGGGAAGGCAATCCTTCTGTCTGCTGTGACCCCGAAAACCCAGCAGCGGCCAGGACACTGAGTTGGGAACAACAGAGAGGAAAATGGAGAGAAGAAAAGTTTTCCTTCTTCTCTCATAATACTAGAATTGGTGGGCCTCCAGTGAAGCCGAATGTTGGAAGATTCAGGATAATTTTTTTAAAGGGCTTCTTCACGTTGCAAACTATGGAACTTGCAGTGATGGCCACTAATTTGGGCAGCTTTAAAAGAGGACTGGATAAATTCCTGGAGAACATTGTCAATGGCTACTAGTCATGATAGCTAAGCTCTACCTCAAAGGTAGTAAGAAGGATATTGATGAGCTGGAATGCGTACAGAGGGAGTTGGGTACGTTTCACCTGGGAAAGAGGAGACTGAGAGGTGATAGGATGGCCATCTTTAAATATTTGAAGGGCTGTCACATGGAAGCTGGAGCAAGCTTGTTTTCTGCTGCTCCAGATGGTAGGACTCAAACCAATGGAGTCAAACACAAGAAAGGAGATTCCCACTAAACATGAGGAAGAATTTTCTGGTGTAAGAGCTGTTGAACAGTGGAACAAATCACCTTGGAAGGTGTGGAGTTTCCTTCATGGGACTTTTTAAAGCAGAGGTTGGATGGCCATCGGTCAGGGATTCTTTAGTAGTGATTCATGCTTTGTAGGGGGTTGGGCCTGATGCCCCTTGGGGTCCCATCCCACTCTACAATTCTATGATTCCAGTTAATGCTTCTGAGTTCCAGCATGCGCTTCTTATGCTCTTATTGCCAGCTAAGGAGCTGGACTGGGTCCTGGCTCTGAGTCAGATGTTGGTGATCAGGGGATCATTGAACTTGAGGCAGGAACTCACTGAACCAGATGCCACAGCACCTGGGCCTACAGAACCAGAGCCAGGACCAGAGCCAGGACCCAGCCCAACAGAACAATGAGCGTACCACTGCTACTAGAAAAGACTATAAGTTCAGTGGTAGAACATTTGTTTTGCATGCAGGGGTAGACAACCTTTTCCCCCCTTGGGGATAATCCATCATGTTTCATGTGCCAGCTCTACTCAGAACCAGGCAGAGACTAAAGTGTTCCAGACTGATTTATCCAGAATACCCACTACCCTGCTTCCATCTTCACCATGGCAAGTCTCAAACTGGAACTCCCAAACTGAAGGATGTGCAACTGAAACAGCCCAAATTTCTTCCCAGGTTGCATTCACTTCCAAGTATCTTCCCCTTCCTAAATTGAAGGGGGATTTGAAATTGTAAGCTCCTTTGGGGTAGGAACCTTGTCCCCTTACATACTCTGATCTTCTCATGAAACCACCAAGCCTCTTGAAAGCATACCAACATGAGTAGATACACGGGTACCACTGCGATGGAAAGATAAACAGCATTTCCGTGTGCTATGACTTATGTCATGGTATTCTGTGCGCCAGAAGCGGTTTAGTCATGCAGGCCACATGACCCAGAAAAGCTATCTGTGGACAAATGCTGGCTCCCTTGGCCTGAAATTGTCAAATTCGGCTGGACTTAACTGTCCTGGTGTCCTTTACATTTACCTGCCTTGATGGGGAAGGGGCCATCTGCTTTGCATACGTAAGGGCCAAGACTCAATCGCCAATGGCATCTCTAGGTAGCTATGGGAGAGACCCCTGCCTGAAACTTTGAGGATCCACTGCCAGCAGTGGAGCTAGCCAGGTGGGCACCCAGAGCGAGGATCTGCCCACGAAGATGGAGCAATTGGTGCGGCTGCGTGATCCTCCCGGAGAGGGTCTGATCGCGGTGCAGCGCTGCCTGGGCTGGTTGCAGCACTGCACGTGATCCACCCAGGGGGATCTTCTCACCCCCCTCTGGATGACACCCGGGGTGGACCGCCCCACTGCCCCCCTTCCTACGCCCCTGGCCACTGTCAGCTAGTATGGAAGCCCTGAGCTAGATGGGTGATCTAACTCAGCATAAGGCAGCTTCCTAAGTGCCTAGAAGAGATTATTCTGCAGAGATACCAATGCAGAATGGCATGGGGGCTTACTTATATCTTATAATCCGGTGCCTGGTGATCTGTTTGTCCTTCCCAATGACTCTGCTGTTTTACCTCTACCGTCGCACTGTCCTCTTAGTGCCTAACAGCTTGTACTTTAATCTACTCATTAGCAATTACAGAGGCACGCTCGGTTGTGTGTGTACCTAGCATGCCACTGCATCCATTCCGGGCTGGATAAAGGGGAATACAACAGGGCCGTTTGAAGGAATAGCATCTGATTAGCTCCATCTCAGCTGCCCAGGAGGAACAGATGGGAGTGGAGGCATACTGAAGCTGTCATTCCTGAACTTAGTGCTGGGGCACATTAGGGTGGTGCGAGAAAATAATTAAAGGGCCCAAGAGAACCCACGCACAGAGGAGGGGGCTTGCTGTTTTCTCAGAACAAGCCGCTGGACTTCAAGTCATCAGCTCTTGTTTGGTGGCGGAGGAAGCTTAATTCTGCCACATCTTAGCACCGGGGGCTGTTGGATCATTAGATCACCTGTGAAGCAGACATGAGAGCAGATGGCAGAGTAATCTGTCTGCTGAGGCTTTGTTTGCATCACAGTTCTGGCCTCTGTCCAATTACGAGTCATGCACAGAATAGAAACATTGGGAGGGGGGCTTCCTATAGGGTGGTTTGTTGTTGGCAGCCCTGTGTGAGTGTGTGAAATGCTGGCCTGGGCCCTTGCTTGCTCTATGTGCTTTGGAGTTGGGTGAGATTCAGGAGAAAGGCCCGTGCGCCCCTTGTTAGTGGTGCTTTGGTGCAACTATCTCAAGCCATTGGTGTCTGCTCCATAAGGTGGAGCAGGTTTGTGTGCCCTCTAATGTACTGCATGCTGTGCTCTGCCTATGCCTTATGTCTTCTTAGAATATCATTGTCTGGCGGCTGGTTACATGGATGGTGTACCTTTTCTAGGTTCCTAGCTTTTTCTGGAATGTGTGTAGAAGTCCGGGGATTGTCTATCTGCCTGCATTGAGTCATGGCCTCCGACTGTGACTGTGTAGCTCAGTGGCTGAGCATTTGCCTTACCTGCAAAAGGTCTTTGGTGCAACCCCAGACATCTCCTGTAGAACCACTGCCAGTCAGTGTAGACGCCAAACACACTCACATATTATGTTGTTTAGTCATTTAGTTGTGTCCGACTCTTCGTGACCCCATGGACCAGAGCACGCCAGGCACTTCTGTCTTCCACTGCCTCCCGCAGTTTGGTCCAACTCATGCTGGTAGCTTCGAGAACATTATCCAACCATCTCGTCCTCTGTTGTCCCTTTCTCCTTGTGCCCTCCATCTTTCCCAACATCAGGGTCTTTTCCAGGGAGTCTTCTCTTCTCATGAGGTGGCCAAAATACTGGAGCCTCAGCTTCAGGATCTGTCCTTCCAGTGAGCACTCATGGCTGATTTCCTTAAGAATGGATAGGTTTGATCTTCTTGCAGTCCATGGGACTCTCAAGAGTCTCCTCCAGCACCATAATTCAAAAGCATCAATTCTTCGGCGATCAGCCTTCTTTATGGTCCAGCTACTCACATATTATATTCATCACCAAATACAGTGGTGTAAGAGTCTGGGATTGAAGACCCACTACTATTCCTGCAGCACGGTCCCTGTCTCCAGTAACCTACAGCCACCCAATCAGTATGAAAAGGGACCTCTTTAGCTGCTGTATGCTTCAAAGATGAGCATTTAGCAACACCGAAAACACAAGGTGCTTCCGTTTCAGAAGTTCTGCTACGTACAATGGAACTTCATGGAGAAACACAACTTAAGCCACTCTGATAGAAGGTATTGGAGCACTCCAAATCATTTGCCCATGTATATGCACAGAAAAGAGCAGATCTAACTGAAAGGCCAAATCTGCATTTATTGTTGCAAGCATCCCTGATTATTATTATTATTACTATATAATTCTAAGGTTACTGTGACCTTGGAAAGTTGCATCACCTTGCAAGGGACATGGCTGTGAGAATCATGAAGGTACCCAGCACTTCTGAATATGTTACTGGCCAAATGAGTTCATGGTGGAGGTGAGATTTGAACCAGGAACTCTGATCTTCCATCCCTTGCTTACTGGTTTGTAGTATCAGCCTTCCCCAATATGGAAGGAAGGTTGTGTCAGCTGGGGCTGATGGTGGCTGCAGTCCAGAACATCTGGAGGGACTCAAGCATGAGGAAGGTCTGTGCTCTATGGGGCATCTGTGGCCCTCCAGGTGTTATTGAGCTGTGGTGCTCACCATCACACCTCAAGCTGGCTGGGGCTGATAAGAACTGGAGTCTAGAAACAACTGCAGGACCACAGGTGCCTCATCACTATGTTAAGGTGTAAGTAGACTTATAAAGTATAACACTTCCATCTTCATCCCACTCCCATTTTTGTCCATTTATTTGAGAAGGTATGGTATATTCTATTTTTTAAAATCTCCTTTCTCCTTTAAAAAATAAAATTCTGGTTCATGCCCTAAAAACATCTTCTTGGACTATCTTTTGGGTAAACAAAAAATAAACTTGACTAAGATACTGATCTAGTTCTACTGAGTTGGGCACCTCATCAATAAGTTCCAGAGGCTCAATTAACATGAGGACATCAGTGGAGCCTTTGATAACTTAGCAAATGCAGATTAGTTTTTTTTCTTTCTTTAAAAAATAGCCTGCTATCAGCAGGAGCCATCCTGAAAGGTTCCCCATCAAAAGAGAGAATTTTTAAGCAAAAGGAGGACATTAAAATCTTATCATCTCACTTGAAATTAAGCCAATGAAAAATTAAAGCTGATTTCTAATAGGCTTATGGTACATTTTTAAAGGCTTAGAGGGCACTGATAGAAGCCAGAAAGCTAAGTGCTCCCCTTTCAGATGGGAAAAGACATTTCCCTTTTCAAAAAACGCCCAGTGGAGGCAGGTAAAAGGGGACTGTAATAACTTACCCATCCTGCTGAAATGTCTCAGTTCCATCCTTCCTTTAAAGACAATGTAAGGATGCAGGAATATCACACAACTAAATTATTAACTTCAAGAGCTAGGATACAGTAACTAAAAGTGATTAAACGGAAATTATGGCAGAGATAACGGGAACAGCCAGCCAGAAAATGGCAAGCTAATGTGAACGCAGGAATGTTTCTATCTAATGTTTTCTACGTAGCATAGCAGCAGAGGACAAAAAGGAATCAGCGAGGGATAAAGGTCCTTTATCATGCACGCAACAATGCACTAAGATGCACTGTGAAACTCTCAGCATGCTGCCTGGAAGTCTGTTTATTGAACATTTAACCTGATTTGTTTGCAGTCAGGTTAGATGATGTTATGTCAAAGCAACTGTTATCTCACACTTTCTAGTACATCCCCCCAACACTTTCCTGATCACAAATAGTACAATCTTTTTGGGGAAGGGGATTTGTCACACAAGACCTCCCAAAGGAACAACCTAAATTAGCCAGTATGTGATAGAATCCCACCTGTAAATAGTGACAGGTTGGAAGCAGGAAAGATATCACTTGTTTGAAAGGGCTCGCTATATCCCAAAAGATGAGGGAAAGTCCCCTAGAAATGAAGCTGTTTATACTCTGCCCTTAAAAGAAAAGTAAGTTGTGTGCCAAGGTAGTCTAAACTTTGCAGCAGGAGCAGCAGAATCCAACCTTCTCCATGAGTGCCACACATTCAGCACATTTGCATAAACTTGCTTATGTTTTGCGATATTTATTTAGCTAGTCACAGGAAGGCAAGCACTCGTATACACATGCTGCCTTAAGAAATTTATACCAAAGGACAGCTCATAAATCCACCAGGATGTTTCTAAATCAATATTTCCTAATTATATTCCAATAATATATTCTTGGTGGGGGGATATCTTTGGTAACAAATTTCCTAATAAATAAATAACTTCACTAACTAACTAAAGGGCATTGAAACCCTGCCCCTGGAAATTACGCTCGACTCACGTGCATGCATACACACAAATTCCATAGGTCGGTTTACACATGAATAGACATTACCTGAGTTCTCTACCTCTGTGGACTGGCATGCAAATGAGCAAAACTGGTTCCACTGAACAGCCCTGCACCCAATGTGACCTGAGCATTCTATTTGCAGCTAGGTAAAGGTAAAGGGACCCCTGACCATTAGGTCCAGTCGTGGCCGACTCTGGGGTTGCAGTGCTCATCTCGCTTTATTGGCCGAGGGAGCCAGCGTACAGCTTCCAGGTCATGTGGCCAGCATGACTAAGCCGCTTCTGGCAAACCAGAGCAGCGCACGGAAACGCCGTTTACCTTCATGCCGGAGCGGTACCTATTTATCTACTTGCACTTTGACATGCTTTCGAACTGCTAGGTTGGCAGGAGATTTGTAGCTAGGAGTACACATAGGAACATAGGCAGCTGCCTTATACTGAGTCAGACCACTGGCCCAGCTTGTCTACACTGATTGGCAGCAGCTCTCCAGGGTTTCAGGCATGGAGTCTATCCCAGGCATCTGGGGATGCTATTGAGGACTGAATCTGGGACCTTCTGCATGCGAAGCAGATGCTCTACCACCAAGCTACAGTCCCTCCTCACGTTCTTTGCTGCCTTCTTCCACCAAGTCCTCCTGCCCTCTGATCAGGGCAGTCAACAAAATGCAGGAGGAGCCTCTGAATCATGGTGCTCTTCTCTGTCCATATCAGGGAATGGGGATGGGGCTCTGCTTTCAGTTCATGTCAAAGCCCTTGGAAAGCAAAGTAGCAGAGCTTAGCTGGGTTTGATGGACCAATGATCTGACTTGGCAGAAAGCAACTTCCTCTGTTGCTATGCTAAATCTGTGATGGGTCCATGAGCAAGCCACCACTTCATGTTGCTGTCCCATCAGATGATGGAATGGGAACCAACACTTGGCAATTCACAATGGAACATGTCAGGTGGTTCCACCAAAATGCATTGGGTTTCAAGCACAGGGAGGTGATCATGCTAACCCAGCCTTTCTCAACCTGTGGGTCCTCAGATGTTGTTGAACTACAACTCCCATCACCCCTAGCTAGCAAGGCCAGAGCTCAGGGATGATGGGAGTTGTAGTCCAACAACATCTGGGGACCCACAGGTTGAGAACCACTGTGCTAACCCCTTACAAGTTGTTTGATTTGCAGTGGCTGACCACAGAAGCAATAACATAGTCCCCACACATGTGTCTTCACAAGGCAGTGCCCACATGCTGCCTTCGCCATAAGGGTTAGAAACTTGCATTTTGCACACACACAAAATCATACAATGAAAGCTGCAATTGTTAGGAGGCTGAACTCCATGCCTTGTACTAACTTCTGCGCTACACAATAATCCCAGAATAAAACACATCCCCGACTATTTAACATTAATTAAGTGCCAACCATATGCCAGCTCTGAACACAATACTAACTACCTCAAGCTAAGCACTACAACAGCTGAGGGGGACAGATTCAAATTAGTAAAACAATGATGTTATAGAATGACTTTGTTTCTCACAAAGCCGATCAAAAACGACTCTCTTTGGCTTTCTCTCCTCTATCAACTGTTCACAAATCCAAAGTTAAAAATACCTCCTAGCTCACAGTCAAAGGGACTGCTTCCCTCAGAATTAAAAAAGGCCTTCCCCTGTGTGTGTGTGTGTGTGTGTGTGTATGCACCTTATCAGTTCTCCTGAATTAATGTGTCCACAGGAGAGAAGAAACAGGATTCGCTGTTTGAGTGACAGTAAAGGATGTTGCTCTCTGCTTCCCAAAGCGCCTCCCTGCACTCAAATTTCCCTTTCTCAAAGCCAAGCTTATCTGTGCCCAGCCAGTTACTCGTTTCTCTACGCCATTAACTCCCTTTGCCAGGGGCACAGAGGCTCTCACAAAAAGTTCAAATCTACCACGACTGCTCTGTTTTGGACACCGGAAAGTCATAGCCCCAGCTTAGCCCCAGCTTAACCCCACTGAAGATTTATGGGCATGTTTACATCCATGACGTTTTTAGTGGTACTTGCTGCTAGCACTATTTCTCCATCACCTGGTGGATCAGGCAGGAGGTAGAAAGAGGGCAGGAGAAGAGGCAGCTGCAACTCTGGGGTAGCATCTCTGGACACTGTCTTAGCAAAGGCAGAGGGAAGTCCACACTGTTACCAAAACAGTGTTACCAAAACTGTTACCAAAACCTACAAAATACCTGAGGATCCAAGGCTACCATGAAAAATGTAAACTCAACGCAGAAGGGAACAGGGGTGAGCAACGTTGTTTTATGAGTCCCGAATCAAGCCACTCACTTGAAGAAGGCAATATTATGAGGAGGCAATAACAAGCTGCTCCACTTGGAGGGGGCTCCTCAGCAGCTCCCCCGGATCCTTCTAGTCTTCTCACCTTACAGGTAAAAGTAAAGGGACCCCTAACCATTAGGTCCAGTCGTGGCCGACTCTGGGGTTGCGGTGCTCATCTCGCTTTATTGGCCGAGGGAGCCGGCGTACAGCTCCTGGATCATGTGGCCAGCATGACTAAGCTGCTTCTGGTGAACCAGAGCAGCGCACGGAAACGCTGTTTACCTTCCCGCTGGAGTGGTACCTATTTATCTACTTGCACTTTGACGTGCTTTCGAACTGCTAGGTTGGCAGGAGCAGGGACCGAGCAACGGGAGCTCACCCCATTGTGGGGATTCGAACTGCCGACCTTCCGATCGGCAAGTCCTAGCCTCTGTGGTTTAACCCACAGCACCACCTGCGTCCCTTTCTCACCTTACTCAGGGGATTAACACCACTTTCACAGTGCAGATGTCAGTGACTGCTGAGTTAGACAAGGAACCTTGAAGTCAGCAATGCTGGCTCCTGGTGGCGGTGGTGATGGGGTCAACTGTAATACTAGCCTTGCCAGCCTCCATAAGGCCTCAGTTGGCTCCAGGTTTTGTCTGAGATAACATCTTCCAGCCATCAAGATCCACTGGAAGCTGATCAGAGTCCATAATTCCTTAGAGAGACCTGTCTTGACACTGCCTGGCTTAGCTTTATCTGCTTGTCCCCTGAACTTCCCTGGCAGGTTCCAGCTCCTGTGACAGGCAGTATGAAGTTTCTGGGTTAACCAGCCCTGGTATAAATAGCTTGAGTCTGGCCTGCTGCTCTCCTTGTTCACTGTGCAACTACAGAACCTTTCAATGGCCACCAGCTTGGATGACTTCAAAGGAGGATCAGACAAATTCATGTAGATCAAGGCTATCAAAGGCTACCAGTAACAATGGCTGTGCAGTCATGTGTGGTGTAGTGGTTAAGACCGGTGGACTCGTAATCTGGTGAACCAGGTTCGCATCCCCGCTCCTCCACATGCAGCTGCTGGGTGACCTTGGGCTAGTCACACTTCTCTGAAGTCTCTCAGCCTCACTCACCTCACAGTGTTTGTTGTGGGGGAGGAAGGGAAAGGAGATTGTTAGCCGCTTTGAGACTCCTTCGGGTAGTGATAAAGTGGGATATCAAATCCAAACTCTTCTTCTTCAGTAATGTTGAAGGCAATAATGCTTCTGAATACCAGTTGCTGGAGGCCACAGTAGGGGAGAGTGCTACTGCATGCATGTCCAGCTTGAAGACTTTCCACAGGGATGTCAGTGACCACTGTGAGAACAGGATGCTGCTCTTATTATGCTCTTCTGTTAAGTGAACAGTGAGGCAGGAGGTCACACAAAGCTTTAGGAAGTAAGGGCAAATGTGAGCTAGCGTCCAACACATCCACAGGGGTGCCTCTGAATACTTTCTGGGACTCACAAGTGGGGAGAATGCTGTTGTGCTCACTTCCTGCTTGTGGGCTTCCCAGAGTTCATGGTGACCTTTTGGTGTCCCCATATGCGTGATGTTGATGTTTGTTCTCTATCTGCTACCGTATCTGTCTGTGCCTTCTTGTTCTGTGGTTGCTATCAATATGGATGTCGGTTATTTATCACAGGGTGGGGTTGTTCAGTACTGTATGTTGCTGCTACCTGACTTGATAAGATGGATGACAAATGTTAAGGAAAAAATTAAGACACAGAAGTCCTGTACAAACCCCTTGAAGACTTTTATCCAAGTTCTCTCCCCTGTGCTTCCTGTCTGCCTCACTCATATTATTAGTTTCTGGGAGGGTTTTTTTTTAATGAGTAGTATCTTGAGAACCTACTTTAAAGAGGAAAGAAAACCCAGTTATTTCCCCTCCCATTGATCTCTTGCACTCAGCTCCTGACATCAATGCAAATTCCTTTTTTGGGGGGTGGGTGAACACACAGAATAACTTTTTTTAGATCAGACTTTCGCTGGCCATTAGCATCAGAGAGTCATTTGAATTGGCTTACCCTCATGAGCTGCAGAGAGCAAAACCTTCAGAAATTCCCGAACTTTTCTGATCTTTTCTAGGCCATCTCTAATTAGTAAAAAAACCAGGACAGCAATTTCCCCCCTCCCCACCCCCATCAAGTTTGGCACTCTATTATTGATAATGCCATGTTTGCAAAACGGACAACATGATACAGTTCACAACTTCAAACAATAACATGAAAGCCATAAGAATGTGATGTCTGATCCCTGTGACTTGAAACTGCAAGTATAATTTCTTACAAGGGTCTTCTTGCTCAGTTTCAAGCTTTGTAAATAGGAAGTGGAAATTTCACAGCACGCCAAAAGCATCGCACCAAACAGCAAACCATCAAGAGTTGTTCAGTGGCAAAGCATCTGCTTTGCATGTAGATAGTCCCAGGTTCAAACCCCAGATTCTCCAAGCAGGGAGGGGAAACGTAAAACCTGGAGAGCTGCTGCCAGTCAGTGCAGGCAATACTGAGCTAGATGGACCCATGGTCTGATTCAATATAATGCAGCTTCCTATGTTCCTAACAGGATTTTAAAAGTGTAAAGATGTTTCTCCAAGCACACCAGTACACAAACTTCAAAGCCAGAAATATTGCAATTCACAAATATGATGTGCTACTAGCAACACACCACTTCAGAGTGGAAGGACTGGAAAGTGTAGGTTTAAAATCATGTTTCCCAATTAAAAAAAAAAAAATCCCAGCTGGGCTAGCATTCCCCTATAGATTCTGGTTTTCTACATACAGGAAGTTTGCTTGCTTGCTTGTTTTTTTAACCAGTGTTCATCTGCAAATAGTTTCAGGATGAACATTATGCTTTTAAGGTAGCCTTCGCCAACCTAATGTGCTGAACTACAGCTCCCATCAGCCCCAATACATACGGTTATACCATCTGGGGTCAACTTGAATTGTACTCAAAAAGATTTAGATGCACCAGGTTGACTAAGCCAGCTTTAAGGAGTTCAAAATGACCACCCAAACACCCTCGCTTTGGTCTTTTTTAAAGGCCACATTCACTGCTATTTATTGTCATTAATTTCTCAGGGTGGATGCCATTTTCCCTTCACTGATCTCGCTCATCTGGAGTGATCCCAGCCAACCACGGACTCCATAGAGAGATTGGAACGATGTCACAGAGGGCAAATGTTGTCTAGAAAGCAATGTTTGTTGGACTGGTCACATGAATGATCCTCTTTAATCGGGAGCCACATGGTCTCTTCTCTAAGTAGGCAAGGAGGCATCCGCAAGTACTTCGCCATTTTAAGAAACAGGTGGTCTAACACATGACCCCTCCTCCATTTCCCACAGGCATCTGACTGGCCAATGTGAGAACAGGAATCTGGACTAGAAGGGCCACTTGCCTGATGCAGCAGATTCCTCTTATGGGTCTAGATCTTCTGGCCCTATTTTGCTGACAGTCCCTGTTCATGTCACAATAAATTTAGTAATAGTGCAGCAAGGCTCTTTGTCATTTTAGTGACAACAACCTTGTGCAGTTGCCCTTATGGAGTTCACCCCTGACAGCAAGAGGCCAATGAGCACCTGGCACCTCAGAGGGATGACTGCAAGGGCCGTCAATCAAAAGGGCAGTGGGGGAGCTTGGCCGGCGGATGGAACTGTGCAGCGCCAAGGCCCCGCTACAAATGGTTCCTAAGCAACGCAACTCCCATCTCTCACTCTCCTCTCCTTCCCTCCTTGCTTCCTTCCTTCCATGCTGTTTAATTATAAAAAGTTGCCTTTTGATTTGGGAGCTCTTCACATCGCTTCCTCTGCAACCCCATTGTTTTCTTGGGAGGGCTTGCTGCTGTGACGATGACACCGCTCGACAGAGAGAAGGCGGCAAAAGTTGTCCATGGCCAGTAATTAAGGCTCGGTGCTCCAGAACCCAAAACTTGGTAGCTGGTTTTAATGCTGGTCCGGATCTCTCCTGTTGAGGGGAGCAGCCAAATTTCCCAAGAAATCCTATCACTAATGTATCTTCAGAGCCACAGCTGTTGCTCAGTGTGACTCTGCAGTCACAGCGGCAACGTTGAAGCAGCATTTCTAAAAATAATGCCATTAGCGGCAGAAACCGCTGGCTGTTTGAATTAAACAGAGCCATTGTTGGCAAGTGATTCCCACCTCAGACACAGTCTTAAATGGGCAACCTTACTCTGCCACCTTTCAGCTTCAGCCTCAGTAAAATGTGAATAATAAAGTGTGCTGCAATATTTGTCCATGTGTAACAGTGACAATCAAAACAAGAGGGTAGCATCTGGGAGAATTCTGGGCTTTACTCTAGACCAGTGCTTTTCAACCAGTGTGCCGTGGCACCCTGGGGTGCCTTGACTGATGGTCAGGGGTGCCATGGGCAATACTGGCCTCTGTCTGTTTTTCCTTCCCTCCCTCCTCTGATGCCCTCTCACATCTCTGCCTCCCAAAGGCTTGCACAGCTGTTTGTTGCGGCAACCCTGCTGCTGCCACCACTGCTGCCTCTCAAGGTAAGACCCTGGCCTCACATTCACATTTGGCCAGTCTCTGTTGGGATCACACTCTGCCCAGGCCTGTGTGGGGTGACGTGCTTTCAGTGTTGCTTGTGCTTGCAAATGTTTCAGGACATTTCTAATCAGTGCATGTGCCACCAGTTGCTGCTGAAGTCCTGTAACCCTTTATGCCGCAAATGGTCCAGGATGTGTGTGACAAATACGATGCTGTATCATTCGGGAAGCACCACAAAGCAGAATGATCTGTGGTTGATCCCGTACAAATCCATCACTAATACACTATTACTGCATCAATGACATGTTCCAGAAGACACTTGCAAAAAACAAAACAAAACAAAACACACACACACACACACACACACACCCCACCAGCAGTTTGGAGGGGCCCTTAAGGTATCACTGAAGATCTCACTGGCCTCAATGGGATTTTAAAAAAAGGTTTAAAGGCAAAGTGTGGCACTTGAACTGGTCATGGATAGAGCTGGAGGATAACATACTTGTCAGCTTGCCATTTTTACCTGTCCAACCAGCAAGGCAGCAACAATAACCTGTAACCGGATCACATCCGTCTGCATGGCTACAATCACAGTGTTCACTGCAGTTCAGGCCGTATGTCCCGTCCTTCCAGAAAAAGAAACAGAGAATGGGAAAGGCTCTTAGTTATTTATATATATATATATAACTACATTTTCCTACCAGCCACTCTGGTAGTTGTGATTGTAATTAGACCTAAATGACTGCCTTTTCCAAGTACCAACCATCTCAGACCCTACAATTAGCAGGTGAGGCCTTGTTGGTGGTTCTGCCACCACAGCCTGCCTGGTTGGCACTCACTCATGGCAGGGCCTTTTCAGGGGTGGCTCTGTGGTTGTGGAACGCCCTCCCTAGTAAAGTGCTTCTCCATCATTATTAACTTTCAGGAGGAATTTGAAACCTTTCCTGTTTGCTCAGGAATTTGGTGGCTGAAGAAAAGTGTTCTTGGCAACCACAAGATCCTTGGATGGAATAATATTTCTAATGATAACATTGCTTTTAGAATGTTTTAACTGTAATAGCTTTTAGATGTTTTTAACTGTAATTGCTTTTCAAACATTTTAACTGTTTTAGGATGTAGATCTGAAAAGCAAAGCTAAAACAGAGGTTCTGTGTACAGATGTCTTCTTCTGCAAAAGTTGGAGGGACCTTGCAGCCTTCATGAGGTGGGGTGGGGTGGATGTCCTAGCATAGATGTTAACCACTGATCTGGGCATTTTCATGCACAACACTGAAAAGACGTTTTGTTCCCTTTGCTTGGATGCTGTTCTTAGGTCAATGGCACCCTAATTACTGACCTGGATAAGGATCAAAAGTAAACTTACAGGGCAGGGCTGGTCACAGAAATCCCCTTGCCAGCCAGGAGAGCAAAGGCAGAATCCATCTACAGGGTTGCAGGCAGCTCCATTGGCACAGTAACACGACTGGTTGCAGTTGAGACCCCAAGTGCCACTCGGACATGGAATGGAACAATCTGCTCCCTGCCACCCTGGAACAAGACAGAGCACAAGTCAGATGTGTCAACCATTACCCCCTTTAGAGCAGACCCTGCTATTAGGAAGGACAAGGAAGCTGCCTCAGGTGGCAAAAGCTGAGGGGTGTGGAGCAGACAGGGCTGTGTATGTGGCTCAAGTGAATTACAGTACGCTGTCCAGTCACCAGTGCTGAAATAGGAGGCAATTGCCAGTTATTCAGTGCATGGAATAGGTGGCACCATCTTGTCCTTTGCCCTAGAAAACTGGGTCATCTTGGCTACCCTGCCCTGCAGATCTTTCTTGGAGAAGGCACCCAATTTAGAGATGGTAGCAGTTGTTTGTGTCACGCACCCACAGAACTGTGCCATCTAGATTTCTTGTCATGTTTCCAATCAGTAGGGCAGAATGTGCTTTGGAACATATGGTGACGGCTGGTGTTTTGGGGAAGGCTGTGTTAACCACACAGGAATGGCCAAGCCAAAAGCAAGCACAGGAATCAATCGATCGGAATTCAGCTTTCACAAGTGAAGTGTGTGAGAACATTCAATTGAGAATCTTCATGGTCTGAGGGGACATGAAATTTCTACCTAAGTGCCATAGATTTGTGCAGAGTCAGTGCAGACAATGCCAATCTTCTTCTTCTTCTTTTTGTAAATTTTTATTCCAAGTAACATTTTTACAGATCAGTTTCATTTGTAGAGACATTAGTGTTACTTTAGGAAGAAAAGGGGGAGAGAGGTGGAGGGGGGAAGGACGAGTGGGGTCGGGGTCGGGTAGCGATTTTTCTATTTTACTTAATGTATGTGTGGGGTTTTGTGTCAGCATCGCTTGTGCAGGTTCTCTGCTATTTGCTTATGTTCTTTTGGTGGTGAGGGAGGTTGCAGGTGGCCTAGGCTGTGGTTGTTCATTTGTGATTGGCTGTGGTGAGCTTTGTTTTCATGTGTGAGTGGGGTAGGTGGGTGTTTTGGATCAGGTTAGCCATATTGACTCGTATGCTGTTGGTGGATTTTTGTCGTTGTCTTGTTGGGCTGTGTATGTGATAAAGGGGAGCCATACCGGGGTGAAGGCATCTTCTTCTATTTGTCCCTGTGCCAGTTTCAGTTTATTGGTTAATTTTTCTAGTAGGGCCGTTTCCCGTACTATTTGGTACCATTGGTCCATGCTTACTCCTGACAGGTCTCTCCAGTGTCTGGTTATGATGTTTCTGGCTGCTGAAAGTAGGTGGGTTATGAGTTCTTTGTGATGTAAATGGGCGTTATTGTCTTGGAAGATGTTTAGTAGGGCTAATTCTAGGGTGATTTCTAATACTTGCTTAGTTATTTTACATATTTCTCATATGGCTGTTGTCCAGAATAGTTGGATTTTGGGGCATTCCCACCACATGTGGAGGTATGTGCCTGTAGTGGTGCACCCTCTCCAACATTTAGGTGAAGTTCCTGGGCATATTAGTGCTAGTTTCCTTGGTGTTAGGTACCACCTGTAGGTGAGTTTCAGTGTGAGTTCTTTCCTTTTCGTTGATATGGATTTAAAGAGGGGTTTAGACCATATTCTGGTCTACTGGGTGGGGTTAATCTCATAGCCTATGTTGTCCTCCCATTGTTTTTTAATTGCATCTAGGGGGTTCATGGGATTTTGGAGTAGTATTTTGTATATTGTGGATACCATCTTCTTGCCACATCCCTTTGTTGTTAGGAGGAGGTTTTCGAAGGTTGTCAGGGGCCTAGTTGCTGCTGATTTTACTACTTGATTGTTTAAGAGGGCATGTAATTGGTGGTGTGTTAACCAGGGCATTTGGGTGTCTTCTAGTTTGTCCTATATTTCTTGTGTTGACAAAGGTTTTTTATTGTTATAGAAGTCTATTAGGCGATATAAGCCTCTGATTTGCCAGGTTTTAATCTGGAGGTTTTGTGCTGTGTGGTGGAATAATGGGTGGTACGCCAGGGGAATTAGTGAGGATGGGGTTGGGGATAGTTTGCCCATTTCTGCTTTCCATGCTTTGAGCATGGTCTGTGTGTGCCTGTTAAGTGTTGTGGGTATTTTCCTTAGTTTGTTTGGGAAGAGTGGGTATGCTGTGGGACAATGCCAATCTTGATGGACCAATGGTCTGACTTAGTGTAAGGCAGCTTCTGATGTTCCTGTGTGCTGCTGAGCGTACATGTACCTACATGATATGCAGAGTAATACACAATTTACTGTGTGATCAGAGGTCACAATGTTAAATAATAAATACTGCTACTAATAATAACATACAAAATGAAATATTGTTAACATTTTTAGGTGTACAGTGCACACACACACACACAAAAGTATTTGGAAGTAAAAGCACAATGTGACTCAGGCATTTGCTCTATGACAGCCCATCAACATGCGAAAGCCATCACTTATTGTCAACTGACAGACATGTATGTGTCAACCATATCATAGTAGCAGGATAAAAAAATCCCTTCCAGTAGCACCTTAGAGACCAACTAAGTTTGTTATTGGTATGAGCTCTTGTGTGCATGCACACTTCTTCAGATATACATAGTAGCAGGAGTAAACCAATGTTAACTGATTCCTGGAAAAACACAAACAGAGACCTCCGAAGGGCAGCATAACACTCCATGTTATGATTTACTACCAACTTGAGAGATCCTGACCTGCTTCACAGCCTGGAGCCATTTGGTGAACATTTTAGCACAGGAGAGTATGATTTATGCTACCTCACGGTAGCCCTTGAAGCAGGACCTTTACCTTCTCTGCAAAAGCACGAACCGTCCACTGGGGAGCACCCGCCATCGTTTCTGCAGTTGCAAACCAATGAGCAGTTGCCTCCGTATGTTCCGGCTGCACAAACGACAGAGCAGTCTTCTCCCTGCAAACCAAAATGAAACCAAGCTGAGGAAGAAGGAGAAGTATGGGGTCCAGGTAATCGTGGCCAGCTCAGAAGCTAATAAGAGGATCGTAGAACTTGCCCATCTCTACTGAGAAGGCCCAAACTCCTTGCACTTCCCTCAAGGATGATACAGCTGAATCCCTGAGGGCATCTGGAAGAATACTCAGAAAGAGTAATTTCCTAAGGCAGCCTTCTTCAGCTTGGTAACTTCCAGATGTTTTGACCACCACTTGCGTTAGCCCCAGGCAGCATGGCCATATACAGTAACGCTGGGGCTGATGAGAGCTGTAGTTCAAAGCAACTAGAGGGCGGAAGAAGAAGAAGAGGAGGAGGAGGAGGAGGAGGAGGAGGAGGAGGAGGAGGAGGAGGAGGAGGAGGAGTTTGGATTTGATATCCCGCTTTATCACTACCCGAAGGAGTCTCAAAGCAGCTAACATTCTCCTTTCCCCTCCTCCCTCACAACAAACACTCTGTGAGGTGAGTGGGGCTGAGAGACTTCAGAGAAGTGTGACTAGCCCAAGGTCACCCAGCAGCTGCATGTGGAGGAGCAGAGACACGAACCCGGTTCCCCAGATTACGAGTCTACCACTCTTAACCACTACACCACACTGGTAAGCTTGGTTCAGGCTGTCCCTAAGGTATAACAGAACAACACAGTGGCCTGCAGCATCTCAAAACATGTAAATGGACACAGAGAAAAAAATACACAGAACAATCTGCATGCTGCTTCCAGCATCCTGTGTAGGAAACGAATCATGCCAGAAGCTAAACAGTGCACAGTTAATCCATGGAACTCACTCCCACATGAAACTGGGATAGCCACCAACTTGGATGATTTTAAAAGAGGATTGGACCAATTCATGGAGAAGACGGTTGCCAATTGCTACTAGTCATGATGGCTGTTGCTCTGCCTCCACCGTCAGTTTTTCTGAATACTGGTTTCTGGAGAATGCAGGAGTGTGGCGTGTGTTATTGTGCTTGAATTATGTTTGTGAGCTTCCCACAGGCATCTGGTTGGCCAATGTGAGAATAGGATGCTGGACTAAATAGCTTGTTGCTTTGACCCAGCAGGCTCTTATGATGTTCTTAAGTGACCCTGAAATACTGCAGAAGTGGGAAACTGCTATGAATCTTGTTGAAACCCCTTTCAGTTTTGCATCACATTTAAAGTTATCCTTGAAAGGTTGAATCATCATAGCAGCAAAACTGAGATTCTCAACATTCTAAGGAAGCATCTCCGGGTCTGAAAAGCAGCCTGGGCTATCCAGCCATTGCCATCTCCAGTTTAGACAAAGTCCTTCTACACAATGTCCATTGTTTCCCAGGAACTGACAGCATCACAATGGTTTCTTTGGGATTGGCGCAAAAGGAGAACAGGGACAAATTATTGGCAGCCGTACAGCTGGAGGTAGGAAAGGTAAAATGGCAAATCTCTCTGAACAGCTGTTTGCTCATTAAGAAAAACATCACGGACAAAGCGCTAATCACAAAAGACGACAAGGGCTTAATGTCGTGCGAAGCTTGGTCTCCTCGCAGAGGCAAAATAAGCAAACAAACAAACAAACAAGGCCCCAAAGAAGTGATATTTTCAAATCCCAGAGAAACTGCTGAGCATACATAATGATGTATTATTTATATTGCAAAATCAATGTATGAGATGCTCTGCAAATTAGCACAAATAAAAGGGAGGGGAAATGTCTGTGCCCCAAGAAAGTTGCAAAACTGAAGTTCATCTGTGCAATGGAAAGGCCGGAATATATATGCTTTACGGAATCTCAAAACATTAAGTCAGACAGTTACATTATGGCATTCATCTACTGAACCTGGACTGAAGCACTGAGCTAACAATGGAAATCAGCGAACATAAGAAGGGCCTACTGGATCAGGCCAGGGGCCCATCTAGTTCAGCATCTTTTTCTCACAGTGGCCAGGGAAAATTTGTACACAGGTGGACCTTTTTCGTTGAGAAGGATGGTGCCCAAAGGAATGTGTGGTAGGAGCTATTAAGGTCAAGGGGTGTGTGAAGAAACTTCAGGGGGGGGGGAAGGTTCCATCAACCTTCACATGATAATAATCCTCAAGGCCACTCCTTTAGTTTAGAGACAGAAGAGCTTGGCATTAACTGAGTGAGGGATGAGGGAACTTCCCCTCTAAGGCCAACACTACATGGCTTTGTGATAAACACACATTTTTAAAAAGTGTGCTTACAAAAGTGTGGTCACTTTTGTTTGGAAGAAAGAAAACAGTCGTGTCCCCACCATTCTGGAGTGTGCTCTTGATCTGATCAGGGTCCCTCCCTGGTTTCCTGCCACCCCCCACAACTGCTATTTGTTCCAACTGTTTATCATTAAGAAGAAGCAGTTCAAAATATGGTGATATTCCATGGCCACTATGGCTTTTTATCAGGCAGACTGCCAAGCATTTCCTCTGAAAGGGCCGGCCCTACCATTAGGCAATGTGAGGTGAGGGATTGTGTGAGGCAAGCAGCAGCAGCATGTGCTGCTTTCTCTAAGCTAGTCTGCTGCTCTCAGGTACAGTGGAAGGCCAGGATGAAGACATGTGTCTTCTACATCTGCTGAAAACTGCACAATGAAGGTACCAGCCACATCTTCTTAGAGGTGGCCAGAGAGAACGCCCTCTCCCAGGCCACCATCCCACAGAGCTTTTGCGGATGGTGGGACTGCTAAGAGGGCTTCAATCCTATGCACAGTTGCCAGACTACAAGGCCTACTGAACACAGTGGGGCTTACTTCTAAGTAGACAGACATAAAGGTAAAGGGACCCCTGACCATTAGGTCCAGTCGTGACTGACTCTGGGGTTGCGGCGCTCATCTCGCTTTATTGGCCGAGGGAGCCGGTGTACAGCTTCCGGGTCATGTGGCTAGCATGACTAAGTCGCTTCTGGCGAACCAGAGCAGGGCACGGAAATGCCGTTTACCTTCCCACCGGAGCGGTACCTATTTATCTACTTGCACTTTGACGTGCTTTCAAATTGCTAGGTCGGCAGGAGCAGGGACCGAGCAGTGGGAGCTCACCCCGTCGCGGGGATTCGAACCGCCGACCTTCTGATCGGCAAGTCCTAGGCTCTGTGGTTTAACCCACAGTGCCACCCGCGTCCCAGACAGACATAGGATTGCCCTTTTAGCTTCTATACCAGAAAACATATGACTCAAACCAGCTGCAGCCGCTCCAAGCAGGGATTAATTCTAAATGCAAAAATCATTAACATTTTCACCTCAATTTGGGGAGCCTGGCTTACGGAATGAGATGCACGTGGGCACTTCTATCCAATTGATGCACCCGCAACCTCCCCACCTCTGACGATGATTGCAACAGGCTCTCTTCCTTGCCATTCATTAATGAGTATATATTCTATTAGGCTGGGGATCAAATGTTAGCGGATCTTTTCTCTTGCAATATGGTGTTTCAGATTCCTATCCCATTTACCGAAATTAATCAACATCTGGGCTCCATATGGTGACCGTTCTCTCCCTCCCTTCTCTCCCACCCTTTTCCTTCTGGTCAGTTTGGCAACTTAATCAGTACGGAACATTCCAGCAGAAAGGGTACCACTGGAGGCAGCATGAAACGAGAAAGGATAGTGAATTAAATTCAAAATGTATAACCCACCCACCCCATGGGAAGTGGGGGAAAGGTGTTATGGCTATATTAAGGAATCTCGCCATAAATAGACTGATATTTAATGCCTCTTTTCCCCACAGCTGAGGATTCCATATGGACCACGTGAAGATTCATCGGCAGTTAATTGTTTGCTGTGGGATTTCAGCTTAAAGGGCTGATTTGAAAGGGCTGTTCTCCGTTCCTGAGCTCAATGGAAATGCTTGCTTCCTCCTCCCCACGTACCCCCCCCCCCCCATGCAAGCTGCTCTTCACCACAATGTTGGGGAGGAAGATGAGGACAGGTATCTGTATTGTATCTGACTCTCCTCCCCTGGCTGTTATGGAGATTTCCATAATATAATTTCCATGAGAAAGATATCATAAGACAAAAAGGTTACTCTCCCACCAAAAGCCGGATTCTGGATCTAATTCTCGCTCCCACTCCGCCGGCTGATTTTAGCCAAAGAACAAAACTTTGATCAATCCCAGAATGAACCACTGCCCTCTCTCTCTCTTATTGATTTTTTTTGCTGTGGTTTTATCCATGTATTTTCTCATTGAAATAATGGAAATTGTCATATTAGCAGGGTGGGGGCAGACACAATATGGATACCTGACTCTTTCCACCCTTCGTGGTGAATGGCAGCTTGCATGGACTGCATCAGGCTTCAGGTGGGACAGCTGCACATTTGAGAGGCACCCTGCAGAGGTCTTGTGGTTGAGGGTCACAGGGAGTAGGGGAAGGATGAAGACCTGTTTGTGTTTCTACAGTAGAGTCCCAGTCTCCAGCATCTAAATGCCCAATCAACATGAAAGGCGAGCTTTTTAGTCACGGAGAAGCAGTTTTCTTACCCCTTGTGCTGACTGGTGCCAAGAAGAGTAAACGAAGATGAGTTAGCTACAGAGGATGGGCTCCTAGGGTCTCAAAAGGGTTGCAAAAAAGAGAGAGAAAATGGGGTTGCCTCCCCCACCTTTGGCTCAGGCCCCACCCACTGCCCATGATGTGGCCCTCAACAGATAACTCCCAAGGGAATGTGGCCCTCAACAGGGGGAAAAAATGGTCACCCACTACTGATTTAGGGAGAAGGTTGTATTTATTTCTTCTTTTCCTGTTTCTCTTTCAAAAATGTAAAATGCACATTTTTCATGTGTGTGTGTGTCCCCCCCCCAGCATCATGAGTAAGGCAATGGTATGAAGCAGAGTGCATTAAAAGAGACGCAGAGGGAATTTGGTGAAATAAAATCCATTGCTCCCCATCAAGGGAGGGTGTTGTAGGAAATGTACAATTTGCAGGGGCCACAGATGTTTATAAAATCCAGAGAGTAGGTGAAAGGTACCAATAGACACCTTTATCTCTGCAGGTCTGAGTGACAAAAATACAGGGGTTGCTTGATCCCAGAATCTGCTATGCCAGATAAGCCGATTTATTTCATAAACCGTGGATGTATTTAAATGCTGCGGGATGTCCTCCTCAAACATTCCAGTGCACTGATGCAGATCCTAGATAGGGATGTGTGTATTTGCTAACTTAAGGGCAACATTTACAATTAACCCACCTCAGCTCCTGACAAGCAATCCCCCGCAAGGGGAACATATGGCTTCCCATATCAAAGTGGGGAGAACAGACTGAGTTCCCTAATTGGGTTCCTGTGGAAATTAAGAGGGGTGCTTCTCAGGTACATACACAGCAGATCTAAAACTCTGAATCAGCCTTCCCTCCAGATGTTTTTGGACTGCAACGCCCATCAGCCCCAGGCAGGACAGCCATGTCTTTAGCCTTCCAAAAAGAACGATGATCTCTGGAAGGATGAGCTTCCTCTTGGAGCGCTGCTAATAGTTCTCTGCAGGTGCTGTTATTGGTGCTAATGATAAAATACTGGGCAGGGAGGACAGGTCATGATGTGAGATAAACAGCCCCAGGGATCCTGTTGCATGGATGAGAACTTGCAGGTTTGCTGAGGGAGGAACTACGTGAGATCTCGGCAAACCTGAACATGCTGAGATAATGCAAATGTGGGAACATTTGGTGGGGTGGGGGGTGGGAAGAGAGAATGGGCCCATTTGTAGGAGAAGGTAGCCAGGCAAGAGAAGCGATAATTTATCCTTTGTATACTTGCTGATTTCTCCTTGCATATGCCCACCTCCCCAGCCTTTTCCCTCAAAGTTTAGTGGGCAGAAAACAAGTTAAGCGCAGTCAGAGGGGCATTTGCAGGGGAGACTCCATGAGTGGGAGCCGGGAGGGGAAGGGGTAAGCACCCCATCCTGGCTGGCAATACAGTGGTACCTCGGGTTACAGACACTTCAGGTTACAGACTCCGCTAACCCAGAAATAGTACCTCGGGTTAAGAACTTTGCTTCAGGATGAGAACAGAAACCGTGTGGCGGCAGCAGAAGGCCACATTAGCTAAAGTGGTACCTCAGGTTAAGAACAGTTTCAGGTTAAGAACCGACCTCCAGAACTAACTAAGTTCTTAACACGAGGTACCACTGTACTCCCCTGCAAATGTCCACTCCCTGGCAAACATTTGCAAAGAACTGTGCTGTTGTTGCCTAACTGTCTCACACTGCGTGTCCAGAAGCTGACACGGGGCAGCAGACTAGCTGCTGTTGCCTGCCACTTGGAATCTCTCATCTGAAGCGGCTGCCTCACCCTGCCTGTTGATAGGGTTGGGCACTCAAGAGGCCACTCAAGGAAATGCTTGGCAGTCTGGCAGATAAAAACCGCAGAGCCCATGGAGATCAACGTGAGCACAGACACTTGAGCAATGCAAAACAGGTTTTTTTCAAGGAGGGTTATTTTTTCTCTCAGGGCAATAGCAGGGAAGGGCCATAGTTCAGCGGTTAGAGCATCTGCCCTGCATGCAGAAGGTTCCAGGTTCAATGCCAGGCATCTCCAGCTAGGGTTGGGAGACACTCCTTGTCTGTAACCCAGGAGTGCTGCTGCCACTCAGTGTGGAACTAGATGGATTAAATGATCTGGCTCAGTATAAGGCAGCTTCCTATTTCCAGTGGAATGGGTTTAGCTGGAAATATCTCCTCTGATTAAAACTCTCTTTTAGTGTGCCCTGGCAGGAGGACCTGGGTGGACCCAACCATTTCAGCCATGAAAACATTCATAAAGGAAAGGGTGAGGAGGAGCGAGAGTGCAGTCAAGCGTTTGACTGAACAGCATTGTTATTCAGACTCCTTGCCATGTAAGATCAGTTTGTTATTTAAGGTCAAAGCGGTAAAACAAACTCATTGAGTTGTTCAAACAGAAAACCGGCGACTTTGTTTATGCCATGAATATTTAGTAGGAAAAGGAAGGACTGCAACTATCCAGGTACCAAGTAACAGGGCAAAAGGGACCCTGTTTTGCATGCAGGTGTAGGTGCTTTGTGGCTGCCCTAAATTACTGAATTGCTGAATGCCCTGTTGTAAATTATTCCCAGGGCGTAGTGAACTTCAAGGGCTGGATAAGAATCACCATCCACTTTCCACTGCTATGAACATAAGAAGAGTTCTGCTTGATCAAGTCAAAGGTCCATCTAACCTAGTGTCCTGCTCTCACAGTGGCCAACCCGATGCTCCAAGTGGAAGCCCAACAAGGGAGGTAAAACCTAACCATTGTGGCTGGCAGCCATCATCTTGTAAAGTAGTCCAACTTGAGGGTCAACACTCCCTCTGGTAAGGATGAGTTCCATATTCTAACTATGTGCTGTGTGTAGAAAGTACTTTCTATTGCCTGTCTCGAATCTTCCAACATTCAGTCTCATTGGATGCCCCCCAATTCTAGCATTATGAGAGAGGAAAGAAAACATTTCTGCAACTTACTATTAATACAAGTTTTTGGAGTCCTTCCAGAGGCCATGGAGATAACCTAAGTGAAGGAGCTCCATAGATGCCCAAGCACATCTCAGCAAAGTTTAAAGATCTGCTCCTGGAAGCATTCAAGATTAACAAGGACTAACAAACGAAACCTCATTCCAATTGGATTATACTCTAAGAGCATTTGTTGTTGTTGCTTTTAATGATCTAACAGACTATTATCAGTGCTTAGGCAAAGGTTCAAGCTAAGTGATGGGAAACCTGCTTTGCATGCAGAAGGTCCCAGTTTCAATCCCTGGAAGTATCTCCAGCTAGGACTGGGAAGTAGAGGTGGAAGTTGGGAGAACTGAATTTAAGACTGGAAGATTGAGGAAGCGAGAGTGACAGATTTGTCTGTACCTACGGCAGGGACGCGGGTGGCACTGTGGGTTAAACCACAGAGCCTAGGACTTGCCGATCAGAAGGTCAGCGATTCGATCCCCTCGACGGGGTGAGTTCCCATTGCTTGGTCCCTGTTCCTGTCAACCTAGCAGTTCAAAAGCAGTTCAAAAGCAGTTCAAAAGGTACCACTCCGGCGGGAAGGTAAACGGTGTTTCCGTGCGCTGCTCTGGTTCGCCAGAAGCGGCTTAGTCATGCTGGCCACATGACCTGGAAGCTGTACGCCGGCTTCCTCGGCCAATAAAGCGAGATGAGTGCCGCAACCCCAGAGTTGGCCACGACTGGACTTAATGGTCAGGGGTCCCTTTACCTTTACAGCAGGACAGCATCCATGCAAGCCCTGTTCACATGTTATTCTTTACTCTCTCTTTCTCTCTCTCTCTCCCCTGTAGTGGTCAGAAGGCTGCTTGGAGGCTATTTGTGAAGCATGGAATTAAGTTCTAAGATTTGCATACATTTCTTTCAAAGGGCCCCTGAGGAATGCAGTTAAATAGAAAGTGAAATAAAAGGCTTTAATTCTATTGTAGAGGTTTTCAATCATTTCTCAGGTCGTTATCCCCCTCCCATTCCCAATTTGGAATCTGAACCACAAACTAAACCAGCTCCCTGCTCTTGATATGCAAAGAGCCACACGGGTCTCTAAGCAGGTGCCTTTGACAAAGCAATATAAAAATTCCTAAGTGTTAAAAGTGGATGAAAAGGAAGGAAGGAGATTGGTGAAGGCTAGATTGCCCTGTGAAATGGAGATGAAATAAACTCAGTCTGAAGTCTAAAGTTAAGGTACCGGGCCCCTGCGGTACCGAAAGGCAGCGGCAACGGAAATGCAATGCGACATGCCCACATTGCCAATTAAGGGAGCCAAATGGAAGAGACATGTCAACAAGTTGCAAAGAGGCCCTGGCACAAAGCCGAAACCCAGGGACGTCACTGCAAAATCCCAGGAGACTGCCACAAATATGAACACAGGGCAGACGCAGAGGAAGGACAAGGAGGAGGAGAAGCAAAGGGCTGAAGGCGTCCTCTCCCTCCAGTGACTTTTAAATATTCTGTGTAACTGAATGAGATCTGGGAGGTCAAGAAGCAGCAGGAGGATACAGTCAGGGTCTGGGTCTAAAAATACAGATAGTTTGACATGAGTAGGGATGGGGGAGAAATTCAGTTCTGCTCACATTCAAAGGTGACCTTATCTTTCTTTCACTTTCTGAAACAATGTGAGAACCCAAATACTGCTGCCATCCTCTGAAATGCACCCTTCCTCAAGGAAGAACTCTAAGCAATGTTTACAAAAAATGCATTATTTTAGGGGAAATGTGTACAGTACATTAATCAAGACAGCATGTGTTTATTAGGAGAAATCGTCACTGAAATGCTGACAAGTTTTCATGGGGGGTTAACAAATAAATTCACAAATTGCTGAAGAAATGTACTGTAGAGAGCTGGAATTAAGACTTGAAGAATGAGGAACTTGGAGGACCCAAAGCAACAGTTCCATTCTTTCCCTAAGTACCAGGGGAAGTATGCAGACATTGTTAAAAGGGAGATAGGAGCTTCTTCTTCTTCTTCTTTTTAACTAACTAACAAAACTGTGACAAAGTACTTTTGGGTTGCTTGGAAGCAAACCTCTGGGCATGTGTCAAATGTGTTCTCAAGCACAGCCACCAGCAGTGAGATTCAAATGCTTTCCCCTCTGCACCAGATTTATTCAGGCTAAGGAGGGAACCTCAAATTAAAGAACACAAGAGGAGCCAATGACCCATCTAATCCATCATCATCATCCTGTTCTCACAGTGGCCACCCAGATACCTGTCGGAAAGCTGTGGGAGCAAGTTCCATAGTATGCGCAGGGTGAAGCATTATGCTGGTGATGATTACTATGGCTACAATTTATTATCCAGCCTTCACCCTAAAGTCCCAGGGCAGTTCCTGAATCATTGCGAAATGAAACTGGAGCAACAAACCCTGAACAACTCGGAATGTTACATATAGAAAGCAACAGGACACAAGCAATACATGCAAAGATCTCTTTCCATTCTAAGCTCTTGATTAGCAGACATAAGAAAAGGTTATCTTCCTAGGAATATACTCGTCCTCTCCCTTCATATAGAATTCTAACACCCATTGGTCTACCAGATAAATGATTTGAATGTGGTGTCGGAGCCTCTGTATGACCGAGCTGTAATGGCTACTCCTCCGGTCGTATCTTCAAATCCTTCCTAATTGCAGATTATTTCCAGTGAATATTTCCCCCCTCTCCAGACCACCAGTCCTGACACCCCATCACTTCTATTTTCTAAACAGGGCCAAGTACACACTTGACCTTGTCATCTAATGGGCACTAGGCAAACAGTGTTTCATCCTCCCACACCCTTGAAGCATTTTAGCTCTCATCCTGCTCTTTTAAACTTTTGTGCTGTTTTCTTGTGTATGGGTTTTAATGCATATTGTGTATTTATTATAAACTTCCCTGGGATCTTTCTCAATGATCTATGGGAAATCCAGTTTGAATTCTCCCTGATGGGTGTGAAAACAGATTCTACAAAAGTAGCTCTCTGCTACTGGTATCTTCTAACTCTTTTAAAAAAAACAACCCCAAAACCCCTGTATGAATGTTTGGCTTTCTGGAATGTTGGGAGGAAAAGGCACCTTTCTTTAGGAGAAAACAGGTGCCTTTTATCTTCTGTGTTGCCAGCAGTAAGAGATCCACAGCTGGTTAAATAGCACAGGATAGAAGATGTTCCTAGTACAATTGGGGGGGGGACCACACTGTATGTCCTCTTGCGCCCATAGATAATGTGCAAAATGAAAATCACACACACACACACACACACACACAAAGTCCTCTTGCGCCCATAGATAACTTGCAAAATGAAAAGCTGGTTTTTTTTTTTTTTGCCAGCGATGCTCCACTTAATTGGACAACTGCTGTGCCGTAATACCTACCCCAATCTCACATAGCGCAAAATTTATGCTGGTGATCGCTAACAAAAACAGCCCAATAAAATAGCTGGATTTATTTTACAAATGAAAAGGGCTGTTAACAAAGCGGAGCATCTGATATGCTCACTAAATCAAGGATAAAAGGACAGGAGCTCCATTGAACGTCACCCCCTCCCGAGTTTTCTTCTTCTTCCAGAAACTTCAGACGAGAATAGTCCCCCCCCCCCTGCACTAAAAGTACATCTGGAATCATATCAAAGGGAAACCGATCATTTAAATGAGTTAAATTGCCATCACAGCCCCTCAATGGATCCAACAGTCTCAGCTCCAGGTTCATTTCTGACATTAAAAGGAGAAGCCTTTTTTGCAAATTTTATAAACTCCCTTTCCCCGCATTCTCTAATCAATAGCTTAAGGCCAAGGGAAGTTTTGTTCATTATGTGAAGAACACGGATACATTGTGCAATTGTAATATGGATGATAAAAATATGCTGAATATGGTCCCCTGGAAGGTTGAGATGTGAGAGGCAGTGTGGTGTAGTGATCAAAGCAAGTGTGGGTTATAGTTTTGGAAGGTTATCGTTTTGGTTATAGTTTTGTAGCTCAGTAGTAAAGCAGCTGCTTTGCATGAAGAAGGTCCCAGTATCAATACTGGGAATCCTCAGCCTGGAGATCCATTGCCAGTCAATGTAGACAATAGTGAGCTAGACAGACCAATGGCCTGATTCAGTAAAAGGCAACTTCATAACCTCTGGCCTATGGGCCAGATTAGACCCTCCAGGAATCCTAATTTGCTCCACAATGCTGGTTCCCCCAAGCTGCATCCACCTGCCCTACATCTGATGTAAAAAATGGCATCTGGGCAGATAAATAAAGGTAAAGGTACCCCTGCCCATACGGGCCAGTCTTGCCAGACTCTAGGGTTGTGCGCTCATCTCACTCTATAGGCCGGGAGCCAGTGCTGTCCGCAGACACTTCCAGGTCACGTGGCCAGCGTGACAAGCTGCATCTGGCGAGCCAGCGCAGCACACGGAACGCCGTTTACCTTCCCGCTGGTAAGCGGTCCCTATTTATCTACTTGCACCCGAGGGTACTTTCGAACTGCTAGGTTGGCTGGGACCGAACAACGGGGCAGATAAATATATGGCTGCAAAATAACAAATTTGGAGCCTTAAGGTGCATTCCTGCTTGTTCCTCAGCAGGTGGACCCTTGAATTCAGCTTTCAAATGCAAGACAAACACAGATCAGTTGCACTCCAGAGTTTCTGATTATGAAGTCCTGAGCGCAACTCATCCATGTTGGAAGCAAAGCTTGAAGTCATCACTCATGACCAGCTGATTGACTTCAAGCCTCATTGAGGTCAGGCACTCTGGAGCATAGCTGATCCTTGCTTAAAAGCAATGGTCTTGCAGCACCACCTTCTGAGACCTGTCTTTTAGGAATGGCCAGAGCCAACTGGAGCATAGTATCCCCATTGGACCATTCCTGCAAGGTGACCAGAAGGAGACGGTGGCGGTTGATGACACAGTTCATTGACCCCCTGAGTAACTGGCATGCACAGAATGATGAAACCTAAGGAAATACATGCACATATCTTTAATCTGCAAAATGTATACAGGCCGCAGAATATGTAGTTCACCATATTTATTTATATAAAAAAGCAGAATATGCACCATCCACTTAAGCTAAAGTTTCTTTCCTGGATGCTTTAGTTGAGATTCCTGCATTGCAGGAGACTGGACCAGATGACCCTCAGGGTCCCTTCCAACTCTACAATCCTATGGTTCAATAAGCTATGTAAATTCTAGTCAAGGAGGGTGACTTTGGGAGAACAAAAGTATGCAATAGGGCATTCAGGGTTAGGGACCAGGAGGCAGCAAGCACCAGGCAGTGGTGAGTGCTGAGTGCCAGGCACTTGGCAGGGGTGATGGGCAGGAGGCGGTAGCATGGGCACTGCCTCAGTCTGAGTGGGGGAGGCATGATGGTGTGGGGAGTCTTGGCAGTGCTGCTGCTGGCAAGGTGGTGGGAGGTGCAGCCTCCCAACTAACCTCTTGCTCGTCTTGCCACTTTGGGTGGCAGCTTCTCCTCCTCCTCTCAGGGTGCAGCTTGCTGCTGACTGCTTCATGGATGGGGCCCAGCTGTACACCAAAGGAAAAAGATTTCTGCTTTGCCCCACCCACTTTTGCCTCTGGCCACACCCACCTCTGGCATACTGTGTCCCGAAGACTTTCTTTCCCCTGTCCACCATTCAGACTAGGTTCAAGAGCTAGAAGTTCACTCCTCTCTTGAAAACCTTGCTCCTTTCAAATCCCCTCTGGATCATAGATAATCTTATTATTGGACGTCTGTGACATATGGCTTTGCTGTTCTGAACACGGCAGGGGGATGGGAATGGAATTATTCTGTCCTGGAAAATACATTTTTATCCTCATATTGTACAAGAGCAATCTCCCCAAACTGTCAAAACAGGTGTGTGTGTGTGTGTGTGTGTGTGTGTGTGTGTGTGTGGAGGGGAGAGAAAGTCAGGTTGACTCCTTTCATATCAAATCCTTTCGTATTGGTGATGAAGTGCTAGTTTTGCTCGACACCAGTCTGAGTTCGATAAAAGTGGACAGGTCTTCAACAAATTGGAGCTTAAAGAGATGAACTCGTTAAAGCAATAGAAGTTCTGTCACCTCGCTATGATGTATCGACACGAGGGGCTCACTGAGGTGGCAATCGCTGGAAGGACATCATGTCAACCAAGAACTCAACTGCATTACAAGCTTCCCACAGCTAAAGTGGTTTAACTAGGTATAGCTGGTGGCGCAGGTTGCTCTAACACAGTCTTTGCCAACTCCATGCACTCCAGTTGTGCCCTCATGCAGGCCAGGGCTGATGGGGCTTGCAGTCCAAAACAGCTGAAGGGCACGAGGTTAGTGAAGGCTATTCCAATGGGTTAGAGCAGAGGTAGTCAACCTGGGGCTGTCCAGGTGTTCTGGAATACAGCTTCCATCGTTCCTTCCCATTGACATGCTGGCAGGAGTGGATGGAAGTTGCAGTCCAAAATACCTGGAGGGCACCATGTTAGCTATCATGGGGTTAGAGTTACCTGCAAATACAGGTAAAACCACCAAAGTCAATCAGCACTAACTAAGGCAAGACAACACAGGAACCAACTCCTAAAGGCCAAGGTCCCTTTGGCCCCCACAACTAAATATTTGAGCCCCCCCCCCAGTTGATGGGCATATGCGGCAGGGCTTACCTGCCCCCCCCCCATATGTTATTCATGTTGGCACCTCGTTTGACAGCCAGCTTTAAAGTGTGCTTGGTACATGTGAGTCACCAAGGTTTATTTCCCCCTTGTGAGAGAGGGAGAGAATCAACTCTGTAATTCTGGAACTGAGAGGAGGCCTCTCATTTGGAAGTGCTTAGGTGGCAGAGTGGCTTAAGAACTAGACATGGTATGGGAAGTTTCTGGTTTAAACCTCACCTCAGCCATGAACTCTGCTAGACTAATCTCCATAATTCCTGGACTTTGCTGGCTGGGGTTGATGATGTTAGCAACTTTGCATTAATATCATGTTTTTATATGTAACTGTCTTTTGGTAATATTTTTTGTTGTTGGTTCAGTTTTCTGTACACCGCTTATAGATATTTTAAACATATTGAGCGGTATAGAAATTAATCATCATCACCATGATGTGAGGGACTGATGGGAGTTGTAGCGCAACAACAGCGACGGAAGGGCACCATATTGGCTGCTCTCATCTCTAACCAACACACCACACTGACTCTCAAAATAATTTGGAAGGTACAAAGACCCAATTAGAGATATTTATCAATGCTAAGTCCTGAGTAGGGTGAGACCATCATAGGATGAATTAGTCCCTACTTCTATCTTTCCTTAACACCTAGCAGAACCAAGGAATCCAAAACCAGGTGTGTTCTGCAAAAGAAAAACACAATGAGAGGGGCCTGAGGCTCCCCTGTCCTGAAAAAGGAACAAAGAGCCATCAGTGAATGTTGACTCAGCATCTTACTAATGATCCTCTCTGAGAAAGTTGCAATTAGTTGTGGGCTGAGCAGTGAAAACACACCAGCCATGTTTCAAGGGCACATCTAATGATGCTCTGAGCTAACAAGTGAGCGCTGGAGCTTCTTTGCAAGACTTCCCTGCAAGGCAGGTCAAGAATCCCACAGTCTCATGCTATGCTTAATTAATGAACCAGACCCTCCCTTTTGACATTTTACAGAATTACAGGAATGAAAATCAGAAGCAAACAGAAAATCCCAGCCCTAAGGTCTTGCTGGTGATGTATTCTGAAAACCTTCAAACAATATATTTCTGTTGCTTTGCAGTGGCATAAATGAGCATGTAACTCCAGTATTCATGCGTCTGGAGGTTTTTTCCTTCTCTGATGGAAAGACATTATAATCCTGGAAAAGACAATACAGTAGGTTTCTGCAGCAGCTCTGCTCCTGACTCTTGGACTTTGGTCCAAGTCTGTTTAATAGCATCTATAACTTGGCCATGGTGATTTGTGCTATGGTAACCTCATGGCTGAACTACTGTAACATAGGCTATGTGGGGCCTCCCTTGGGATTGGTCTGGAAGCTGCAGCTGGTGCAGAATGTTACAACCAGTACCATCTACCAGGCTAACTATCATTAAGCAATTTATATAAATGCTTCAAAATAAATAAATAAATAAATAAATAACTAGTGAAAAACTGAGATACTCCTTAAAGTTACACAGCATCCAACTTGTTCTTCAGCATCTCAGTTAATGCTGATTTGCTTGGTATACTTGGAAACTCCTGCTTCCAAAATTTGAAAACTTATGTCAACTACTATGAACTTTGGACAGACAGCACTCACCTGTAATCAAGATGTCCCAAACGCATTTTCAGCTGACACTGAAAACTCCACACTGAAGGTGCCTGAATGCAGTTTCAGGGTTAAGAGGTTCCACAGAGTTCCACCACAACAGAGAAAGTCCTCTCAGAGGTTGCAGCCAGCTGGGCAGCCCCTGTTGGTGGAACCACAAAGGTCCACCCCTAACCCACCGCACAGCAGCAATCTCAGTTACAGAGCTAGCAGATATGTGTAGAGACACTCTTTCAAGTATTCCTTATTTAAGGGGAAAAAGTACTTTTAATTCTTAAAACCTCTTGAGAAATTTTGACTGCTTTCAACTTCATTTCTCAGGCAAGGAGGCACTCAACTTCCCTCATATCAGTGCAGGGAGCTGAGGCTGAGTTATAATGGTCTGGTTTGGACAACACATAAATTTAAGCCATGGTTTACTGGGACCTCATGAATGTGTGGGTTCCCAGAGAGGAGCCAATCTGCACTGAGCTAAGTCACAGTTGGGCTTAGCATGTTGTCCCAACCAGGGCTTGTGGTTACGCTTTCTCCTCCCTAACCATGAGCCAAGGTTTATGCCATGTATAACCAGACTAAAGACTTTCCCAAGGCTATATGATAGGTCTGTGGGACTGAAACCCAAGTAACATCATTAATAGAGGAAGCTGCCTTATACTTAGCCAGCCTACCACTCAACTGAGCTCAGTTTTGTCTACACTGCCTGGCAGCAGGAAACCAGGGTTTCAGGCAGCATTCTCCCCCCAACCCTACCTGGATTTGCTGGTGACTGAACCTGGGACTTTCTGCTTGCAAGGTCGAGTCTCTACCCTTGAGCTACGGCCCTTCCCCAAGTCTCCCAGAATGTTTATCAGGGACTGTTGTTTTCAAAATCTAAACTTGTGAATTGAATTACAGGTGACCCCATTGTCATGCAGAGGCTGCTCTCTCACTCTCTTCCCCCCTCAATTATGGCAGTCAAAAGATGCTGCACCCTCCCTGTTTAAAAAGTACAATAGGAAAATAATTGGAATTTATTCTAGCAGGAAGGCAGATTCTGACCTCATTTCAGCATAAACCTGAACTTTACCTGGCAAGGGCAAAATTAAAGAAAAGAAGCATTTGAACTTCCTGACCTCTCATTGCTAAACTCAGCTCAGGCACATTTAGGAATGCAGAGCCATCTGGAGACCAAGGATGTTTTTCTCTCCAAATGCCTCTTCCGAAGGCATATTTGTGCCTATTAAGAACCCCATTTCACCCTAAATGCTTTGGTCAGGAAACTAAGGAAGGATCTGCACAGAAGGCTGTGTGTGTTTGATAAAGGTGCAAATCTGCTTGTAATCACTTTCCCCTCCTCGCAGCTGCATCTTCTTCAGCTTCTTCTATTTTAAAATAGATGCTGGTCCGTTGAACAAAGAGGCAGCACTGCCCTCCCACCCCTCTTTTCTCTTGGTGCCATTCACAGTCGTCTTGGCTTTCCTGACAGCAGAATCCAACTCTGCTTGGTCATACGTTGGGGCGATGGCCCTTTTGTAGACAGTTACCCAGGATATGAAATGCTCAAGGCCACCCCTCTGCGCTATCCCCTTTTATAAACTCCCACACACTCTGAGATGTGCTTTGTGACTTTGGTGCAACACTCCTGAAAGAAATGGTCAGACAAGATCCTCTTTCAGGTCAGCCTGCTGCACAGCACCTGATTATTTTATTTCTCTCTCATTATTTTATTTTTTCAACAGTTCCTTGTCATGGCCGCTGAAATGTTGGCAGCTTCTTGGATAACACCACAATTAGAGAAGGAAGAAAGCAAACACTCTGTTTCTTTGGAAAAAGCCACAGCAGACTGTGCGGTGGAGCAGTGATGCTCACCTGAGCTTGGGATAAACAAGTTACGGATACTTACCAGGAAGGAAAAGGTGGTGGTACCAGGGAGGCTGGCATGATGCAAATGCATTCGGTTGAACTGTGCCAACTTCCCCACAGCCTTGTCCCTCCCCTTCTCCTTCCCAGAAAGTAGCAGTGATGCAACTGTTGGGAGGTTAAGTGCATGTTGCTGCCCCAAGCCAACTGCTACTGGGGGGGGGGGGGACAGCTCAGTGGGGTTGGGCAGCTATTTTCAAATACTAGAAACACAGTAGATGAAGAGCAAGAACCTAACTGGGAAAGCTGAAGGGAAGTCAATAAATACTTTGAGGATTTGGGCCGAGAGGTGTGTTGATTTCAGCTGAAAGGTGCAAGCCCGTACATGCAGCAGAACGAGGTGATAGAGTGGATTGCACCATTTCATCCTGATGGTGGGTTATAATATGATTGGGCTGGTAGGCTCTCACAAGTAGGGCCTGCAACAAAATGTTGCGGCACAGAGTGCTCCTGTTCAGGATTCCAGTGCCGAGACAACTTGCTCCCAGCTACAAGATTGTTGTCCATGGTCCTGAACTATTGCTTCTGTTCTCTGATGCAGCTTCCCAGGCTCCGACCAAGTCCTGACATTGATCCAGCACAGAGCTGGTTGGGGCAGTCTTGAGCCTGATTCCATCGTCTTGTTGCCTTTTCGTGGTGATGGAAGGAGCTATGGACCAAGACTGTTAAGCTAAGAGCAGGCGTATGGAAGCTGCTGCAACAGTGGCTTTCAGGCAACAACGTAGGGTTCAAGAACTCAGCCTGGCTGCCCTATCCTTCCTAGTGTAGTTATAGAGCCCTAATCCCAACCATGCTTGTGGCCCATCTCTGGGATGGGATGTCTTGTGCTGCCCTTAAGAATGAACTTCATTTTGGGGCTCATTGCCACCACTGTTCTTGAAGACATGGTGGTGGCTGTGGGGAGATGCAGAGTTGTCAGATGAGTGCACTCAGGGCCCTTAAGGTTCCCCAATTCCACCAGTTCCCTGGGTGGTACACTGTCCTGGGGAATAATCTCGAGGTTTCCCTCTGTCTCCCCCTGGTCATGGGAAATGTTGGGGGTCCCCTCTGATTCAGAGGCCGTGGCTAATTCTAGCTCTGAGAGTTAGCAGTTCCTGACAGCTCAGTAACTCTGTGTAAGATGATGTCTTGTGTTCCGACTCATCCTATGCATGACAAACACACTTCCACCACAATAAATTAGCAATTCCCAGGCTTAACAACCCCTCCTGGACTAATTGCCAGAGATTATTGTATATTATGAGAGCGCAATGATACTAATGCCTAAATATGCTCCAGTGATTATGGTGCTATCTTCAATAACCAAGCTGTTTAAATGTCAGTGCGGAGAAAGCTCTTTAGCGGGAGATGAAACGTTATTTTCAAAATGGGCCAGAAGAGCCTAATCAACCTTTTCAAGAATGTTGCCTTGAAACAAACGTGTTGTTATTTTGACTATCTGATAAACATATGCAAAAAGAACCAAAGTGGGAGGTCCAATGAGCAACACTTACATTTAACACCAGAAGGGAGTTGATGATGATGATGATGATGATGATGATAATAATAAAAATAATAATAATAATAATAATAATAATAATAATAATAATAATAATAATAATTTATACCCCGCCCATCTGGCTGGGCTTCCCCAGCCACTCTGGGTGGCTTCCAACCAAATATTAAAATACAGTAATGCATCAAACATTCAAAGCTTCCCTAAACAGGGCTGCCTTCAGATGTCTTCTAAAAGTTTGGTAGTTCTCTTTGACATCTGGTTCCACCATACAGTACCTCCCTTCCTAGCAGCTGATCACCCCATCTCCTTTCCCGCAGGCCATCTAGATACCAGAAGTGATCCTGGTAACATAGACATTTGCCTGAAGTGGTGGAGCATGGGCAGCTCAGGTGGCAGGGTATGTGTGTATCAGCTTCTAACATCCATGCCCCTCCACTTTTCATATAACAAGTTGTTATTGTTGCTCTTATTTGAGTCTCATATCCCACCTCCCAAATAGAGCCCAAGGCAGCTAATCCGGGGAAAAATAGCATAAAAGCAACAATACAGAAAAAAACAATAAAATGCAACATGATGGGCAGCAGATAGAAGGCTCTCCCATCCAGACATGTCCCAAAGGCCTGAACAAAAGGTCTTAAGCAGCCACCTAAAGTAACATACATGGGGGACAACTGGATCTCCATCAAGAAGGAGTTCTACAGCTGGGGGGCCACCACTGAGAATGTCCTGCAGCATGTGGGCCATGCCCCTGCTTAAAATATGAACAGTAAAGAAATGGGACAGACCCAAAAAAGTAAACATTGGTCCCTCTCCTTGGTAGTCAGACTCTTCTGACAGCTCTCCTTTCTGGAGATGTGGAGAGTTAGAAGCTTCTCTTACACCTGGTGTATTGGAGCTGAAAGGTAATTTGTGGTTCTGGGAAAGATCTTAAGCAGCAGACAATCATTCTCATTTGTTCAGTTGGTGCTTGGTTATGTTCCGGCCCAGTGATGCACGTGGCTTGGATCTGATGTGCAGTCTGAGTTGCTAAGCAACCGGCATTATGGGATTGCCACCCGATGCTGCTGAGAAGTGGGTAGCGGAACCCCCTAGAACTGGTATCTCAAGAGGGAGCGACATATATATGTAAGGGTACCCTTGCACATATTCAATGGCATATAGGGTGGCTTGAATGCTTTCACTAAAACAACATTGCCTCCCCCATCCCCACAAAGGAACATTATGTGCTGTGACCCAGTGAGCTCACTCCTTGCCCAGCTAACAGCCACACAAAAATTATATATCCCAAAAAAACACACCTCGTCCTTCCCACCCAGTTTCCATCTTCTTCTATCTGCTTTGATTGAAAACAGGAGACCAAAGATACAGAATTTTTGCAGAGGCCCCACAGATATAACAGCACAATTCAATTTAATAATCAGAAACCTCTTTCCTCCCCAATAATTATTTTACCCAAAGCAAAACATTTGTGTCCCAAAAAACTTTTTCAAGTTTTTGTTCTAATTTCAGTTAAAAACCCTTCTCCTTTATTTCTATTATTGCTATTATTGCAAATATCCAAAGCAGTGATCAGAGGAGGAATGACCACTGGGCAGAGCGCAGAGAGAAGAAATGCCATGGTGCATCTGCAGCAGCACAACTGGACGCCTTCATCTGCCCCAGCTGCAACAAGACATGTCTCTCCTGCATTGGGTCTCTACAGCCACAGCAGGCACTGCAACCGCCCAACAGTCTAACCTCACCCCCAAAGGCGCACTACTCCATTGTCTCCCTAGAGAGACGGATGCCAACATGTAAGTAAAAATACTGATTACTGATTGAAAACAGCAACAGACAAACATAGAAAACACAAGCAGAGCTTTGGGGAAAGGCTGCAGTTAAGTGGCAGAAAGTCGGGATGAGGATTCTCTTTGAAGCCCTGTAAAGCTGCTGCCAGTCAGTGCTGACAATACTGAGCTAGATGGACCAATGCTTTGACTTGGTAGAAGTTAGATTCCTATGTTTTGAAATACGCCACAAGGAAGGGCCATAGCTCAGTGGCAGAGCACCCGCTTTGCATGCAGAAGGTCTCTAGCTCAATCCCTGGCATTTCCAGGCAGGTCTGGAAAGATGGAGAGCTGCTGCCAGCCAGTGTAGACAATACTAAGTTAGACGGACCAATAGTATAAGGCTGCTTCTACAGTTGCTCCTGCCATTACTAGCTTTCCGTATTTATCGCCCTCTCCTTTCCAAAGGGGCTCAGATAGAACTCTGAGCTGGAATAAAAAATACTGACAATATCAGGGGAAAGTTCTTCATTGTTCTGATCACTTAATCGAAATGTGCACACCCCCCCCCCCAGGGCTTACCATATATCCTGGGCCACAGGAGCACTTCCCTGTAATACTATCACAATCTGCTCCATTCTGGCAGCGGCAGGCAAGCTGGCAGCTTTCGCCGTAGTATCCCGGAGGACAGGTGTCATTGCAGTAGAGTCCTGCCCAGCCGGCTTTGCAGTTGCATTCTCCAGACAGAGGGTGACAGCTGACAAGAGGAGAGACAGGTATTAATGAGAAGCACCAGTGGGAAGGGGAAAGAGAAGGCATCTGATTATTAAACCGCATCATTTCAGGGCACGGATAACCGAGTGAAACACACACACTCTCAAGACGCCTCTTATCTGCATTCCCAACGCCAAATCCCCTACAGCCGGTAGTTGAGCTTGTCGGATGCCACAGAATGCTCACAAACATTTCTGCTACGTGGGAGATGAGAGGATATCTGCCCACAACAGAGTGCTGACTGTTTCCACAGTGGAAGTGAAAGGCCACTTTGGCTGGACAAAACCTCAGACACTGTTGAGGGAGTGAGGGGAGGGGTAAGAGGGTCTCTGTGCTATTGGCTGGAAATGGAAGGCGAGAGACCATTGTGCTTGGCACACAGGAAAGCTAAGGGCTGGGCAGACACACAAGCAGAGACCACAAAAGCAGCATAGATAAAGCGGTCAAAGAAGTAGGGGCCTGGGCAGAAGATGGGTAGGAGATAGTGGCTCTACCAGGTAATCCCTATATCAGACCCTCCAAGTGTTCCTATTTTCCAGGAACAGTCCCAGATTTATAGAAGTTGTCCCAGTTTCTGATTTGATCCCTGATTGTCCTGTTTTTCCTTAGGACGTCCCTATTTTCTGTTGGAGAGCATGGAGTTATCCAACCCCCAAGCCATCTGAAGGCAGCCCTGTATAGGTGTGGTTTTTTTAATGTTTAATGTTTTATTATGTTTTGTATATATGTTGGAATCAGCCCAGAGTGGCTGGGGCAACCCACTCAGAGGTATAAATAGTCAAATTATCGTTACTGGAATAGGATGTCCCTATTTTCATCAGAGGGTATGCTATGTTCATAGACAGCATACCTAGACAGCATCTTAAAAAAACTAGACAGCATCTTAAAAAGCAGAGACATCACCTTGCCAACAAAGGCCTGTATAGTCAAAGTGATGGTTTTCCTAGTAGTGATGTATGGAAGTGAGAGCTGGACCATAAAGAAGGCTGATTGCCGAATAATTGATGCTTTTGAATTATGGTGCTGGAGGAGACTCTTGAGAGTCCCATGGACTGCAAGAAGATCAAACCTATCCATTCTGAAGGAAATCAGCCCTGAGTGCTCACTGGAAGGACAGATCGTGAAGCTGAGACTTCAATACTTTGGCCACCTCATGAGAAGAGAAGACTCCCTGGAAAAGACTCTGATGTTGGGAAAGATGGAGGGCACAAGGAGAAGGGGACGACAAAGGACGAGATGGTTGGACAGTGTTCTCAAAGCTACCAGCATGAGTTTGGCTGAGCTGCGGGAGGCAGTGGAAGATAGGAGCGCCTGGTGTGCTCTGGTCCATGGGGTCACAAAGAGTCAGACCGACTAAACGACGGAACAACAACAACAACAATATGCTATGTGCACATCCTTTATATCAGCAGTAAGGAACCTTTTCAGCCTAAGGGCCACATTCCATCTCAGGCAGACTTCTAGAGGCCACATGCCATGGAAAAAGGATGGCTGGGCAATGGGTGTGGCTTTTAGCTTTGGACTGCAGGCTATATTACAGTCATGAAGAATCCAGAGGTTTCTATATCCTGCCCATATCTCCATTGAGACAAGCAAGAGGCACGATTAAGTCCAAATACACATTTCAGTCAGGCAAAAGTACTGAAGGAGGGTGCAGAGCAGGGCTGGTGGCAGGTTTCAGCCTAAGTAAGCTTCCTGAGGGCCTGATAGACAAATCTCAAGGGCCGCATCCTTTCTCTGGGTCTGAAATTCTCCACCCTTGCTTTATGTACACAGACTGTCTCGCCCACACCCTCTCTGCTGGAAGAGACCCTCCTTGACAATCTGGGACAGAAGTACAATGTGGAATCCTCACAAAAAATCATTATTTTGGCTTTCCTAATTTCCCCTCCCTCCCTCACCGCCTTTGTTTTGTTATCAGCAGAAGCGATTAGTGCATAATGTTGTGACTAAAAATTGCCAAGTTCTGTAGCTGTCATGTGCTTCTTCGGAGGATTCTGGTAACTAATTAAAACAATTCATCAGCTTAATAAAAAAAACCACCAGGTTTCCGCTTGACAAAGCACTCCTTGGAATTATACGCTGCTCGGTTCACACCTCTTAACATTTAGATGAAAAAGTAATAAAAAAAGCTGGAACTGCAACCCCCCCCCCCATCTCTGCATCTATTAATCTTCAGGTAATGGGAACAGAAAACTAAACAGCACAGAAATAGTTTAGTTTCCCTCGTTTTGCGTTTTTCCTCCTGGCGCGCAGAACCGTACATTTCCAACCAGCTTTGCATCGGAAAGCTAAATTAAATCTTTCAAAACTAATATATGTTCCCAGCAATCTGAATTGGCCTGTTACAATTCAATTGAAAAATACGGCATCCGGTAAGCATTTCAACCGCAAGGCGGAGTCTTTTATAAATAAAAAAAGAGGGGTAGGTTTCCCCCTCCCCCCAAATCTCCTCATGAAATATGAACACTTCATGAATGGTAAAAGATATGTCCCAACCAAAACAAGGGCTGCATGAGATGCAAACTGCAAGGAAAATAGAGTTAAAGCAAACTGACTGCATTCAGAAACAGGCCGAGGGTCCCTCTCCCATTTCAAGTCCACTTTACGTCCGGTGATATCCCCATGTCTTTTGTTTCTCACTCTCTCCTGCACAAACTCGCTTCCCAGGAAGATTTATGTTTGCGATTTCATGTGCTATTTACTTAATGCAACCTTCTCTTTGCTTTGCCTTTATTCCAACATCTACCTATCACTGATATAGCAGGAGAGCTACTGAAAGCCGTGTTTGCTCCTGTCTGTGGATCTTGATCCTATATTGTTTGGCCACACCACAGCAGGGACAGCTGATGTAGTGCCCTCCAGCTGTTTATTATTATGATTACTATTATTGTTATTACTATTACTATTATTGATTTATTAAACCACCACCTGAAAGCAATGAAGCAGTTGTTGTTGATGATGATGTATTTATTAATCGTCTTCTAAACCACTGTCTCAAGGTGATTTGTGCATAAGATACCGTAATTAAAAACAGCTAAAAACACAAAAACAGCAAATATGTTTAAAATAAGACACTCCCTGCAAAGACCCATTTATCTGTTGGGAAAGCCTCTCAGAACAAAAATGTCCTCAACTGTTTCTGCAAAGTGCAGATAGTGAGTTTCTGTCATATCTCGACAGGAATGCTATTCCCCAGAACAGGGTGAGCCACACTAAAAACCCTGCTCTTTCACATTACTGTGGAAAGGGCTTCTGAAATCTTTGGAACTTACAGGAGAAAGTCTCCCACAGACTGCAGCAATCTATTGGGCGTGGAAGGCAGTCTCTCAAGCAACCTGGTCCCAAGCTGTATAAGGACTTCTATGTTAGCATCAACACACTGAACTTTGTCCAGTAGCAGATTGGCAGTCAGTGCAACTCCTGCAAGCAAAGTGATATACACTGGTGGTACTTTGCCCCCACAAACAACCTAGCTGCCACGTTCTGCATCAGCTGCAGCCTCTGGACCAACCCCAAGGCTATCCCCACACAGAGTGCATTGCAGTAACCCAGCTGTGAAGTTACCAATGCACGATCAATTGTGCTCAAGCTATCCTGATCCAGGAATCATATTCTTGGACTACAGCTCTCAAGATCCCCAATGGAAGTTGTTGTGCAAGAGCATTTGGAGGGTGCCATGATGGCTAGAATGTGCCAGAACCCTGGGAACTGGTTGTACATAATTAGGTGGGAATGCTAGTACTGTACGACTTCATGGATGGAACTGAACGCATGTGGGAGTTGGGGGGGGGGCTTATGGGTTTGTTTTGTTCTTGTTTTTATATGCATTTTGTCTTTTTATTTTGCATTTTTATGCTGTAAATCGCCCTGAGATCTTCAGATGAAGGGCGGTATAATTGATTGATTGATTAAATCCCTACATTTTAATAGCCACAAGGCTGTTTTCAGAGAAGGTGAGCTCTCCTTTCTCAGGTTAGGTCTCCCTTTGTCTTGAAACTTTGACAAGCTGCTGAAGAGTTGCTTGGAAAGTCAAAAGCTGAAATGCCAATGGGATGAATGAAAATAACATCTACGGATCTCTGCCTCCCGCTATCTCTTTTGTTCCACCGTAGTTGAGATAAGACCAAGTAGAATGACAGATTTTTATCAACGGGGAGAGACTAGACTCATTTATTAAGAGGAGCAGATACCATCTGGAGACAAGAATGCTTGAAGACAGTACAAACAGATGGGATGGGGGAAAAGAAAACCAAGGCGAAGAAGCAACCTGGCCAGCTCAGAAGCAGTGCAAGGTGCAAATATTCTCCTGGGAGAGTAAATGTTCAGAGGGACATTTCCCCCATTAAATTTAAAGTCTTGCTTTGAAAAAGCTCAGTCTCTATCCATCTAGATGGCAGTCTTATCAGATGACTTTAAATGATGAGGAAGGCTAAAGACACAGTATCTATTCTATAGAGGTTTGGCACCAATATTAATACTTTTATATAAATGCTAATTATTCAAGCAGGATAATATTAGCCTCACATGAGAGCTGATACAGAGTTTGTGACTGGAATGAGCTCTGAAGTCCACACTCTGGTGCATACGACACTACAGTCTGTTTGTTTAGAAGACTTACAGCCTGCCATGTGGGTTCTTTTGCACTATGGAAAAATTTTAATATTTCCCCAGAAGGGCAGATGATGACCCTGGAGCCAGAACTATTTTTAGCAGGAACTCGGGGGAACTCAGTTCCGGCACTTCTCAGATGGGTGTCATTGCCATTCTAAGGGAACTGGGGGGGGGGGTGTTCATGGTGAGTTCCAGCACCTCTTTTTCTAGAAAATAGCACTGCTAGGAGCCATAGCAAAAGAAGAGAACAACAGAGCTAAGACTACCAAGTTACCGCTACGGAGTAGTCAGCAAGGAGAGGGTTATGGAACAGCCTTCCCAAGGAAGCTCGCTTGGCACCATTCTTGTAGTCCTTTCATCCCAAGGCAAAGACACCTCTGTTCAGCCAAGTTTTCTTTTTTAAAAAAAACACTTGCGCAGTCTACTTCTCAGTTTTCAAACCTGTGGCTTTAATCTGTGTGCTCTGTTTTTGCAGCATTTATTTAATTTGGAAGTTATGCTTTTAACGTATGTTTTGGTTAGCTTCCCTGTATTGGGAAGGTTTTGATGTTTGATGTTTTATTATGTTTTTATATGTTCTGGAAGCCGCCCAGCGTGGCTGGGGAAACCCAGTCAGACAGGCAGGGTATAATAATAATAATAATAATAATAATAATAATAATAATAATAATAATACTATTGTAATCCATACAAATAAATAAATATGTGTTATGGGACAGCTTACAAATCAATCAATTAATCAACTTTTAAAACACTTTCACCCATTATCTTCTCTGATGTTCAGGATCTGGACACCACAGGTGGGCGGTAAAAGGTAAAGGTAAAGGGACCCCTGACCATTAGGTCCAGTCGTGGCTGACTCTGGGGTTGCGGCGCTCATCCCCTTTATTGGCCGAGGGAGCCGGCATACAGCTTCCGGGTCATGTGGCCAGCATGACTAAGCTGCTTCTGGCAAACCAGAGCAATGCACGGAAATGCCGTTTACCTTCCTGCCGGAGTGGTACCTATTTATCTACTTGCACTTTGACGTGCTTTCGAACTGCTAGGTTGGCAGGAGCTGGGACCAAGCAACGGGAGCTCACTCCGTTGTGGGGATTTGACCCTCCAACCTTCTGATTGGCAAGTCCTAGGCTCTGTGGTTTAACCCACAGTGCCACCCGTGCCAATACCGCCAATTCCTCATTTTGTTCCTCAGCCCAGCAATGGGCTCTTCCACTGTCAACATTCAACAAACATGCATCACTGTTTGTACCAAGTTCAGGATTGCTCCATGCTGGAGATGGAGTCACTGGACTTGCCCAGAAAAAAAATCCACTCTTCCAGCTTTTCCTTCCCACTCTCTTCTCAAAAGAAGCTTTCTTGCTTCTTAGCTATCACTCTCACAGCTAGCAAGAGACATGATGCACATACCTGACTGTGTTTGGAACATGGCAAGGACACCGCTTGTTGCATTTCAGCCCATAGTATCCCTCGGGGCACATCCGCTCCTGGCAATGGATCCCTTTGAAGCCTGGGTCGCACAGGCAGGCCCCGTTGATGTGGTAGCACTTGGCTCGGTTCTCGCAGTTGCATTTCTGCATGCACTGAAAGCCAAACGTCCCAACAGGGCACTCCTCCTGGCATCTGCAAAGGAGAAGAAGCAAAGGCAGGTAGAGGCTCAATGTAAACTGGAGATGTGGGAGAGCTTCTAGCAAACCAGTCAAGTTTAAAGAGCACCCGGCCCAATAAAAATCTGTAGCTCAGTGGCAGTTTGCATGCAAAATGTCCCAGCATCTCCATATAGGATGAGCAATGAGCCCTGCCTGAAACTCTGGAGAGCCAACACTGGTCAAGGTGTGCAGTTTTGAGTTAGATGGGCCAATGGTACAAGGCAGCTTAAGAAAACTTGCTGTTCCTTGCTGGCCTGTTGCTCTGGATCCAGTCTGTTCCTTGTCAACATCCCCACCTGCACAGAACTAGAACATGAGAAGTGGCTTGCTTGACCAGGCAAGAAGGTCTTGCTATATTTTTGGTAGCCGTCAAGTTAGCTTGATGCACCAACCTGATGCAACTGGAAGCTCGTAAGAAGGGCATAAAAATGGCTGAAGGAAAACCTGTACATGTGAAAAAATGAAGAGCCCTGCTGGATCAGGCCAAAGGCTTATCAACCCAGTGTCTTGTTCTCACTGTGGCCAATCGGATGCCCATTGTCCTATGCCAATGAGATGCCCATGTGAAGCCCACAAGAAGGTGCTGAGTGTAACAGCAGACAGCACTCTCCCCACTTGTAATTCCCAGCAACTGGCTTTTGGTGGTCTAGGGCTTGCCGATCAGAAGGTGATCTCCCGTTGCTCGGTCCCTGCTCCTGCCAACCTAGCAATTCAAAAGCACGTCAAAGTGCAAGTAAATAAAGTGCAAATACCACTCCAGCGGGAAGGTAAACGGTGTTTCCGTGCGCTGCTCTGATTTGCCAGAAGTGGCTTTGTCATGCTAGCCACATGACCCGGAAGCTGTACACCGGCTCCCTCGCCCAACCCCAGAGTCGTCTGCAACTGGACCTAACGGTCAGGGGTCCCTTTAGCTTTACCTTTACCAGGGGAGGCAGAACATAGCCACCATGGCTAGTAGCTCCTGCATCATCCTGCCCATGCCCTAAAGTCATATGCCAATGCTCTCCTCTGAGAGCTCCCCTCTCTGTCCAAACTGAGGCTAGGAAAGCTGGAGGACTGTTATCTTTTCAAATTCCCATACAAAATGACCTATTCAGACAAATGTCCAGATTGGAACACAGCAACATACTGGAATTCACACTTCTTCAAATATTGCATTATGGGTCTTGGCATTTGAATTTATAAAAATACACTTTTAAAATATGTATTTTGAGAGGATGAAAAAAAATGCCATAGATTAATGTAGAAATGGTCTGGTTGGCAGCCTGGAACATTGAATAGTGACATTACATGCCAAAGCATTTTTCTGCAGCCCCCCCCCCCCCCCCCCCGGATTTTGCCACTAATAACCATGATCTTGATAAAAGGCAGCGCAAATTTACTGGTTCCTCCAGCAGTAAAGCCAGGCTCCTACTCGAGAAGCTGCAACACAGAGCCACGCAAGGGATCGGTGCCTAAGCCACCTCCTGAGTTCTGAAACTTGCCCTACCCTGCAAGGAGCTCACATCTTCGTCTGAAATGATCTGCCATGAAGGACCACTATGTCGTATTATTAATAAAGTCTTATCGCATGGGCAGCAGGGACTGGAAATTGCCCAATCAGCATTCATTTAATCCTGCCATTGATTAAAATGTTTACTGTAACCTCCACGCAGAGAGGAGATTGTTAAATGCCTTTTGTGGGTCATTTCGCAGACGGCACCGGAGAGAGTTAAAATATGATGATCAGGGAGAAAGGATTTAAACACGCAATGCTTGCCTGGGAACGCGGGAGGGGAATGGCAATTAAATTGGTTGATGCAAGAGGAAAAGTGCTATTGCAGCTGCTGGCTCCACTGAATATGTTTCCCCCCCTGAAACAAACAACATGTCCCATTGCTGCATATTCTTACATCAGATTCTACAAGGCAATGATTCTCAGGTATTTTCAGTGGAACAGCAATTGCAACACATCCGTGGTTAGGGACGTGCAAAACTGCCCATTTCAGTTTCTCTTGGCACCTTATTTTTCCAGGCTTAAGTTCAGTTTGCCACATTTCAGCATCAGCTTACTGAAAATTCACCAGCACTTTAGAGTGCCTTTCTCCTAATATTTACACTTACATGCACACAGTTTTGCAAGGAAGTTCTCCTACTATAACATACTACTACTATGCCACATCAACTGTCATCGCTTCCGCCACATAATCCTGGGAGCTGTAGTTTCTTACACATGCTGAGAGTTGCTAGGAGACCCCTTTAGGTAAAGGTAAAGGTAAAGGTAAAGGTAAAGGGACTCCTGACCATTAGGTCCAGTCGTGGCCGACTCTGGGGTTGCGGTGCTCATCTCGCTTTATTGGCCGAGGGAGATGGTGTACAGCTTCCGGGTCATGTGGCCAGCATGACTAAGCCGCTTCTGGCGAACCAGAGCAGCGCACGGAAACGCCGTTTACCTTCCCGCTGGAGCAGTACCTATTTATCTACTTGCACTTTGATGTGCTTTTGAACTGCTAGGTTGGCAGGAGCAGGGACCGAACAATGGGAGCTCACCCTGTCGCAGGGATTCGAACCGCCGACCTTCTGATCGGCAAGTCCTAGGCTCAGTGGTTTAACCCACAGCGCCACCCGCATCCCGGAGACCCCCTTACCAATGTACAATCCACGGAGTTTCCTGAGAAGGATTGCTAAACCATGTTGGGAACTGTAACTCTGGGAGGGGAATAGAGGACTTCTCACAACTCTCAGCACCCTTAACAAACTGCAGCCCCCAGGGTTCTTTGTGGGGAAGCCATGACTGTTTATAGTTTTATCATAGTGCTTTAAATGTATATTGTGGATGAGACCTGAAGTTAAGTTTGAAAGAAGCATTCTATTGCTGAAAGGAACCATTTGCTGAGGGTGATTGATAGCAGTCTGTATGTGTGAGGTGACCGCCACAATTTCTCTGGTTTGCAAATGTGCCCATGTGCCCCCAAAGCTTGGCAACCCCCTGCATTACCACTTGATGCCAGTTGATTTGCATCCCTTCTGTTTACCACGGAGACTTTCCTTGCTGCAAAGTTTGCCGTGTGCTACTTCAGCTAACGCGGAGGCAGGACGGAGCTTCCCTACCTGCGTAGTCTAGAAAGCATACAGAGCTTTATGACACTAAAGGCAGGCAAAGAACTATTTCCCCTGCCACACTGGTATTTAAAAGCACAGATGCCTGCTTTCCGTTTGCAGATCTTATTGGCAGGCCCGAAAGCATGGTGAGATGTCTGGAGAGCTTGCTTTCCAAGTGCAGTCTGCCGATTTGAGCATAAATGTAAAATACTCCGCAAGATGAATAGAGTAGTCAATACTATACTATATCATCCTATATTTATAGATGAAACCAAGTGGAAAAGAGCATCTAGAAATGAAACATCGATGACCTAATCTATTTACATAATTAGCTACCCTCTTGCCCCCAACCCAACCGCTCTCCTAACTGTTTAACCAACTTATTTATCTGGAGATCAAGCAACCCCTTGCAAATGAATTTTATGCCACAAGAAACCAATAATGGCTCCTTTGGAATGTAGGGATCATCGCTGTAGGAATTAACTTGCTGCAGAAAATGTCATCACTTTGCAACGTATCAATCTAATGGGCCTGCAACACCATTAGCAGCCAGATGCATTGCTCAATTAAATTACTCAACAAGCGACTAGACCATCGTCATGTTTCTTGTTCTATTTTACATGGCTTCCTTCTTATCTAGGAAGAGCCACATTATTATAAGTGCCATTGAAGTTTAATAAGTGTACAATTATTTGGGGTTGGGTTAATATATATGCCAGCTGTAGAATTAATGGCTACAATTTCACAACGTATTAAACATTATGATGCCCTGTTAAACACGTTACATGCACAAAACAATATTTGTTTCTTCCACAACAAGGGTGGGGGAACTTTCTGACTTGGGGGGGAAGGGAGTTGATATCTTTACCTGGTTGTGCCCCATGGGCAAACCTGGACAGGTGGTTTGCCCCACCCACCCACCTGTCAAAATCTGTTAAGCAGAGTTCCCAACTGGCCAACAGCCACTTTAGGAAGCACAGCACTTGAGGCTGGCAAAGTACCGTACTTCTTTCTCCTCTCCTACCAGCTGATGGCATAAGTGTCATCTGCTGATTGACAGGTAGGAATGGTGGTGGTAGGGTGAATGGCTTTGTGGGCCAGACTGGATCTCCTGGAGGGCCAAGATTGGCTTGCAGGCTGAATGTTCCCCAGGCTTGTTCTGAAGCAAGAGTGAGGAATCTGTGGTCCTTCAGATATCCTGTGGGGGAAGAACAGCTCTCATATGCCATAAGCACTGGCCATGGTGGCAGCGGAACCCACATGGAGGGCCACACTTTCCCAACCCCCTGATCTAAGGATGTCACAAGAGGAGCTATATTGTGCTGCCAACCCGTTCTCTCGTCAGTGATAATAGTTTTGTCCAATGAAAAGAATCGAAATGGCACCCAAAAAACCGCAAGCATTTAAAAACTTGGGTGATCATGTTTTCATAAATATCATAATGGAGTACTCACGGGTAACAAAATAGCAAGGAAAATAAACTTGTTCGCTGTAATTGGTGAGATTTGGGGGAATTGTCCTCCCTGCATAAAAGATTCTAATCTTGCAATTCCGCAGCTCAAATACAGTTTCTTGCTGGCTGCAAGACTTGGGAACTGATTTCCCATGCTGTATTTCTACCAGAACTGTGGCTTCCAATAATTGGGGTCCACAATGAAAGTATTTGCATTGGATGCTCAGCTCACGTAAATTTCAGTGCAGCAGGGAAGTTATCTGGCGCTATCAACTTGGCGTTTGTTGAGTTATTCAGAATGCACAGGCACGCTCCACGAACCAGAAAAAAGTGAGAAAGAAAAGGGAGCTATTCAGCTCCCACAGGCTTTTGTGACCGAGCTATTTCCCCACAAATATTTATCGAAAAATACATGTTTTATTATCTCTTCTGCAGGACTGTATGCTGTAGGCTAATACAGATTACCTTAGAAGAGTATTAGAAAGGGGATCCGGAAGGGATTGTTGTAAAAGAGCACCCATTAACAGGAACATTTCCTTGATTTATTTAAAAGGTCACCCGCACGTTATTTCACCCAGAATGGGGGATGGGGGAGAGGAATCTTATTGCAGCCCATCAAGCCCAGGGAGCAATAGGGACAGAAATGAAATTGGCTGGTTGGTCCCATTCTTCAAATTAATTGAGAACGGTTTAGTCGCAACTTTAGGAACAAAATAAGGATTTATTTATTTTTTGGGTCCTAAAAGTGAACCAGCAGCCCATCATGAGCTGAACTAGGATTGAAAGCTGCAATTACAATGGGCTTGGCTTCAGCACCCAGTTTTGTGATCCAGGGTGAACTCTGGGATGGAGAATTTTTTTCATTCCCTTCTGGACAACCTTCCAGTCCCACGTGCCAGTGGTGGGTGGAGCAATTGTTAGACCTTTGTACAGTTGGCTAGTTTCTACACATGCTTGACATGCCCCTCTCTATGCTGCCATTCAGTCAAGGAGGAAACATTAATGGAGTTTAGAGACACGTTCTAGCCAGGCATACACACTTGGGGTGTAAAAGCAGAGCCAGCAAGAAGTTTGGCCTGGGAAGAGTACTAGGGGCCAGACAAGAGTTATCCAATGACAAATATAATCTTCAGTAGTTCATAAAACCCCATTTCAAAGGAGAAGCAAACTTCTGAGCTCCTAAATTCTTCTCCCGAGAGGCAATGACTGCTCACCCAGTAGGCATCCCAGCTGAGTGGGGATTTGAATCCTGGTCTTTCACCTCCTAGACTGGCTGAAAGCTCCACACTAGCTGAAATCACCACAGAACACCTGGTCAGTCAATCCTTTACTAGGCCAACGAGTGACCATCTTTACATAAGTGGATCAGACCAGCCTGAAGACATTAGCCTGCTCAGTGTAGAAAGTTGGGGGCGAAGTGGGTACACCCACTCCCACATCCTAGTTTATGCCTTCAAGTATCATTTTGAAAGCATGAATAGAGCTTCTGTTTCTCTTTGGGGAAAAGATAAGAGTTCCGCCATTGCCCTTGATAATTATAGTGGTCCTACTGGGGACCTTCACTCATAGATCCATGAAAGGTTGATGTCAGTCTACAACGGCTGTCCCCAGCCTGGTACCCTTCAGATGTTGTGGGACTACAACTTCCATCAGCCCCAGTCAACATGGCCAACAGACAGGGATGATGGGGGTTGTAGTCCACTAATCACCTGGAAGACACAAAGTCAGGGATTGCTGGTCTACAGAAATATATCATTTGGGACTCTCAGGTCCTTTGAACAGTCTTTCCACTCTCCCATCTAGAAATGCTGGAGTGTGGTATGGGAGAAATGCAGTGCTTACTCTTGAGGGGATTAATTGGTATAAATGTGTTTCATTTGCATATCTTGTAAACACGGAGAGATCTCCCCGTTCAAGTTTATTGCTGCAAATATCTAAATTAAATTAAATTTAATCCATTATGTTTTATAAGGGACATTTTAAAAAAGGGAAAACCAC